>NC_044041.1:192974281-193284936 GCF_901765095.1 Microcaecilia unicolor
ACTTTAGATTTGGTTCATACAGTTTAATGCTCTTTACAAATTGGATGACATCGAAAAGTCATTTTGGGCCATTTTCTGGGATATTTTCCATTTTTTGCTGATTTGGAAAACTCTGAAATGGGGAGGGAGGGCAGTGTTCTCTCCAGGACCTTTTGAATGGGTGTGCCACCCAGCTAATTGTACTGACATCCAGCTAACTTATCAGAAAATATAATACTGTTCAGTGCTCCCCTACCCCAAAAATCTCTAGGCAGAGCAGTGGTGGGGGGGGGTGGGGAACAGGAGTTGTTTACTGATGTGATGAGGTTTCAAGCTCATTAATGGCTGAAACATCTTACCTTGGTCCAGTCACCTGCTGCTAGGACCAGCATGGACACTAGAACTTCCATTTTGTTCCTGTGGCAAAAAAATGTGTTCGAAATATTTGTCCCTGTTTTATTCTTTCTAACCCAGGGGAATTATGCGAAAGGGGTTGAGAAATGTCTGTCCATCTATCTGGAGGCAAAATAACATTTGTGAAAATTTAACAAAAATGGGATGAAACTTGGCATATGAGAAAAACCAGTTAAAAAAAAAAAAAGTCAGGTTTGAAAATGGAATAAATTGGACCAGAGATTCAGAAAAATTAGCCCTCTCCAAAAAAAAAATGATGGTATGCCTTTCTACGGGAGGAGATCCAGCTTCTGTAGCAGAGAAACCTTTACAGGGAAACACAGCAGTTAAGAAACTCCTTCTTTCAAACTGCCTTTTCCTGTTCTCTATCCTCCCAACCATTCTGCTGACCCCCCCCCCCCCCCAATTAAAAAAAGAAAAACCTACCCCTATGAACTGCCACCGTTTTCAAAAATTACTCCTACAACTGCGCCCAGTCCTCAGTTGTCCTACCCACAAATTCCACCGCTGCAACTGCCTTAACATACACACACGTGTGCATGCAGAGAATTTGTTCCATGCTGTACATGCGTTTTCCATGTGTTACTTAATGTCTGTATTTTTTGTTGGAAACCAGTTGTACAACTTGCACTGTGTTGCTTGTGCAGACCTTATTACCAGGCTCAAGCTAAACACGAGTAGAAGGAAGTTTCCTAAGCCAGTGGTTGCCAGACTTTTTTTTGGTTCAAGGCACTCTTCATGTTCAAGCAATTTTTCACGGCACCCCCACCCTGGCCACACCAATTGCCCCCTCCCCCCCCCCTGGCCACACAGGTCTCCAGCCATATAGGTCTCCACACCCCCGACCACACAGGTCCCCATCTTTTTCTCTGCACATATATAACAGTGCTAGAGTGTCCCTATAACCAGCCCCTCCAAATGACACATAGTAACCTAGTAGATGACGGCAGAAAAAGACCTGCACAGTCCATCCAGTCTGCCCAACAAGATAAACTCACATGTGCTACTTTTTGTGTATACCTTACCTTGATTTGTACCTGTCCTTGTCCAGGCACAGACCGTATAAGTCTGCCCAGCACTATTCCCCGCCTCCCACCACCGGTTCTGGCACAGACCGTATAAGTCTGCCCTGCCTCCCACCACCGGCTCTGGCACAGACCGTATAAGTCTGGCCAGCACTATCCCCGCCTCCCAACCACCAGTCCCGCCTCCCACCACCAGCTCTGGCACAGACCGTATAAGTCTGCCCAGCACTATCCCCGCCTCCCAAACACCAGCCCCGCCTCCCACCACCGGTTCTGGCACAGACCGTATAAGTCTGCCCAGCACTATCCCCGCCTCCCAACCACCAGTCTTGCCTCCCACCACCGGCTCTGGCACAGACCGTATAAGTCTGCCCAGCACTATCCTCGCCTCCCAACCACCAGCCCCGCCTCCCACCACCGGTTCTGGCACAGACTGTATAAGTCTGCCCAGCACTATCCTCGCCTCCCAACCACCAGCCCCGCCTCCCACCACTGGCTCTGGCACAGACCATATAAGTCTGCCCAGCACTATCCCCGCCTCCCAACCACCAGCCCCGCCTCCCACCACCGGTTCTGGCACAGACCGTATAAGTCTGCCCAGCACTATCCCTGGCTCCCAACCACCAGCCCCGCCACCCACCAGCGGCTCTGGCACAGACCGTATAAGTCTGCCCAGCACTATCCCCGCCTCCCAACCACCAGTCCCGCCTCCCACCACTGATTATGATTTATAACAAATTAGTACTCTACCTATAAAAAGTTATTCTGTTGTTATACTTCCTCTGTGTATATCTGAATGCTGCACAAGCCAGCATGTTTGAAAATATAAGTGAGGTTAAATTTGAAAAAAAAAATGCTACCAGCAATAAATGACACGGATGCAGGAGCTCATAGTTTGCTTTGTTTTCTTTTGAATGGGAAGGGAAAACAGGGACTGGCCTATTGGCTTCAACTTTTTGACTTCATCCCGCCTCCTGTTTTCATCCAACCTCCTTGGCAGCAAAAACGAGTCCCGAAGGCCGTCTGCTCTGTGTCTCCCGTTGGCCATGACACTAAATAAAAAGCAAGCATGGGGCCGCAGCAGCCTTCAGGCGTGCGCTGTCGGCTGTGCTGGTCCTCTGCCCCCACTGACATCAACTTCCAGTTCTGGGGGGGGGGGGGGGCAGAGGACCGGCAGAACTGACGGCACATGCTTGAAGGCTGCTGCAGCCCTGCGCTTGCTTTTTTTGTTGTTGTTGTTTTGCCGCTGTCTGCAGTAGCGGTTCAGGTGGTGGCGGGAGGGAGGTCGGGATTTTCTGTGGCACCCCAGAGAGTTTGCTGCGTCGCACAGTTAAGGAGCCGCTGTTCTAAGCGCTTCACATGTGCCCCTGCCTAGAGGGGGGTTAGAAAAGCTGCGGTATTATGTATCTTCATCAGAGGGCATCTCATTTGGCAGACTTGTCTTGTAGAGAATTTAAATTTCTCATGACAAATATTTAAGTCAAAAATATGCCGTCACGTCCTTTCAGTCATTGCACAATCTGTGTAGTGTCTCTTTGTTTTCTGCTGTTTCAAAGAACCTGTGTGGGCCATTATATTATTGTAGTTGTATCTTGCTTCTCTCTTCACCTGTAATTAGCCCCAGAAGAGACATTAAAAAAAAAAAGTGATGTGTCCACTGGAGTCTACTGTGCCACCCACCATTTCTTCACTGTAACAGTACTTTTCAATCCATTAGAACTCATTAGTGGGAAGTGAAACTCTTTTTTTTTTTTTTTTTTTTTTTTTTTGGAAAGTGTTCCTTGTCATCGTTTTAGTGCATTTCGAACACGAGAGAATGTCTGTTCCATTGCAATAACTCTTTCTTTTTCTGTTTTTCTCTTTCAGAGATAATATATCCAGCACTTTTTGAGGAACACTTTTAAAGTTCTGTATTTAACTAAAATCAAGGCATTTTTTTAAAATGAAAAACATTTTTTTAAAATATATATCTCTCTGTATAAGAAAAACACTGAGTGCTTTTGGACCGCGACATGAAGTCAACTGTGGACTTAACAGTAGAAAGACAATCTAAGTACTGCGGCATGTATGAATGAACATGTGTGCTTGATGGTATGTGTGTGTGTGTGTTCGTGCGCACATGGAGGCGGTGATATACATCGTCAAAGGAAATTTTTTTTTTTTAAATTCTTGTCCTGTAAACTAAAAGGAAAACTCCGCACTCCAGACTGAAACCATGGACTTTGAACCCACCTCATACTTTGAAAAGATTTTTTTTTGTGTGTTTAATTTTTATTTTTCCTATTTTTGGGAGAGCCAAAAAATCTGTATCTAAATGGACAGTTGTACACTTCCTTTAAAAACGGTAAGTTTTTTGGGGGGAGGTTGGGAGGGGTTGCCACATAAAATCACACTTTCAGTTTGTAACAGTTGTCTTCTTCCCAGCTTCTCTGACCATCTCTCTCTTAATTGAATTGAAACTCACAAGAATACTACTGGCATAGAAAACTACACATTATCAAAATCCATGCATTAGGTTGTGTATTTAAAAAAAATTTAAATAAGTTTTATTGGTTGTGCATGATCATCTTTGTATGGTGGTCAAATTTTTGTGCTGGTAGTACAGTATTGTAGCCAATCAGCTATATGCTTGAGTATTTGCTATACTACCTAAACAGGTAAGGGCACAAGGGATGTACAGACTGTAAAAGATGGGTCAGAAACGCCAATTAGCTTAATAGGGCAGACAGAAAGGAATCGGTGCGAGGTAATGATTCTCACCGACAGACCGCCAAATCCATTATGGATAGATTATATGCATTCTGGAAAAGGTGTGTCTGAACGCAGACAAATAGTAGCAACAGTGGAGGAGTGGCCTAGTGGTTAGGGTGGTGGACTTTGGTCCTGGGGAACTGAATTCAGGCACAGGCAGCTCCTTGTGACTCTGGGCAAGTCACTTAACCCTCCATTGCCCCATGTAAGCCGCATTGAGCCTGCCATGAGTGGGAAAGCGCAGGGTACAAATGTAACAAAAATAAAATAGATACTATTGGAGATTCTACATGGAATGTTGCTACTATTGGAGATTCTACATGGAATGTTGCTATTCCACTAGCAACATTCCATGTAGAAGGCTGCGCAGGCTGTACGTGCAGGACGTCAGACTCACAGAAGCAGAAGCCTGCGCGGCCACATTGGTGATCTGCAAGGGCCGACTTCTACATGGAATGTTGCTAGTGGAATAGCAACATTCCATGTAGAATCTCAAATAGTAGCAACAGTGGAGGAGTGGCCTAGTGGTTAGGGTGGTGGACTTTGGTCCTGGGGAACTGAGGAACTGAGTTCAATTCCCGGCACAGGCAGCTCGTGACTCTGGGCAAGTCACTTTACCCTCCATTGCCCCATATAAGCTGCATTGAGCCTGCCATGAGTGGGAAAACGCGGGGTACAAATGTAACAAAAAAATAAAATGTTTTTGGAATGGAGTACAGAAGGAAGCAGACACATGAGTAGATTCTAACTGCGAGCTACGTAAGGCATAAATCATAGGCAGAATGGAGTCCACACATTTGGACGTAAGGGGTAATAAGGGAGGAAAGATGAGCAGGGACTTATGAGAAGAGAACCTTATGGGTCAGACACAAAATCTTTAATTGAACTCTGAAATGTATCTGGCTTCTCCAGTGTTGATGGATCATGAGCAGGATTACTTGGTCATATTTCATAGTGAAAGAGCATGAACAGCTATGTTCTCGATTGACTGTAAACGCTTTATAAGAGTGGCATTAATTTCCAATGTAGATGTTACAGTAGTCCAGATAAGTGGATGACCTTTGTCCTCAAGGGCCGCCACCCAGTTGGTTTGTCTTTCAGGAGTTCTCCAATCAGTATGCGTGAGATCTGTTTGCATGCGCCGCCTCCATTGTATGCAAATAGATATCGTGCATATTCATTGGGGAAATCCTGAAAACCCAACTGGGTTGCAGCCCTCAAGGACAGAGGTTGCCCACCCCTGCCGTAGAGTAAAGGGGAGTGAGACATAGCTATAAGTGCAGCCTGTCCTGTAAATTGGCAGTGTTGCAGTGCTCTTCACCTCTAGGATGATATTTCAGATCCTACTGAGGTTGGTAGGAACCTTAAGGTAGTTTATATGAAATTACTTGGTTGTTTCCACCCAAATCCGGAGACTGGAAACCCTGTCAAATTCCTACAAACCTCTAAATTCTACTGCACACGTCAATCACTGTTGGGTGACCAGGACATTTTATTTATTTATTTATTTGCTGCATTTGTATCCCACATTTTCCCACCTATTTGCAGGCTCAATGTGGCTTACAATATATTACAACGACAATCACATTAATGGAATAAGAATTTCAGAATATAGATACAGATAAGGTGCATAAGAAAATCATGGCAATCATATTAACGGAATATGAATTTCAGAATTGTTACAAATAAGATGCATAAGAAAATCATGTAGGGTTAGAAGTGGATAACTAGAAAAACATAACATAATGATATCAGGACGAAATATAATATTCAGTAATGAGGATGTAATTAAAATTAATCTGGAGAGTTCCATAAAAGTAGTATCTGGTGAAGTTTAGGAGTCAGTTCGTCATGGCGGATCCTTTTTGTGCGTCTTTTTGAACAAGTAAGTTCAAAATTAGCAGAAATGTTTGTTTTTACATTTTATTTTTGTAGGAAATCTTTTCTTAATCAGCTTTTGGAGTATGTACATCTCTTCTCTAATATAGTTCATAGAGTGTTAGAAAATGTGCATTTGTCTTTGTTTCGCCATTGTTTACAGTACATGCAGTTTGGTTTCCCAATATTTCCCATTTGATTTCTGCCTGCCATTTATGATTCTGATTTCTTACTTCATTCAGAGAGAGATGGCTTTATATCTTGCACATGTGTCCTAGGTAGAGTGTTCTGCTACTGTGGTTTCCACCTAAGTCATTTGCTTTTTTTTTGTTGTACGTCACCAAATAGAAGGTAGACTGTCTGTTATGCTTTGACGTGCTACTTTCTTTGCCATGAGGAGGTTAGTTCTTGATAAACTTTTGGAAGTTCATTTTTAAACCAGGGGTTCTCAACCGTTTCCTCGGTACACGTCAAGCCAGTCTGGTTTTCAAGATATCCATAATGAATATGCATGAGAGAGATTTTGCACGCACTGTCTCCATTGTGTGCAACTCCATCTCATCCATATTTATTGTTGGTATCTTGAAAACCTGACTGGCTTGGTGTGTCTTGAAGACTGGATGAAGAACACCTACGTATTTGTTTAATGCGTTCCTGGTCCCAAGACTGACCAAAGTAGAGGATAGATCATGTACTTTTGCTTTAAATTCCACACACACACATATATTACGAGGCAGATAAACCAATGAAACATGGTGCTAATTTTCAAAGCAGATAGATCTCTTAAAATGGCTAAAAAAAACATCCATCTGCTAAAAACATCCAAATCCTCATTTTTGCAAGTCAGAATTTGGACGTTTCACACTGCAGTTCTTCCAAGTAGCAAGGGGACATGTTTTGGGCAGGACTAAGGATGGTCCAAAAGTAGGAAGTCCAACAGGGATTTTTGAATGGGAAGAAACAGATGTTTTTATCTAGATCTGTTTCAGTCACGTCAAAGTTAGATACAAAAGGTTGCTGTAATTGAGCAACTGACCATTGGAGGGATTAAGGCATGACCCTGATTGCTTGTACCCCTCTGTCTCCTCTGAAAGTGAAACTGAAAAGGAAAACCAGGCACTATGCCAGCTGCAGCAGGTATTATGGCCATTCTGAACAAAGCAACAAGCAGGTTAGTGGACTGTGAACCAAGGGACCCAGGTTCCAGTCCCACCCACTTCAGCTCTTTTTTTAATAGTTCAGAGCTTTCTAGAAACAGAAAAATACTTACTGTACCTAATTATATAACACCAGCAAGCTTGAAGCAGGGGCGTAGCTAGGTGGGGCCATGGGCCCCCACACATTAAGTCCTGGCCCCCTCCACTTTCGACGCCCCCCCCTGCTGCCACAAGCTACCTTTGCTGGCGGGGGTCCCCAACCCCTGGGATGTGCTGGACGTCAGGACTCACAGCACAGATCAGCGAAGTGAGCAAATGCGCCGGAGACCGGCGCGAAGACTAAGGATGGGCGGGGGTTGGAGCCCCTCGCCAGCAAAGGTAGCTGGTGGCAGCGGCGGCTGGGGGAGGTGGGCTAAAATGTACCTCCCCCACCTTGGGCTCTGGACCCCCCTCCCGCCGAGGTCTGGCTACGCCCCTGGCTTGAAGGCTATTGAAGTAACAGTAGGTATTTTTCAGGTCCTGGAGGGATCACATTTACAAAAAAAGTTGGTGTGGTTTGAACCTGTGCCCCTTGGTTTACAGTCCCACTGCACTAACTACTAGGCTACTTCTCTGTTCTGCAGAGATGTCTGTGTGGCCATATTTTTGAAAATGGTGCCAGACAAACATTCATGTACCTGGGTGGGTTGTTTTTCGTGATTCAAAAAGGGACATTTCAGTTCAAAATCATCCATCTCACAGCCATAATCAAACAGGAAATCTTGATGTTTTTCCTGTTTGATTATAGCTGTGAGATGGGACGTTTTGAGCAGGGTGGGATTGTTTTGGACGTAGGCTTTTTCCTTTTTAAATGCCCCTCCACATAGACAGTGACCAAAGGCCTTAGTAAAAAATTAAGGAAAAAAAATCAGGTTCCTCCTTTTACCTGAGTATCCAAGTTGCTTCAACTCCTGAATTTCAATCCAGGGCAGCTCCCTGCCACCCACTACGAACCTTTAAAACACTCTCCTTCCCACAATCTCTCTCTGCCAGATGCCTATGAAAACTCTGCTAGTCCAGACCCAGACGAATTGATAAGCTCTTTGTGAAAGAAAAAGCTGTTCTGCTCTTCTTTCTGTTTCTCCCCCATCCTCGTTGCTTTTAATCATGTAAGCTCCAAGTCTTACTGCACTGGGGAGGACAAGATTTCGGCAAAGTAACAAAATCTTTTGCTGTCTTTAAACAGGAATGGTTTATTTTAGCTCTTTAGACATTGTTGATGTGATAAGAATAAAAATTGTGCTTCCAAGTCCCTCAAGCTGTAACTGAGTATTTTGGCAACAAGATTAAGGACCCAAAGCACAAAAAATACTGGGCCAGCAATGAGCGTTTTTGACCAAGTCCAGCCGGTTCAGCGAGCTCTGTATTCAGCGGGCTATGCACAAAGGGGCTTTGCAGGCTGTTTAACGTTCACGGCAGCAGACAACGAGAATCCTGTGCTAATGTATTTAAATGAGCAGATCGAGATGTAAAATGTGCATTCCAAGCAATGCACAGCAATTTTGACCCATGCAGAGAGGTGTGGTAGCCGTGTTAGTCCACTCTTAAAGGTTAGCAATAGAAATCAAACAAAATAAAACATGGAAAAGAAAATAAGATGATCCATGCAGAGAAAGGAACGCCTACCTTTAACACTGAAATTTTTATGGGAGGTCAGAAGCTGTCTTTGCATGATGATGCCTTCTCGGCAGAGCACTATTCTTCTTCCTTAGAAGACTTCTGGGCTAGTCCAGGACTGGAAAGATGAAAGGAAGGGGTGGTTCTGAAGCCTGGCCCAGCTTATCTCACTGTCCCTCCACTTTGATCTCATTCCTCTTTTCCCCGTTCTCCCCTTTTCCTTTCCCAGATGGTAGGACAGCATCTGCTGTCAGTCCTTACTTGAATCTTGGTCATCTCCCTCCCCTCCCCGCATTAAGGCCCTGCCAATCCTATTTCAGAGCTCAGACTCTTGCCCACTGAAATTAGAGTGCAGTGCAGGTAGTCGCTCCAGTGAGACATTGAATTGAGGTCCTTCTCTTCTATGAACAGTAGACATCCCATGTAATATTTTCTTTTTACTAGTGGAAGTTTTAACTCTTAAATTCTAGTGGAGGAGTGGCCTAGTGGTTAGGGTGGTAGACTTTGGTCCTGGAGAACTGAGGAACTGAGTTCGATTCCCGGCACAGGCAGCTCCTTGTGACTATGGGCAAGTCACTTAACCCTCCATTGCCCCATGTAAGCTGCTTTGAGCCTGCCATGAGTGGGAAAGCGCAGGGTACAAATGTAACAAAAATAAAATAGATACTATTGGAGATTCTACATGGAATGTTGCTACTATTGGAGATTCTACATGGAATGTTGCTATTCCACTAGCAACATTCCATGTAGAAGCCTGCGCGGCCACCACATTGGTGATCTGCAAGGGCCGACTTCTACATGGAATGTTGCTAGTGGAATGTCAAATAGCAACAGTGGAGGAGTGGCCTAGTGGTTAGAGTGGCGGACTTTGGTCCTGAGGAACTGAGTTCGATTCCCACTTGTGACTCTGGGCAAGTCACTTAACCCTCCATTGCCCCATGTAAGCCGCATTGAGCCTGCCATGAGTGGGAAAGCGCGGGGTACACATGTAATAAAAAAATAGTCCTGCTCAGACATTTTAGTATCTGCTTTCATAACTAAATTTGCCTGAAAATTTAATTGGAAAAGCCTTCTCTCTCTCTCTCTCTCTCTCTCTCTCTACTGTGCAGTAACTTGCTATTACTTTATTCATTGGTAATTCGCATAGATGAGAATGTAAACAAGCAAACTTCCAGTTGTGGAAATGTGAAACAATTTTGCATCTCATTATGTGAATTCTGCAGAAATAGTGCTTTACAAAATTCTTCACACCCGTGTACGTTTTTCATTTTCTAATAACTAAAAAAAAATGCATTTCGATGAAAAACTATTAACACAGCATGATCTGCACAACATACTCTACACTTTCAACAGGAAAGAACAATAATAGAAATATATATTTTTTAAAAATCAGTCAGGAAGTCTTGATTACATGCGTCTTCACACCCCTTGACTAAATACTTGTTGGAGAATCCTTTTGCAGTAATAACATCTATGAGTCCATTTAGGATGAGTCATTTATGATAAGCGTCTACCAACTTTGCACAGTGGGATGGTGCATATTTGCCTGTTTTTCTTGACAGAATAACCCAAATTCTTGAATTGACTGGGGCTTATCTGTGGACTGCAGTCTTCACAGCTTTACAGCATGTGTTTGCTTAGATTCAGGTATGGGCTTTGACTGGATCACCTGAGGGCATTTACCTTCTTGCTGAGCCACTCTTTTCTTCTTGGAAGTGCAGTCTTGGATGCTCTAAAAATGGTATGAAAAAAAAGCAAAACTGTTGGCATGGTTTAATGGTGAGGTGACAGAGGCAGTGCAAGCCTAAAGGATAAGTCAGAAAATGGAAAGCAAGCCTAAATGAAGAAACGGACTTGAGCACAAGCACGGTAGATGTAAAACTAATAAGGCAGACCAAGAGACGTTGAAAAAGAAGGTGCTTGTACAAGCAAAAACTAATTTTAAATTCTTTCAAGTATGTTTGGAATAAAAAGCTTGTGAGGAAGTCAGTTGGGCCATTAGATGGCCTAGGGGTAAAAAAAAAAACCATTTTCAGGGGGTACAAATTAAATACAAAAAAAGAAAAACTGAATGAATTCTCTACTTTATCTTGAAATCATATACACCAGTGTGCCCAAGTCTGTCCTGGAATACCTCTTGCCAGTCAGGTTTTCAGGATAAATACATAAGTAATGCCACACTGGGAAAACACCAAGAGTCCATCGAGCCCAGCATCCTGTCCAAGACAGCGGCCAATTCAGGCCAAGGGCACCTGGCAAGCTTCCCAAACGTACAAACATTCTGTACAATCAAGCCATTGTGACATCACTAATGAGGTTGGCTCTTATTGGTGGAATGAGCCACTATGACATCACAATAGGTTAAATCACTGCTCTATGTAATAAAAGTGAACCAAGTAGAGGACATAAGTACATAAGTAATGCCATACTAGGAAAAGACCAAGGGTCCATCGAGCCCAGCATCCTGTCCACAACAGCGGCCAATCCAGGCCAAGGGCACCTGGCAAGCTTCCCAAACGTACAAACATTCTATACATGTTATTCCTGGAATTATGGATTTTTCCCCAAGTCCATTTAGTAGCGGTTTATGGACTTGTCCTTCAGGAAACAGTCTAACCCCTTTTTAAACTCTGCCAAGCTAACCGCCTTCACCACATGCTTATAATGAGGCAGTGTGTGCTAATCAATTTTATGCATATTCATTGTGGATATCCTGAAAACCTGACTGGCAAGGGGGGGTATTTCAGGAATGACTTGGGAAACACTGATATACACACAAGTAAACTTTTAACAGTAATGATTCAAGGCAACTAAAGCAAGTGATTGTAAATCCTACAAGTACAGTACACAATTATCCGAAGTAATTGGGACCGACCCATTGTCGGATAACTGCAAAGTCAGATAATATGGAAAACACTGTATAAACCCCTCAATGCATAAACAAAGGCACAGAGTTCCCGATTTTCAAAAATTGTTCTAAAACAAAGATTTTGAATAGAAATAAATGTGAGGATGTCATCGGGGGGGGGGGGGGGGGGTTGTTGGATATGCCAGATGGTTGGATTACCAAAGGTTGGATAATCAAGACAGTACATTGGTATATTAAAGTTCTGAAAGAGCTCAAACTTGAAATTGCTAACACTTTTTGTAACCTATTTAAAATTGGCACGGTTAAAAAAAATTTTCAATAAAAAACAAAATTGCCATGGTAATGAAAGAAGGGCTGAACAGGCCAGGGCTCTTCAGCTTATTAAAGAGAGCTGAAATGGGGTTACAATGGAAGTTTATAAAATCCTGAATAGAGTGGAATGATTGCATAGGGAGTGATGGTTTCACCTTTCAAACAGTAAATCAATAAATAGCTCCATAAAACAAAGAATCATCAGTTGAAAACAAACACAAAGGCTGGGAAATGTATTACTAGAAGATACAGCCAAGGTGGCTAACGTAGTGGGGTTCAGAAGAGTTCTGGACAAGTTTCTTGAAAAGGCCATAAATTGTTAGCCAGGGAGACGTGGAAAGAGTGGAGGAGTGGCCTAGTGGTTAGGGTGGTGGACTTTGGTCCTGGGGAACTGAGGAACTGAGTTGGATTCCCACTTCAGGCACAGGCAGCTCCTTGTGACTCTGGGCAAGTCACTTAACCCTCCATTGTCCCCATGTAAGCCGCATTGAGCCTGCCATGAGTGGGAAAGCGCGGGGTACAAATGTAACAAAAATAAAATAGATACTATTGGAGATTCTACATGGAATGTTTCTACTATTGGAGATTCTACATGGAACGTTGCTATTCCACTAGCAACATTCCATGTAGAAGTCGGCCCTTGCAGATCACCATTGTGGCCGCGCAGGCTTCTACATGGAATGTTGCTAGTGGAATAGCAACATTCCATGTAGAATCTCCAATAGTAGAAACATTCCATGTAGAATCTCCAATAGTAGCAACAGTGGAGGAGTGGCCTAGTGGTTAGGGTGGTGGACTTTGGTCCTGAGAAGCTGAGTTCGATTCCCACTTCAGGCACAGGCAGCTCCTTGTGACTCTGGGCAAGTCACTTAACCCTCCATTGCCCCATGTAAGCCACATTGAGCCTGCCATGAGTGGGAAGACGCAGGGTACAAATGTAACAAAAATAAAATAGATACTATTGGAGATTCTACATGGAATGTTGCTATTCCACTAGCAACATTCCATGTAGAAGGCTGCGCAGGCTTCTGTTTCTGTGAGTCTGACGTGCAGGACGTCAGACTCACAGAAGCAGAAGCCTGCACGGCCACCACATTGGTGATCTGCAAGGGCCGACTTCTACATGGAATGTTGCTAGTGGAATCTCAAATAGTAGCAACAGTGGAGGAGTGGCCTAGTGGTTAGAGTGGCGGACTTTGGTCCTGAGGAACTGAGTTCGATTCCCACTTGTGACTCTGGGCAAGTCACTTAACCCTCCATTGCCCCATGTAAGCCGCATTGAGCCTGCCATGAGTGGGAAAGCGCGGGGTACAAATGTAACTAAAAAAAACAAAAAAAAAAAACATCACTTTTCCCTTGAAATGAGCTGTGAGAAACTGGAGTTCCCTTTTTGGATTGATCTGGATATTGGAAACTTGGGCTGGCTACTGTCAGAATATTAACAAACAAGGGGGCCCGATATTCAGAGGGAAATTCAATGCTAGGCCATGTCTGGGATTTGGCACTGAATTTGAGCATATAAGGTAGGAGTGTAATATTTAGCACTAGTAAAACATGGCCGTTTCTTGCGTTAATGAAACGGGCGCTAGCACGGTTTCCTTCTGAACCTCCCTCTCCCTCCCTCCCTACTCGCCCCTTTTGGCGTTCAGATGGCACTGGCCGCAATTGTTGCGGACCTCGGCACGCCACCTTCAATCTGCTGCGTCGTTTGTTGTGAAGCCACTGACGCCATTGCTCCGCCCTCGACGTCATAACGTTTGACACGAGGGCGGGGCCCGAACAGTGTTTTCGGTGGCTTCACCACCACGAAGGCTTCAAACCAGAAGGAAGTGCCCGGAGGACCTGACAGTGACGTCAGTGTCCTCAGAACGTTGAGGGTGAGTTTTATTATATAGGATTTAACCGGCTACGGTGAACAGTACAGTGTAAAGATAGGACTGACTTTTATGTGGTTCTGTTTGTGGTTACCTTGCGCCTATGTTTACTAAGCAGTGCTATGGGTGCGTTAGCATTTTTAACACGCATAAATGGTTTATGCGCATTGAATGCTAATGCGCCCATAGAAATGTATAGGCATGTTAGCGTTTAACATGCCTTGAATTTATAGATATAGTAACATAGTAGATGACAGCAGAAAAAGACCTGCACGGTCCATCCAGTCTGCCCACCTTAGTAAACACACCTTAGTAAACATACCCGTTGGCCACAAGTGCTGACTGTACCACCAGAGCACCCCCAAAATAGCCAGTTTTGGGCCTCTTTTAGCAAACCGCGCTAGCAATTCCCCACGTAGTAAATACGCCTCAGCCCATTTATTTTGAATGGGCTGTGTCATATTTACCATGCGGGAATCACTAGCCCGGTTTAGTAAGAGACGCCCTTTGTGTTGGGTGCTGACTATGCATTTTCAGCAGTACTAGTCTCTCCTGGCCGTTGAAATATCAGGTCCCATGTGAATAACTGTTTCCCTATTCAGAAATGTTTATATTGGGTATCGTGAAAGAAACTGGGGACATCAACAAGGTACTTCAAGCACCATCAAAGCCTTTGGAAATGTTTCATTTATAATCATTTACTTAATTTAAAACATATTTTAAAAATATTTTTTACAGTGTTAAATTGTTTAAATACTGTTTTTATTTATTAAATGTCTCATTGACGTTTTTTAGGGGGAGCGGCTTCAATTATGGGTTTTTGTGACAAAATATTTTATGGGTCAGTGATATGATTTAAGGAATATATAGAAAAATGTTTATACTGTGTTTATAACCTAAGTGTCTGTGAAAATGTATCTTTGTGAATTTCAAATGGCCAGCAGTTTTTGTTGATAAAATCATATACCCCCAAGTGCTAGTGTTTCAGCTGGTTCACTTCCTGTTTCAATGGAAACTCATGTGTAGATGTAAGTTAAGTCCCTGAGAACAAAAATTCACAGCAAATTTATTTTTATTTCATGTATAACCTGCCTATTAGGCAAGGAACAAGAAAAC
Source organism: Microcaecilia unicolor (assembly GCF_901765095.1). NCBI lineage: Eukaryota > Metazoa > Chordata > Amphibia > Gymnophiona > Siphonopidae > Microcaecilia > Microcaecilia unicolor. The sequence continues at coordinate 192,989,313 of NC_044041.1, forward strand.
ACACATAATAAAATGTTCAAATTAAAAGTCAATGTGATAGCCATGCCTGACTTTTTCAAGGAAAGGGTGGTTGATGCCTGAAATGCCCTCCCGAAGGAGGTGGCGGAATTCAAGGTGACATGGGATGAACACATGGGATTTCTAATCTATTTATTTATTGCATTTGTATCCCACATTTTCCCACCTATTTCCAGGCTCAATGTGGCTTACATAGTACCGTTAAGGCGTTTGCCCAGTTGGTTGATAGCAAATACAAGGTTGTATAGTGATCCAATGAGGTATACGTGGAGGGTCGGAAGGGATGAAGATTGTGTGTTGTCCAGTACAATCATTAGGCATGCTGTGTTTTGGGTGAAGAGGTTTACATAGGATTGTTGGGGTAGACCTTTTTGAAGAGGTTGGGAGTTTTTCTCTGTGGTTTTTTTTTTCGGAAGGTGGTGGAAGCCTGTGATGGTAATATTTAGAGTGGAGCATAAAAGACACCCATTATATTCCTACTAGTAAAAAAAGGCCCGTTTCTGACATAATTGAAACGGGCGCTGGCAAGGTTTTCCTCGGAGTGTGTATGTTTGAGAGCGTGTGTGTGAGAGAGAGTGAATGTGTGTGTGTGTGTGTGACAGAGAGAGAGAGTGAGACTGGGTGCGAGTGTGTCTGTAAGAGAAAGTGTGTCTGCCTGTGGCCCCTCCCTCCCACCCAGTTCCAGTGTCCCCCCTTCCTCCGTGGGTCATCCCCCCTTTTTTTTTTAGTTTTTGTACAGGTAGTGCATTCCCCCCTCCTCCCCTCTTGTCCCCTTCTCCCCTCTTGTCCCCTTCTCCAAGTTCCAGACCCCCATCCCCCCCCCCAGTTCCGGACCCCCTCCCTCCGAATTCCAGACCCCACCTCCCTGCCTCCCTCCCTCCGATTTGCAGACCCCCCTCACTGTCTCCGAGTTCCAGACCCCACCTCCCTGCCTCCCTCCGATTTGCAGACCCCCCCCTCCTCCGATTTGCAGACCCTCCCTTCCTCTGATTTCCCGACCCCCCCCTCGGAGTTCCTGACCCCTGGACCCCCTCCCCACCGCGACCCTCTCGAGCCCCCCTTCCCGCCGGCAACCCTCAGGGTTTCGGAGCCCAACTGTGAAGAAAGTTACGGACACAGGCAGGCAGACGCATAGATCGTTGGGAGTGAGAATTATATAGGACGCGTCATAATGGGTCTAGTGACATCAGCTAGGGCTTCGGAGCCCATCTGTGAAGAAAGTTACGGACACAGGCAGGCAGACGCATAGAATGTTGGAGATGAGAATTATTGTATAGGATAGGTGTCTCTAGCGTTAGCACGTGCTAAAAAGTTTGCGCGCCTACAAACACGGCTTAGTAATCAGGGCTCTAAAGCCATTTATCGATCATCAAAAATGAACTTGATGATGTGATGGAATTCGAAAATTCTGTTGCAAAAGAGCACAGAGACCTAGCAAGGACTTAAGGTAAAAGGAACCGTTATAAATAAGGAAGCCCAGAGCACAGAATTTTATGTACCAGAAGAAGGATCTTAAAAGTAATACTGAAAAAAAAATGGGTAACCAATGCTCTGAGGGCTTCTTTTACAAAACTGAGCTGCCGATTCTCATTTTGGCAAAACCCATTCAGTTCTACACGGGAATCGCTAATGAGGTTTTTTTAAAAAGAAGCCCTCAATGGAGTAAAGGTGTCGTGTGAACACATCACATAGCACCAGTAAGCAAATGGACTGCATTGTTCTGTACCAGCTGGAATCGACTGATATCTTTTTGTTTCAGACCCTGAATGGGGGCATGTTATTGACGAGTACTGTAGTATTTAAGTGCATAGACGGTAGATGTTTGAAACTGAACTTTGGATCTGGTAAGGCTAAGTCCCTACCTTCACTTCTATTAGAGGAAGTAATGTGGTTTCCCTTGGGACCAGGGGCGTATCTGCGTGGGGCCACAGGGGCCTGGGCCCCCGCAGATTTCGCCCTGGCCCCCCTCCCCGCCGTCAACCCTCCCCCGCTGCTTACTTTTGCTGGCGGGGTCCGACCCGCAATCTCCATATTTCGGCTTCCTCCGTGGCCATGTGCTTCCAGGAAGTAACGCTGCAGCGCTGATTCGTTGAATCTAGTTCGGCGTCTGACGTGGGACGTCAGACGCCGAACTAGATTCAACGAATCAGCGCTGCAGCGCTTCTTCCTGGAAGCACATGGCCACGGAGGAAGCCGAAATATGGAGATTGCGGGTCGGACCCCGCCAGCAAAAGTAAGCAGCGGGGGAGGGTTGACGGCGGGGAGGGGGTGGAGAGAGGCGGCGGGGGGGGGGAGGCAAAAATGTGCCCCCCCTCTCTGGCTCTGGCCCCCCCTACCGCCGGATTCCAGATACGCCCCTGCTTGGGACAGGCAGAGAACCCACCAAAACACAACTGGAAGACAAATAGAACGTTTTCAAGACTGAAATACTGTTTAAGCTTTAACTAAATGATTTCAAACAATGTAAAACTATTTTTGAAAAATTGTTTTAAATGAGGTAAGTGATTGCAAGCGAGACACGATTTCCAGAGGCTTTGAATGGTGCTTAAGGTGTCTTAGCTTCTCCACTACTTTGTGATACCTTATGTAAACTTTGCTGTTTCTTTGATACCATTGAAAAAGGAAACACTTATTTTTGTTGATATTGTCACTAAGTAGGTAAGTCGTACCATTGTTTGTTGGACATTGTCAGAGCCAGAAAACTGGACCCTGATGGACCTTGGTCTGATTCAAGGACAGACGCAGACAGCTGTGGGTAGACCATGTGCACGTGTCAGCTTCTACCATGAGCGTAATTCTGTGGCATGCAGAAAGGTTTAAGTCTGTGCAAATTTTATGCATGCAGAATTTGCCAGCAAATAGGGGGGGAGCCTGCCAGCTGCATATGCACAAAGGTTTCTCAGTAAGCACAGCTTCTTGTGTATGTGACTGCACTCATCGGTGCCTGTTCTTGTTTATAAATATGAGCCTTGCAAAAATTTCTATCATATAAACATTTTGCAAGGCTTATATTTGAGTAGAAGAACAGGTGCTGATACTTTCATTTTTGCGCCAACATGTACACAAGCTCTGTTACCTCTGGTCAGTCTTTTAAATTTGCAGGCACTTTCTGGCTGCACAAGAAGACAGAACTGGCAGTTAAATCTTTAAAGACAGCATTAAATCTTCTCTACTAACCCTTCTATGTTGCCTCGAACCTGGCAAAAAAATTTCTCGTGTTGTCCATGTGGCAAAAACCACTGCTCTGCTTGCCTTGGAATACTTAATGGCCTCATTACCATTCATTGACATACAATCTGTGGCCATGTCTTCCTCACAAGTTAGCTCCACCCCTCTTTGTATTGCTCGGCCGCTAACACGCACGTGCAACCCCGTAGCTAGGCTTGCTGCGGCTTTCTGCATTGGCCCCTCAGATTGGCCTTTAATGTTCTCCGTGCAGGAGTATTCTAAGCAGCTTAACTACCGCGATTACACATGTGGCTTCTATTAATGGGCCTTGTTAAGCCAATGTTTGGAAACTGAGCTAATTTGGGTTTGTTTTGACAAAGGGTGTGAAGGCCTATTCAGCCAAGACATTCTGGTTTATTTGAATATTTCTATAATTGCTATTCCATTTAATATTATATACCACTTCCATGCCTGCTGATGTAAGATGGTAAATCAAGACTTAAATAATTTAAAATAAAGTGTAGAGTATTTTATGTAGACTGACGAAATAAATTCTTATTTTAATGCAGATTGAATTATATTTTCTAGACAGGGGAATGTGAACAATGTACAAGGGTATGAAGACTTCCACAGGACGCTGTACGTGCCATCTTCATAAAGTAAAGCAAGTACAGCAGCAATGAATGGAACATCGTGGAAGGGGAAAGAAGATCAATGTGCATGTGTATCAAAAGGGATATAACGCACCTATGCTAGGAGGCCAAGGCAAGGTTTATTTTCTCAAGCAGTGCAACGTAATGAGCTTGTAGAGTAGTGGTATTCACTCCCGGTCCTCAAGGGCTGCCAATAGGTTGGGTTTTCAAGATATCCCTAATGATATGCATATAATATTTGCATGCATAGTACTTCCATTGTATGTCATTGTCTCTTAATGCATATTCATTAAAGATACCTGAAACCCTGACCCATTGGAGGCCCTTGAGGACCCAGAGTGAGAGAGTTTAGGGCTTTGCTTTTGTCTTTGCTGTTTTCTTTCTCTGTGCTCAGAGCCAGGATGAATCCCACTTCTTAATTCAGAAGGTGATTGTCTGGAATGGTTTTCCCCCTCTAGCAAAATAGATTTTTGTCCCTTTACTGGAGCTGATTTGGGGGGAATGTGTTCAGGTATTAAACGCTGGGATAAAGAAATTTGCAGACTTCATTTTGTTTTTCCATATATAACATTGAGTCCACATTTAATAAATGGAAGCCTTCCTTCCAGTATTTTCAGTTAAGACACTTTAATCTCTCTGAGCAGGAAGAACTTTTATAGACCAGCACTTGCTTTGGAAACAGTTTTGTTCTAAGGGAGATGGTCTAAGGCATAATATATACAAGTTCCAGATATGTGAACACCGGTGTGTAATGCGTCTACTTGTTTTCACTGCCTGCCTGAGGAGAGAAATTGGAAGAGAATTTTTAAACTGTGGTGAATGAACATTTATGGCATTAATGTTAGGCAGTTGCAGTACAAGTTAAGGTAATATGCAAGATTTATCACCTAAAGCTATCTAAAACGAGGGTGCAAAGAGAACGGTGTTTTTAACCAGATGTACTGGGACAGCCCTAAGATCAAAGTGCTGTAGGAGACCATCCATAAGCAAATAGATTTGGCAGGAATAATTTGGCATTTGTGAACGGGTGTCTGCTGGGATTTCTTGAATATGAGTCTCTGGAGGAATGCGTCAGGCTAACTTCCCAATTACTACTTGTTCGTAGACCGAGGATTGCTAGGAAATGGAAAGGTGTATCACTTCCATGGCTTCTAGATAATTCTGTCTCCCTACACTACTGGCCTGAAGGTCCAGATCACTGTCAACCCACTCCTGGTGGGGGAAACTCAGATGTTTATAATAAATTGACCTGCTCCTTAAGGTGGAGATTTCACAAATTTATGGTATGATTTTTGCCACCGCACTTTGCCATAACTTGCCTATATAATATATATAATGAGCATCGACATCTGCTACTTGATTGTGTAATGGATCAGAGGTAGGAATGCATTCAGCGGTGATAGACCCTGGTGAAAAGAGCTATCATTTAGGATGAATCTCTTCATACTACTACTACAACAAATCATTTCTATAGCGCTACTGGTCGTACGCAGCGCTTCACAATTGAACATGAAGAAAAGGCAGTCCCTGCTTAACAGAGCTTACAATCTAAATCAGGATAGACAGACAGGATAAATAAGGGATAAGGGTAGGACAGACAGATAGGACACATAGGGAAAAAAGGACTAATGAAGAGAGAAAGACAAGATACGGTTATGAGCAGGTGACAAGTTAGGAATTAAAAGCAGCATCAAACAGGGAGGCCTTTAGCCTGGATTTGAAGGCGGCCAGGGATGGAGCTTGACGTAGTGGCTCAGGAAGTCTATTCAAGGCATAAGGTGCGGCGAGATAAAAGGAACGGAGTCTGGAGTTGGCGATGGAGGAGAAGGGTGCAATTAGGAGAGATTTGCCTAGCGAACGGAGTTCCTGGGAAGGAGTGTAGGGAGAGATGAGGGGCAGCAGAGTGAATGCACTTATAGGTTAATAAGAGGAGCTTGAACTGTATACGGAAACGGATAGGGAGCCAGTGAAGTGACTTCAGAAGAGGGCTGACATGGGCATAGCAACTTTGTCGAAATATTAATCGTGCAGCAGAATTAAAGGCAGTTAATAAATCCAAATCAATAAATTTGTATTGAGGGGGTATGGTTCATTCCCTTGAAGGAGGACTGTCAGAACAGACTTCTTGTCCCAGTCCCATACGATCTCAGGAGCAGAACTTAAGGCAGATATCAGAGGAAATAGATGTTTGCACATTGTACCCCAGCTTGGTGAATCGGCAGTCCAAGGGTTAGTTCAAATATGATACCAATTAAGAAAAATATATTTTGTACGGTCTTGGCTCCCTGAATGCATTGTCACTCAACCAAGGCTTTTGAATTGCACATGCTTCTTAATGGTGGCATTTCTTTGAACTGGTGAGGAACAGCATAGTGCTAAAATATTCATGTTAAACTAAATACTAGGGTGGCTTTCAGAATAGTAGTGCAACGTCAACACGTCTTTACTTTGTGTTTTGGGCTCTCCCAACCCACAAACACATCAAAATGCTTTCCCTCCACTCACTCTGGTCTGGACACAGTTGTTCCAGGGCCATGTGCTGTTGACTTCCGGAGCACTGGCTGCTGTTTTTCACAGCAGATTTTCAGAAAATTGTCCCTCAACTGGACTTTCCTTCTACGAAAATGTCAGTCTTCATGGAGAGGAAAACCCCTACCGGTCTCTTGTAAGCAGCAACACCAGGCCTATAACCTGTTCTTTCTAAGTGACACCGAGATGATGATGGTGGTGGTTGTATAACAGTGTGACACAGATTTGGGAGGGGGGGATGGTTGGCGTTATAACAGCGTGACACGGACTCCTGCACAGCATTCTTAAACCTGTACATATTAGACTATGGCAAGGCAGATCAGGATGAGTTGGAGTGGGTGTCAGTTAATTTCAGTAGTTGACAGTAGCAGGTTGACCACTTCTACAGTCTGAGTCCCATATATATGGCAAGACACCTCAGGATAGGGTGGAGTGAACTTCCAATGGCAACTCCAGTAGTTGGGACATGAGGCTGGTGCTGTCGGATTTCTACACTCTGTGTCCTGAAAATGGCAGAGAAAGATTGGAATCAAGTATTTGTATTTTCTCTGAGGACAAGCAGGCCATATTCTCACATGTTGGTGACGTCATCCATGTTGCCCGGTGCAGAGCACTCTTAAAAGTGAATGTCTTAAGAGCAAACGCTAGCATCCCCACTGCTTATGCACAAATGCCATCCCGCTTGCTTTGAGAGCGCGGGACCAGCAGTTTCTCTTCATCTGCCGTGAGGAGAGAACATGCTCCTCACAGCACCTGGTGCGCGAGTCAGTTTTTTCAAGCATTTTTTGTGCCTTCCCTGCAGGGTTCTCCCCTAATTTTTCATTTATTTTTCTTCTGAAAATTTCTTTTCCCTTCCTATATGGTTTTAGTTGGGTTTTTTCCCCACTTTTAAGTTTCCTTTATTTTTAGCGACTCAGTAGGCCCTCTTAGGCCTGAGCTCTAGTTGGGAATTTGTCGCTTTTTTTCTGGTGCTTGCCCTTTTTTTTCCCCAGTCACCATCGAAATATTTGATTTGGCCATGGTTGTTTTCCATTCCATGTCACTGAAGGTTCCCAGTGGCTTTAAGCACTGTGCCCTGTGCAATAGAAATATCTCTGGCAAAGACATCCGTTCTTGGTGTCTTCAGTGTCTGAGGCCAGAACATTCCCCACCAGCTGTGTTCTTTGCCTATACAGAGAAGCACCCGGCTGCTAGAGAGGCTTGGAGAAAACATTTTTGGAGCCCAGTCCGAATCAACATTGACGCCGGCATGTGCAAAGGCACATCGGCATCAGCGCATGCATCAGCAATCGGTCCCCATGGCTGTGAGACCCATCCCCAAAACTGAGAGTGGTTGTGCATCAAGTATGTCTCCGTCTGCCTTAGCACAGGCCACTATGCAGGACCCCCGAGACTGGTCAACATTGGACCCAGTAGCGAGGAAATGAGGAGAGCCTTTCCTTTCCCGCTTTTGTGAGGGAAATGGCGACAGCCTTTCCAATTCAGTTGGAGACTGAGGACAAGCCTAGGGCTGAGATGTTTGAGTGAGGTCCTGGATTATGACTCTCCTGAAAGTCATTTGTTTTTCTTTGAGTGGAAATACTGTTTGTTCCATCCGCTTGCCGTTTAGGGATCCTCTGATTATCCCATGCCTTTTTGAATTCTGTCACTGTTTTCAACCCCATTGCCTTCTGTGAAAGCATTCCAGGCATCTACCACCCTCTCTGTGATATTCAGTTTCCCTCCTTACAGCTTCATTTCGTGTCCTAGTTCTGTAGCCCTCCCCATTTGCTCAACCTTATTTTCTTTATAACATTTTTCACGTGGTTATCTAGACTGTTTTATGCAATGTGGAGGCTTAGAAGAATAACATAGTAACATAGTAGATGACGGCAGAAAAAGACCTGCACGATCCATCCAGTCTGCCCAACAAGACAACTCATGTGTGCTACTTTTGTGTATACCCTACTTTGATTTGTACCTGTGCTCTTCAGGGCACAGACCGTATAAGTCTGCCCAGCGCTATCCCTGCCTCCCAACCTCCAGTCCCGCCTCCCACCACTGGCTCTGGCTCAGACCGTATAAGTCTGCCCCGCACTATCCCCGCCTCCCAACCTCCAGCCCCGCCTGCCACTACCGGCTCTGCTATCCAATCTCGGTTAAGCTCCTGAGGATCCTTTCCTTCTGAACAGGATTCCTTTATGTTTATCCCACGCACATGAGGGATATAACCAGTAGAAAGGAGGGGGTGATAAAACCTTTCTTCCCAAGAGAGACATTCCGCAAACCAGTGCAATCACTGGTATTGAGCCATTTGGATTACTGCAATTCCTTATATGCGGGATGCAAAGCTCAAACCATTAAGAAACTCCAGACTGCCCAGAACACCGCAGCCAGACTGATATTCGGAAAGGCGAAATACTATAGTGCTAAAACCCCTTAGAGGAAAAATTACACTGGCTTCCACTAAAGGATCGAGTTACATTCAAAATATGCAACTTAGTTCATAAAATTATTGATGGAGATGCCCCAGACCTTATAGATCTACCAAAGAGAAGCAACAAAAGTTCATCACGTACTTTCTTAAACCTCCATTATCCCAATTGCAGGGGACTTAAATACAAATCAATACATACATCTAGCTTTTCATACATCTGTACACAACGATGGAATGAATTACCAACCACTATAAGAAAAACACGCAACTTGATGACCTTCCGGAAACTACTGAAGACTTACTTGTTCAAAAAAGCGTACAAAATGGATCCCTCATAACGCTCTGACTCCTAAACTACACCAGACACAATTTTATATGGGAACGCTTTTATTTTGCCTATTTTATTTATACCCTAATTACTGATAATCATACCCTGTCCTGATATATATATATATATATATATATATATATATATATATATATACTGAGCTATCTCTATGATACCTGTACCGTACCTTGTAAGCCACACAGAACCTGCTATCGAGTGGGAAAGAGCGGGGTATAAATGCTATAAATAAATAAATATCATTATGTTATGTTGTTATCCATTTATCCTAATTACTGACAATTATACCTTGTCCTGATATCATTATATTATGTTGTTATCCACTTACCCACTTCTTAATCAACATAATTTTCGTATGAACCTTAATAGCAATAATTCTGAAATTCTTCTCCGTTAATATGATTGCCATAATATTCCTATGCACCTTACCTGTTATATATACTCTGATTCTCTATTCCATCAATGTGATTGTAGTTGCATTGTATTGTAAGCCACATTGAGCCTGCAAATAGGTGGGAAAATGTGGGATATAAATGCAGCAAAATAAAAAATAAAAATTTAATATTTTTCAAGTAATTAAATACCTGTGTGTATCATTTGTCTCTTGTCCCATCTCATCTCCAGGGTATATATGTCATTATTTTATTTGTTACATTTGTATCCCACATTTTCCCACCTTTTGCAGGCTCAATGTGGCTTACATATAACCATTAACGGTGTTAGCCGATTACGGTCTGAACAAATACATGGTATGAATGAATACAAAGTGATATTGTAGTAGAATGAGGTAGATTTAAGGTGGTTACATGTATGGTCGGTGCGTTGGGGGAAGTTAGAAAGGGAAAGGGGCCGTTATGATCTTTGGTTACATTGTGTCGCATGTGACCAGGTATTTTTATGTTGGGTCGGTGGAGTATGCTCTTCTGAACAGGACAGTCTTTAGTGCTTTCCGAAAATTTAGGTGGTCGAGCGTAGTTTTTACTGCTTTTGGTAATTCGTTCCATAGTTGTGCTCTTAGGTAGGAAAAGCTGGTTGCATAGGTGGATTTGTAATTGAGTCTTTTGCTGCTTGGGTAGTGGAGGTTTAGGTATGATCGTGTAGATTTTGTGGTGTTAAAGATTTCAAGTTAATTCTCATACATCTTCTGGTTCAAACCCCATACCAATTTAATCAAGTTCTTCTGAACAGCTTAGAGTCTCTGTCCTTGGCAAGATACAGCCTCCAAAAATGAACACAGTAGGCCACGTGTGGTCTCATCAGTGACTTATACAGGGGCATTATCACCCCCTCCTTTCTACTGGTTATACCCCTCTGTATCAGCTGAACATCCTTCTGGCCTTGGCCACAGCATTTTCACGTTGTTTTGCCACCTTGATATCCTTGGACCCTATCTGCTGACATGGTTTTCCTGGTCCATGCACATCAACCTCTCACATCCTATAGATTTCTGGACCCCCAAATTTTAGGTGTTTCATTTGTAGGCATTTAGGTGCTTTGGAGAGGATACTAAAATCTGTTTATATCAGTTTAACATTGCAAAATTAAATTTGTAGGAGCATTCTATTTTTCACCTGACTTCTTAACTATTATAAAATTAGTATTATACTCTCTCAATCCTCCTAAAGGAGAAGACAATGAAATGCCTGATGTACTGAGCAGTGCCTCACTGGAGCAACTTCCATCATCAAACCCAAATTTAACCCAAATTTAAATAAAAATGAGAGATGTTGGGCGCAGAGAGTAACCCGCTGCTTTATTTACCAGCTATTGATTTAAGTGTGTCTAAAATGAACTGTATTCAGAGTTATTCGTTGTTGGCTTGGGATCAAGTGACAGAAGCCAGTGCTGGGGCCACCACTTCTGTCCTCTTCCCTGGGCCCATGTAGCCTGGGGACTTCAGCCTAATGTTGAGAAAAAGTTAAATGCTATATAGTAACGAAAATCATCGCCTTTATCAATTTTGAAGACTAGACATTTAAATCTTTGATCCATTGGGATTGCACTACAGACAACAGTCAATGAAACAGCTACACCATTTGCTGTGCGTCTCAAGTTAAATGCCTTATTTCATCTGCATTATTTTGGCATTTTTTTGATATACAGTTGTTTGGTAGATATTATTAAGGACAATTAAAGTTTTGTATATTTTTGCATCTACTAAACAAGATTTTTTTTTCCTTGGGAGGTTTTTCATGACCAATTTACTACTTGTTGACCGATCACATTAAAAGTGGCCGCAATTCAAGAGAACCTAAAAATTGTTGATCTTGGTCATTATGAGGTCTCTTCCTCCCTATTTTTGTTATCAATAGAAATCAAACAAAATAAAACATAGAAAAGAAAATAAGATGATACCTTTTTTATTGGACATAACTTAATACATTTCTTGATTAGCTTTCGAAGGTTGCCCTTCTTCGTCCGATCGGAAATAAGCAAATGTGCTAGCTGACAGTGTATATAAGTGAAAACATTCAAGCATTACTATGACAGTCTGACAGGGTGGGAGGATGGGGGGGGGGGGGGTCGGAGGTATGCATGGGGACATCAAAGCATATCATTGATATTCTAACAGGATGGGTGTGGATAGGTGAGGGTTGGGGTGATCAACAGAAATACAGCTTTATGGTTTATAATAGGCTAGGAACCCCAGATCCTTGTTAAGTCCTTTCTGTTGGGTGTTAAAATATTCAATCATTCTGACTTCAAAGGTCTTACGTTCTTGTATGGTTTTAAAGTTACCTTTCAGGATTCTCACTGTGATGTCACTGGTACAGTGTCCTGGTCCTGTAAAATGCTGACCAACAGGGGTGGGAACCATACAAGCTCAAAGCTCAATGCGGCTTACATGGGGCAATGGAGGGTTAAGTGTCTTGCCCAGAGTCACAAGGAGCTGCCTGAGCTGCCTGTGCCTGAAGTAGGAATCGACCTCAGTTCCTCAGTTCCCCAGGACCAAAGTCCACCACCCTAACCACTAGGCCACTCCTCCACTCCAGTAAGAAACCGCACTCTTAAATCAGCGTGTGTTGGATATAATGTCTTTATTTATTTTAGCATTTATTATACTACCATTTTGTCAGCATGGCGCTTTACAAAATTTCAGCTTATACTTCTTTTGATACTTGGGTTGGAGCTTTCGTTATTGAGCTGCAATTGAATGTTTTAAAATAGGACCTCTTTGACACAATTTTCATCTACAAAGTTGTTCTTGTGGGATTTTTTTTGCCTTCACCACTCTATCCAGTTTTCTTGCATCAAGCTTTTTTTTTTATCAATTAGAATTGGAATGAGCACAACCTCTTAATTCTCCACAAGCCATGATCCCACTGATTTTCTTCTGTTACTCTGCCATGTTATGGTGTTCACACAGTTTCCAGCGGACGATCTGTGCTACCTTATTGTGTCGTTCCGTGTAGAGGCCTTCTGACATGACTGTATAAGACGTGTTCCCTTTGTAATTGTTTCTGCAACGTGCAGCGTCAGACGGATCATTTAACAAACGGTCTTTTTAAAGACCATTTTTAAATCCTTGTCTGCACTTTTCTCATTCGTGACTTGAGTTCTCTTCATCACGTCACTTGTTGGTCATATTTTATCATCGTCATTAGCCACAAGACTCCTGATGTAGGCCATCCGGCCGAAACACAACGTTGTGTCGAGTCATTTTTGATGTGGAATTGTGTTATTATTATTTGTTTGAATATTATTAAATTTTGTTTATTTTAAACTTAACTTCAGGTCCAATTATTGGATAGCCTGGCTCATATTCCCACCTTTTTGTTTACCCTTTGTTCAACACTTTTATTTGGATATTTTTTTTTTTAAATGACGACCAGTCAGGCCTGTTATACTGAGATGTCTCAACGTCAGAGTGCATTTTACTATAGGTTAAAAACAAAGCAAACCAAAAAAAAAAGAAAAACAGGTACAGCATTGTCTCTAGTCTTAAGTTCCAGTCTTAGTGGAAAATATTACAACTTTGCCCACTCACTCATCGTTCCCTAAGTTTCGATTTTATGTCTCCTCTATGACCTAGCTTCATACCAAGTTTGTTTGAGCTAAATCCAGCTGTTAAAAGGTGGTTGTTGTTGGGGGGGGGGGGGGCAGGGGAATGAAGATAGTTGAACTGCTTCATTCGTAGGATGTGATAAGCTTCTCTTCGTATTGAACAAAGACAAGACCTAATGCATCACGGTACTAGTTCTGATAAAATTTGAAGGTGACCTTTAGCTGAACGCAGATATAGCATTGTATGTTCTATGATTAACCTTAGACTGTGGATTCTCAACCCAGTTTTAGGACACACAAGCTAGTCTGGTTTTCAAGATATCCCCAATAAATGTGCATGAGATTGATTTGCATATAATGGAGGCAATGCATTAAAATTTCTCATGCATATTCCTAGTGACTTTACTGAAAACCTGGCACTCTGGATGTGTGCCAAGGACTGGGTTGTGAACCCCTGGACTGTGAGATAAGTATTTACCAGTAGGCATTATTGTCATCTGTCAAGAGACCCCCTACTCTTCTCCCACCAAAGTAATGGCTCAATATTGATGGGCTGTCTAACTGGGATTAGTCTGCATGTTGGGAGAGCTACCAAGGGATCGTGTGGTTGACCCTATTTACTAGTAAAGGGCATTGAGCAAAGGGGGTTAGAACTCTAATCATTGTGGTGTGAGAGAGGGAGAGGTGTGTGGATTCGTTACCCAACAACAGAATGTGGTAAAAGCAGTTTGCTTAGCAGGGTGTAAAAAAGGTTTGGATAATTTCCTAAAAGAAAAGTCCATAAGTCATTATTAAGATGGGCTTGGGGAAATCCACTGCTTATTTCTAGGATAAGCAACATAAAATCTTGTTTTTGTGTTCTGGTATCTTGCCAAGTACTTGTGACCAGGATTGGTCACTGTTGGGAAAGGATACTGGGTCTGTCCCCGTATGGCAACACTTAAGTTCTTATGTTCTAAATTATGACTCTGAATCCCATTAAATAGTTCTATCCCCTTTTCCTTCCCCAGCTTTCACAAACAAGCCTGAAAACACCACTGCAGCCCTTGTAGCCTGGTGAGAAGAGCATGCAGTAATCCGGGAAGAGCTCCTGACAGCCTGATCCTGGTGCCTGCAGATGTGTCTGGCAGCAGAGCCCTTTCTGAATCGCGCACTCCTCCCTCGAACCACTTTTTTTTTTTAATAGAATTGTCATTCTTTCCGCTTTTCGTTTCTTCCAGCGGAGCTGGCAGTGACATCAGTGTTCTGTTCCTCTGTATGGAAGTGTGTGAAGGGACTCTCCTATCCTGCACAAAACCAGCAAATGTACATACTTTTTAAAAATGTGTATAGAAAAAAAATACAAAAAAAAAAAAAAAGAAGACAAATGACAAAAAAAAAAGAGCAGAAAGGAAAGTGACAGATCTTTCACAGTATGCACTGAGAAATGTATTTACAGAATGACAAGCAAAAGTTACACTAAACTATTTATTGTACATAGTGTTTTATTATAAATTGTGTGTTGTAGACTGTGTTCTGTACATCTGCTTTGGGTCTGTGAAGTGGTGGTTCCGCATGGTTTAGTTGGGTTTCATTTGCCTTTTATATATATTTTTTTTGTTTGTTTGTTTGTTTTAACTTCTAGGGTTTTTTCTTTCTTTATGGCAGTGTACACCCAAAGATTGAAATTTGTATTAAAAACCGTATAAAAAACATATTTTCTAGAGTGGGTTGTTTGGGACAGAGTTGGGAGTAACTCTTGGTTTAATTGTTTGTTTTTTTTTTGGTTTTTTTTTTTTGTGACTACTACTTCTTAAGGAACAGTATTCCCATTTTTCCCCAATTCAGGTTACGAACCATTCGGGGATGGGGAGGGGGTGTGTGTGTCTGTGTAAGTTTGAGTGAAATTTCCTTTCTGGGTGTTTGGAACAATGTACAGCTTTGTGACTTTGTACAAAAAAAAAAAAAAAAAAGGAAAAAAAATGCCTTTGATGTGTTTGTCCATTCCTGAATGCAACTACATTATGCTTTGTCATTAGCACTGGCCACCATTCTAAGTGTTCCTTCATTAAATGTCATCTTTGCCGCCTGTTTTTAAAGATTTATTTTTAAAGCACATCTTTTTCACCACCTTTGCCTGAGCCTGGGCTCAGCTCTTTTAGAGGATGCTGTGGTTGAAAAAAAAAAAAAAGCAATATTAATAGCCTGACCACTTAAATCTAGATGTGAATATACTCACCTTTTCTGAATCGCAGCTCTGGGCCCGATAGGGCTTACAATCTGTTGCACCCAACCTAAAGGAGAGTGAAGTAACTTACCCAAGATTTGAACCCTGCTCTTCCCTGGTTTTCAGCCCACATCTCTAACCACTAATCTACTTCTCATCTGCATTTGATGGATATTATAAAAAGGCGCTTCCAGTTCCATGTTGGCCACCAGAGAGGTAAATAGCAAATGGCGGATCACATCTAGGTCCCTCCATTTTGTTTCCTAACCAGCAAACTTCCTTTTATGGTGGTCTCAAGGAAGGCCATCTTTAAAAAAAAAAAAAAAGGCGTGATCTGCCTGCTGTCTAACCCCCCCGTAGCCAAAAAAGCACAAGGAGCCTTCAAGAGTGGGGATGTCGCAACTACACTTTAATAATCAGACCCAACACAGTCCACGTTTTGGCGAAACTGCCTGCATCAGGGGTCCAGTTGCCATGTCAGAATCCAAACTTATCAATCGCCCAATGAAAACATACAGTCTTGCCTTGAGAATAACAAGTCACATAACAGATACCGACAAGTGGCGCAGGACATGAGTAAACTTCAAAGACATTGCCCATGCAAATCAAGTCTTCCATGTGCCGGAAGGTTCCTGCATCATATAGCATGTCTGGTCTGATTATTAAAGTGTACTTGTGACACCCCTACTCTTGAAGGCTCCATGTGCTTTTTTTGGTTACTCGCTTTTGCTTGTGTGCTTTTAGACTCCCTCTCCTTCGTGCTGTCTATCTCCACCCCCCCCCCCCCCCCCAAAGGTGTTATTTTTGTGTTAAAGTTTTAAAGAGAATATTCTTGTAATGGAAGGAGAATTCAACAGAGCTCTCCACAATATGATCAAAAAATAATGTTTTTGTATGTGATATTCTTCAAGAACAAGTTTCTTATTGGCAAGATGATATCCGATTAACTGATACTGTCGCCTTGCACAATTATCTTTTTTTTTTAAGAGATGAACTTGGACTGTAGACATTGGCATTTGTGATGGCTGAAAACGAAGGATCAACACACCATGCATCAAAAAAAAACCCCACAAAATACGTGTAATATCAATTATGGTGGATATGTAGGAAATACAGGTATCTTAATTCAATTATCCAAAAATAAGGAGGAAAAAGACCGATATTTTCCTCCTTATTTTTAGATAATTGAATTAAAATACATGTATTTCCTACTTATCCACCATTTGTGATGACTGGCCTATCAGAGGAGGGAAGTCTTGGAAGCATTAGAAATAGCATAAGGTTTTTGCAGGGCTGTGGAGCCGTCTAATACCAAACCTTTGACTCTGACTCTATTTTTCTACTGTCTGACTCGGACTCCTACTGATTTTTGTACTGGTAAATATAACTTTTATATTTTTGTCCTGGATCTAAAGTCCTGGCAAATTTAACTTATATTTACCAGTACTTTAGATGCAGGACAAAAAAAATATTTATCTAAGTATAAAATGATAAATTTACAGCAGACCACCAATATAGAAGGTAGAAACAAGGGGTCCAATATTCAGACCGTGGGCGGGAGCCTGGCTAACTCTCCTGGTCAGCCTGGATATTCAATGCCAGGGTGTTTCAGGTGACTGGCATTGAATATCCAGTTTATTTTAAGCTGGTTTAAAGTTAACCAGATAAGTAGATGCTCAAAAGGTATCAGGTTATCTTTAAGCTGGCTAAAGATGTACCAGCTATTTGAGCAGACCAATATGGCCGCTTACAATAAGCAGATATGACTCGAATATTCAGGGATATCCAGCTATATCACGTGAGATAGAGCCGTATTTTCAAAGCACTTAGACTTACAAAGTACATCTAAATGCTTTTGAAAATGAGCCCCGTAGCCAGTTATCTCTTAGGCGCTAACTGGAATTATTCAGCAGGGGATAACCAGCTAACCAGAGACAAACAGATCAGTGAGTGAACAACTGTAAAAAAAAAAAAAAAAATCAAGATTAAATCTGGCATTAGTACATACATAGAGGGGAAGGATTAACAACATACATCACTAATAGTCAAGGTGAAATCTGAAAAGACTTACCACAAACAATCATAAGGATAGCAACAGGTGCAAAAAGCAGCCAAAATATGCAATTTAAAAATATGACAAAAGTACAAAATTCACTTGCTGGCTTTGCTGTACTTCCTCCAGAGTTTCTCCATTGAAACAAGCATAATATTTATTCACATATTTATTGTCATGGATGTTATTTCTTTAAGACACATTGATGTCATATTTACTGACTATTCAAGATAGTCGTCGCTATTTGAGATGTATGGATTATATGGTTTTAGCGACAGTTTGATGCTGTGTTATGTTTTTAAGGCATATTTATGTATTCTTAGTGTAGATTTTATACATGCTTGTAATGATAGAGTTTTTACTAAATAATTAGGGCATTTTGAGAAGGACACAGTCAGGCTTATTTTCGAAAGAGAAGGGCGCCTATCTTTCGACACATCGGGAGATGGGCGTCCTCCCAAGGTCGCCCAAATCGGCATAATCGAAAGCCGATTTTGGGTATCCTCAACTGCTTTCCATCGTGGGGACGACCAAAGTTCACGGGGGCATGTCAGAAGCTTAACGGAGATGGGACTGGGGCGTGCCTAACACATGGGCGTCCTCGACCCATAATCGAAAAAAGAAGGGCGTCTCTGACGAGCACTTGGGCGACATTACTTGGTCCATTTTGTTTTACGACCAAGCCTCAAAAAGGTGCTCGAACTGACCACATGACCACTGGAGGGAATCGGGGATGACTTCCCCTTACTCCCCCAGTGGTCACCAACCCCCTCCCACCGTAAAAAAAGCTTTTTAAATATTTTTTGCCAGCCTCAAATGCCATACCCAGCTCCATGATAGCAGTATGCAGAACCCTGGAGCAGTTTTAGTGGGTGCAGTGCACTTCAGGCAGGCAGACCCAGGCCCATCCCCCTTACCTGTTACACTTGTGGTGGTAAATGTGAGCCCTTCAAAACCCACTGTACCCACATGTAGGTGCCCCCCTTCACCCCTTAGGACTGTGGTAGTGGTGTACAGTTGTGGCGAGTGGGTTTTGGGGGGGGCTCAGCACACAAGGTAATGGAGCTATGCACCTGGGAGCAATTTGTGAAGTCCACTGCAGTGCCCCCTAGGGTGCCCGGTTGGTGTCCTGGCATGTCAGAGGGACCAGTGCACAATGAATGCTGGCTCCTCCCACAACCAAATGGCTTGCATTTGGTCATTTCTGAGATGGGCGTCCTCTGTTTCCATTATCGCCGAAAATCAGGGGCGACCATCTCTAAGGTCGACCTAAATTTCATGTTTTGGGTGTCCCCGACTGTATTATCGAAACGAAAGATAGACGCCCATCTTGTTTGATAATACAGGTTTCCCCGCCCCTTTGCCTGGACGTCCTGCAAGGACATCCTCAGGAAAACTTGGGCGCCCCTTTCGATTATGCCCCTCCACGTGTCTTTTAAGAATATGACTTTTTTAAAGCCGTTTCCAGATTTCCCCGATTCCGATGATGTCATCAGTGCTTCATTGGAACATACAAAATGGCCACTGAATTGCATAGCATTTTAAGATGTTTTTAGCATTTTTCACAGCAGTTTGCAGGAATTTTTAGTGATTCTAGGTGGGTATTGACTCCTGTTTCAAGTTTTATGGTGTTTACGGCGTTTTATTTATTTATTATTATTTATTTATTTATTTTTTTGCAAGTGGCACCATGAGAATTTTAATCAGGATTTTTAGGTACAAATAACTGATTTTAAGTAAGCTTGACCCTTTTATTAAGGCTTCATTTATGGTCCTTTGAAAAGTTTTGACCTAGAAAAAGTTTGAAAAAAATTTTTTTCTGCACAGAGTTTTTGCTGTTAGTGACATTTGACTCCCAGAAAAGTCATATAAACCTGCTGCTATAACGTTTTTTGTTTCAATGGAGACATTCTAAGTGCTGCAAACCAGTAAGTGAATTTTGTACTGTCATATTTTTAATTGCTTATTTTGGTTTTGTATCTGTTGCTATCCTTATGATTGTTTGTAGTAAGTCTTTTCAGATTTCACCTGACTATTAGTTCTAGAGTGATGAATGTTGTTAATCCTTCCTCTCTAGGTATGTACTAATGCCAGATTTAATCTTAATTTTTACAGTTGTGCATATTCATTGATCTGTTTGTCTCTGGTTTATTCCACAAATGGGCCCAGTGATTTGTAATTACATTGGACTATTCACTTGGGACAGCAATGCATGGAGTAAATAATGTGCACTCTGATAACTCTGTCTATATGTTCACATTGTAGATGTTGGTATTAGGTTAGGATAATGATTTTGTGTGTGTGTTTTTATGATTTATAATTTGATCTATAAGTTATTTAATGTTTTTTTGTGTGAATTATTTTTATGTGATTTTAGTTTGATTCTTTTGACAGTTTTTACCTCTGACGCTGCCTATTTATTTGGCAATGTCAGGCATAAGCATTTGTTTGCTGAAATTAAAACCCTCGTTTCTACCTTCTACATTGGTGGTCTGCTGTTTTGTTACGTTGCATCTGCACTGCAGATCCCTTGTCTCTGTTCCCCCTGAAATTATAAATTTACCATATGTTGAGGGGCATTTTCAATATAACGTCTAAATCCAACTTGGGATGTTTTGCGGAAAACATCCAAAAATCCAGTAGTGAACATGGCTATTTTTCAAAACAGAAAACTTGTCTTTTTGTTTCAAAAATGGCCATTTGCTAGGCATTGTGCTTGGTCCGTCTATCTTTTTGGACCATTTTCAAAAGAACAACGTTCAAGTGAAAAATGCACAAATTCAAGCCATTGGGATGTAGGAGGAGCCAGCATTCTTAGTAGACTGGCCACACAGACATCCCAGCAGAGCAGTGGGGCACCCTAGGGGGCACTGCAGTGGACTTCCCATAAAAGGTCCTAGGTACACATCTCACCATTACCTCCTTATATTGTATGGTGAGCCCTCAAAAATCTTACTGTACCCAACTGTACACCATTACAATAGCCCTTATTGCTGCAGGTATCACCTATATGTGGGTGCAGTAGGTTTTTGGTGGGTTTTAGAGGACTCCCACCTTCCACCACAAGTGTACCAGTTAGAGTGGGGTATGGGCCTTGGTCGCCATCTGTACAATGCACTGCGCCAACCATTAGGGTACTCCAAGAACCTGCTTCCCACTCTAGTAGGACTGGTCATAACATCTGAAGCTGTCATAGAGGCTGGTATGTACTGTTTCTTTCATATCTTTGGGGGTGGGAGGGGGTCAGTGACTACTGGGGGGTGTAAGGGGTGTCATGCCTTAATTCCTCCAGTGGTTGTCTAATCATTTAGGGCACCTTTTTCTGACATAGTCATGATAAAAACAGGTCTAGACCAAAATGTCTAAATTGTACCCCTGGACCTTTTTTTTGTTGTTGTTCCATTAGGGCCAAAAAAATGTCCATATTTTGGGAACGCCCAAATCCTGCCCCGGACACGCTCCCTTGTGATTTGGACTCATTTCAGACAAATTGCATAGAAAAACATTGTTAAAATGTGTTTTGAAAATAGTGATTTGAACATTTTGTCAAAATGTCCAAATGCCACTTTATGCTGCTTTTTTGATGATTTTTGGTTTTGAAGATGAGCACCATCGTAATTTTTTTATTTTGAAGCTGGAGTTGGTAAATGTTTACTGATGCTGACTCCACAGCCCTGGTCTTTTGCACATATATATGGATTTAATTGCATAGTCCTTTTATCTGTATATTGCACCTAACTAGATTCTACTACTACTACTACTACTACTTAACATTTCTACAGCGCTACTAGGGTTACGCAGCGCTGTACAATTTAACAAAGAGAGACAGTCTCTGCTCAAAGAGCTTACAATCTAATAGATAAGAGTGAGACAAATATAGGACAATCAAGCCATTGTGACATCACTGATGAGGTTGGCTCTTAGGCATTGGTGGAATGAGGCATTATGACATCACAATCTCAGCTCTGGTTAAATCACTGCTATATGTAATACTACTACTACTACTTAACATTTCTAGAGCGCTACTAGGGTTACGCAGCGCTGTACAATTTAACAAAGAGAGACAGTCCCTGCTCAAAGAGCTTACAATCTAATAGATAAGAGTGAGACAAATATAGGAAAATCAAGCCATTGTGACATCACTGATGAGGTTGGCTCTTAGGCATTGGTGGAATGAGGCATTATGACATCACAATCTCAGCTCTGGTTAAATCACTGCTATATGTAATACTACTACTACTACTTAACATTTCTAGAGCGCTACTAGGGTTACGCAGCGCTGTACAATTTAACAAAGAGAGACAGTCCCTGCTCAAAGAGCTTACAATCTAATAGACAAGTGAACGGTCGGTCCGATAGGGGCAGTCAAATTGGGGCAGTCTGGATTCACTGAACGGTAAGGGTTAGGTGCCGAACGCAGCATTGAATCAGCAGATTCTCCTGAGTGAAGTTTCACAGTGGGCATTAATAGTGAAGAGGAATACAAATGTCCATTGGATAGTCTTGAGGGAAAATCATGTGTCAGTCTACTACTAACCATTTCGCTGCTTTTACCTCCGTGTCTATCAGGATTTCCGTTAAATATGTTTTGGACACAAATAATTTTGTGTATTCAGATTTGGAAGTCAACAAGTCAAAACAGTAAGATCCCAATGAGAAAAGAAAAAGGTTTTGTAATCCAAGATATCTTTTTGTTATTGTACATACTTCCAGGACCTACACTACTTCCAACTGAAGGTTAATCAAAGCATTGGTGCATTTCTGTTAGCTCAGTAATGCCAAGAGATGCTACTACCATTGTGCGTATCTCATATAAGATGAGATTTAAAGACCTGTAACTGTATACCTTAGAAGTGAGAGGTGGGAAATGCTAGAGATGTCACATATGATAGTTCATGTACATAATGCCGGGACTATATAGTGAAAGAATGCCCTAAACAAGGGGTCAAGAGTATGAGATTGAAAGGGGAGAGACTCGGATGGTGGATGCAAAATACCAACAGAATTTAAGGAAAGGGTGGACTGTGCCCAGAAGGTTAATTGCAGAGAAAGGAAATCCAAAGACCTTGTGAGTTCTATGATGGTAAAAAAAAGGAATGAAACTGGGCAGTCTTCATTTGCCCTCAAATTCTATGCCTGCATGCTGATCTGAACCCAAGCGAGAGAGAGAATGCTAGTCACCGAACTGAAAAACTTGTCACTCCAGGGTCTCTAGAATCCTACACTCAACTTTTGCATTTTCTCTAGGCATGAGTGAAGAAATCTTTCAGGAGTTTTCTCAGAGGGGCTAAATCCGTATTTTAGGTGTGCATTTAGCATAGGTTTGATGCCAAGCTGATGGTGCATCAGGGAAACAAATCACCACTGCTGTTTCTAAGCCTGCAATAAGATGCAGCTGCACTGTGCATTTAGAAATGTTCTTAAGAATTCTGAATTATAGCTCGTCTAGAGATGGCTCAGAGGACCTCAAGTGCCTCTAATATTGAACCCCCTTTTCTGAGCCACTCCCCCATCTACTGCTTTTTGGGGCTTTATACTATATTTTCCTTGGCGGACGTTCATTGGGACTTCTACTTTCCAAGTAGAATCGCATGACTTCCAGCAGTTGCTCTAATCGGAGCATTCTCCATGCCCCATAATATAGCTATAGTGGATGGTGTGCCTACCTCTTTTAGGGGCAGGCGGCAACATATCACTAAGCAATTTACTGAGGCGTAAGGTTTTAAACATAATGTAGTAAATGACGACAGATAAAGACCTGAACAGTCCATCCAGTCTGCCCAACGTTCATTCTCGATTCTAGATTGAATAAACAATGAACATATTATATACTTGATCATGGTCTTTCTTTGTTGTTTCAGGGACATAGACCATAGAAGTTCACCCAGTACTATCCTTATGATCCAACTCCAGGAGTTGCCATCAAAGGCTAGTCAAATCCATCTAGTCATTTGTGGGATGAGAGTCTTCTAAAGCCCATGCATGCTTCAAGAAATTGATTTATAAAGTGCCATTGTCATTTTATTACTCCAAAAATGAGCCCTTATCCCCCTCCCCCCCCCCCCCCCCCCCCCCCCGCCCTAGGAAGATTTTATTTCTCATAAGTGCTCCTATGGAACTTTGAGCTTGCTTGAGTGAAGAAAATTCCTTTTGTTTAGTGTAGTAGACGTAAAACCAGAGAAGCCCAGGTTCAAATCTCACCACAGCTGGTTGTGATCGTGGTCAAGTCAGTTAACCCTCCATTGCCTCTGGTACAAACTTTCCCTGTGCTCTTATTGAAAAATGGATGAACTAAATCCAAACTCCCTCCTTCTCTCCTTCTGCATGCATGCCAGGCTGCTGCACTTAGTAACAGAGTAAATGACAACAGATAAAGACCTGTATGGTCCATCCAGTCTGCCCAACAAGATAAACTCATTTTACATGGTATGTGATACTTTATATGTATACCCGAGTTTGAGTTGTCCTTGCCGTTCTCAGGGAACAGACCATAGAAGTCTGCCCAGCACTCTTCTTGTACTAAGTTCTGAAGCTAATGTTGAAGCCCCTTAAAATTTACGCTCCAGCCCATCATTCTCTATTCAGTCATGATCAGGGCATAGACTGTAGAAATCTTCCCAGCACCGGTTTTGTTTCCCAATTACCGGCGTGGCCACCTAATCTCCACTAAGGTTCCTTGGATCCATTCCTTCAAAACAGGATTCCTTTGTATTTATCCCACGCATGTTTGAATTTCATTACCGTTTTCATCTCCACCACCTCCCGCGGGAGGGCATTCCACATATCCACCACCCTCTCTGTGAAAAAATACTTCCCGACATTACTCCTACTATTACTACTACTTAGCATTTCTATAGCGCTGCCAGGGTTACACAGTGCTGTACAAGTTTAAACACGGGGAGGGACAGTCCCTGCTCAAGAGAGCTTACAATCTAACGGTAACAGACTACTCCTGAGTCTGTCCCCCTTCAACCTCAATTCATGTCCTCTAGTTCTACCACCTTCCCGTCTCCGGAAAAGGTTCTTTTGTGGATTAATATGTTTGAATGTCTGTATCATATCGCCCCTGTTTCTCCTTTCTTCCAAGGTATACATGTTCAGGTCAGCAAGTCTCTCCTCGTACGGTTTGCAATGCAAATCCCATACCATTTTTGCAGCTTTTCTTTGCACCATTTCCTGTCTTTTTACATCTTTAGCAAGATACGGCCTCCAAAACTGAACACAATACTCCAAGTGGGGCCTCACCAACGACTTGTAGAGGGGCATCAACACCTCCTTTCTTCTGCTGGTTATGCCCCTCTCTATGCAGCCTAGCATCCTTCTGGCATCGGCCGTCGCCTTGTTGCATTGTTTCTTCACCTTTAGATCCTCAGACACCAACACCCCGAGGTCTCTCTCCTGAGTCGAGCTTACTAATCTCTCCCCTCCTGTATCTGCTTTTGTGTGTTCATATCCCATCCCCTGTATTTTTTATCATTACTGTTACTGCACAGAAAACTTCTCTGTGCTGAGAAGCTGGCTGCAGATTTTAATGAGCAGATGTTGGGTATCTATCACCCCTGTGCCAAATCTGGGCTAAAAGAAATGCGCTTGAAGGAGCCTGCCTTTTCCCATCCACCCCCCCCCCCTCCCTTAAAAAAACACAGACACACACACACCCTACCATATAGCAATCTGAAGAAAGAACATAAAAATGCGAAATCACACTGGAACAGATGAGGGGGAGGTGAGAGAACCGAGGAACATGCAGTTTTCTGAAGACTATTCATAAAGCATTCAGGAGAAGTAAGGTCGGATACCTGGGGGCGGTAAGAGGTTAGCTACATCCATAGGGTCATGCCTGCTGTTGCTGAGGCGGCTAAGTGCTTTTTGCAGGGTTTGGAGGGGGGAGAGGTTGCCATGGAGAATGACACATCATGTAGCACATTGCTGGGGGAGGGGGAGAGGACCATTGAAAAGCATCTGCACAGTGACAGTACTGTAATGAGAGTGAGAGTAATCACGGGGGCGGGTGTAATGTGTGAGTCTGAACTTAGGAGGGTGGGGTGTACAGTACACTCCAGCAAGATCTGCACTTGATGGAGGAAAGGACTGAAGTGTGGTTCTGTGGTCCTTGAGTCTATTCTGTTTGCGTGTGGCAAATGCACAAGGTTTGTGTGCACTGCAGGTTTTCTAATAAGTAAGCTGAACTGTGTGTACACGTGTTATGAGGGTTTCTGTGTGTGGGAAGCAGTGCCTTTGAGGCAAGGCTGTTAGAGGGCTGGCGACTCTGCAATTGGCAAAACAGTTTTGAGGCAAAGGGCATTTTCCTTCCTCCATGTTGTCTGTATGGAGGAAACATAAATGCATATTTAGTCCTTCCTATGAAAACAGGACCTCCCTAAATCAAAATTTGTAGTAATATGTAATAATGGTGCAGACGTGTCTGGGAGAGAGAAGAAATTTGTGTAAGCCATAGGTGAACGTGTAAGCGTGGCCACTTCAATGATTAGTGTAAATGTCTGTAGCACTTACAACTCCCGTGATTCTAGAAGCTGAGTGTGGAAGTGTTTTGACACACCCCTGGCCTGCCCTTGCCCCTCCTGTGTGCATGCCCCCTTGTAGTTATGCTATATAAGATGCTGATTGCCAAAGTTCATAGAAACGCCATTAAGTGCAGTTCTGCACCTAACTGTAAATTACCCGGAAATGGCAACCGCCATTACGGCAAATGTAAGCCACATTGAGCCTGCAAATTGGTGGGAAAATGTGGGATACAAATGCTACAAATAAATAAATAAATAGCAAAGACAAGATCAGTATCAAGGCCGGAATGGGCTTCGATGGCAGCTTCAGTAGTTGGGAAGAAGGACCGTTGCCAGGAAGACATCTACATAAGTACATAAGTATTCCCATACTGGGACAGAGCGAAGGTCCATCAAGCCCAGCATCCTGTTTCCAACAGTGGCCAAACCAGGTCACAAGTACCTGGCAGAAAAACAAAGAGTAGCAACATTCCATGTAGGACCCCAAAGAATAGCAAGATTCTAGAATCCTAAACAGTAACAAGATTCCATGTAGAGCTCCAAAGAGTAGCAACATTCCATTCAGAATCCTAAGTACATAAGTATTGCCATACTGGGAAAGAACGAAGGTCCATCGAGCCCAGCATCCTGTTTCCAACAGTGGCCAATCCAGGTCACAAATACCTGGCAAGATCCCAAAAAAAGTACAAAACATTTTATACTGCTTATCCCAGAAATAGTGGATTTTCCCCAAGTCCATTTAATAACGGTCTATGGACTTTTCCTTTAGGAAGCCGTCCAAACCTTTTTTTTAAACTCCACTAAGCTAACCGCCTTTACCACATTCTCTGGCAACGAATTCCAGAGTTTAATTACATGTTGAGTGAAGAAAAATTTTCTCCGATTCATTTTCAATTTACTACATTGTAGCTTCATCGCATGCCCCCTAGTCCTAGTATTTTTGGAAAGCGTGAACAGACGCTTCACATCTACCCGTTCAACTCCACTCATTATTTTATAGACCTCTATCATATCTCTGCCTTTTCTCCAAGCTGAAGAGCCCTAGCCGCTTTAGCCTTTCCTCATAGGGAAGTTGTCCCATCCCCTTTATCATTTTCGTCGCCCTTCTTTGCACCTCTTCTAATTCCACTCTATCTTTTTTGAGATGTGCCGACCAGAAATGAACACAATATTCGAGGTGCGGTCACACCATGGAGCGATACAAAGGCATTATAACATCCTCATTTTTGTTGTATTTTTTTATTTGTTGCATTTGTATCCCACATTATCCCACCTCTTTGCAGGCTCAGTTTTCCATTCCTTTCCTAATAATACCTAACATTCTATTTGCTTTCTTAGCGGCAACTAGCACCAATTAACTTCAAATAGTGTGAATTAGTGGTTGTTAATGCCAAATAGAGAGTTGCATAAGGACAGAAACTTCATCTGTCCCCACTGGACAGGAGTGGAGGAGTGGCCTAGTGGTTAGGGTGGTGGACTTTGGTCCTGGGGAACTGAGGAACTGAGTTTGATTCCCGGCACAGGCAGCTCCTTGTGACTCTGGGCAAGTCACTTAACCCTCCATTGCCCCATGTAAGCCGCATTGAGCCTGCCATGAGTGGGAAAGCGCGGGGTACAAATGTAACAAAAATAAAATAGATACTATTAGAGATTCTACATGGAATGTTGCTACTATTGAGATTCTACATGGAATGTTGCTATTCCACTAGCAACATTCCATGTAGAAGGCTGCGCAAGCTTCTGTTTCAGTGAGTCTGACGTCCTGACGTCCTGCACTCAGACTCACAGAAGCAGAAGCCTGCGCGGCCACTTTGGTGATCTGCAAGGGCTGACTTCTACGTGGAATGTTGCTAGTGGAATAGCAACATTCCATGTAGAATCTCAAATAGTAGCAACAGTGGAGGAGTGGCCTAGTGGTTAGGGTGGTGGACTCTGGTCCTGGGGAACTGAGGAACTGAGTTTGATTCCCGTCACAGGCAGCTCCTTGTGACTCTGGGCAAGTCACTTAACCCTCCATTGCTTGCCGCCATGAGTGGGAAAGCGTGGGGTACAAATGTAACAAAACAAACAAACTGGAATCTAACCTGTCCCTGCCCGTCCACATGGGAATCTCCTCTATTCCCGCCCATCTCCTGTGCCAAAATAACCTAACAGTAGAACATATTGATAACTTCCTCTCTCACTGCTTATGGGGATTTCAATGCTGTCAACCATATCCATTAATTATTTTTGTTTTGTTTGCTAAGCTTCTTTAGACACACGAGGACATGTTAGTTAGGCTAGCCCTGGCACTATACTTCCATGGGAAACCATCCATCCTTGCGGGAACCCCACAGGACCTGCAGCCTTCCATGCAGGAGCCCATGGACCTGGAGGGGGATCCCTGCAGGCTTCTTGTGGGAACCACAGGATCCAGCTAACCCTGTTCCTATGCAGCTCTCTAGTGCCAAATAGTGCCTAACTTACCAATTATAATGTTTTTTTTAAGAAATAAAACTTAACTCCATGCTGAGCAGCTTACATATGAATATACATAATAAAATTTAAGGGCATAAAAAATAGAGATCAATAAAAATAAAATAAAACATTTCATACAATAAAATAGGATTTAAAAATTGAATAAAGCCTGCTTGAAAGAAAACAGCTTTTAGTTTTATTTATTAGGATTTAGTTACTGCCTTTTTGAAGGAATTCACTCAAGGCGGTGTACAGTAAGAATAGATCAAACATGAGCAATAGGCAATTACAGCAGTAAAAATATTCAAATAACAATACAAAGTATGGCACACAATACGTAATAGAACATTTTAATTGATAGTGAAGGGTAAAGCAAAGATGGAACATATAGATAGGTAAGAGAGTAGGAAGAGTTAGAAATTAAGGTAACTAATTTAAAGAAAGTTGCACATAAGGTCAGAGAGATGGTTAAATATTATCTCAGCTAGGGTAGGAGTGGATAAACATGTCCCGCTGCAGTATGTGTAGCCTGTGTTGTTTCCTGAAGGAGAGTACTGGTTGAACTTGCCCCAAATGTTGTGGTAACGAATACCACCGTTTAGGGGATAAATATTGCCTCTCTATTTTCAACCAGTCTTGTCTGAAGGATGGAATGTCAAGTAGATTCTGGCTTTGCGATTTCGGTGACTGCCTTAACTGCCAGTGTTCTATAACTTGTGTGTACAATTTCACATGCTTGTGTGCAAGATTATAGAATTAAGGGTTTAGAGTCCAAGCCCTCAGTTCTCACCCTCACTATCTCTATTCTATGCAAATATCTCTCATGCATATTCATTATAATATACTACCACAACTCTGACTGTTCCAAACTTTTTATTACAAACGTCAAATTATATATTAGAATATTATGAAAATACTAGTGAGAAATGCCCGTTTCGGATAAAAATGAAACGGGCGCTAGCAAGGTAATCCCCCCCCCATCCTCCCCAGTTCTAGACCCCCACTCCGTCCCTCCCTCCCTTCCGATTTCCACACCCCCCCTCTCCCTCCCTCCATCCCTCAATCACTTGGTTGCAAGTTTGTGATTAAAGTTCGCAGTGCTCTCCCCGCCCCGCCCTCTACATCATCGCGTTTTGACGCGAGGGCGGAGGTACAGTGACTGCAGACCTGCCCCGCCCTCTACATAATCACATTTTGACGCGAGGGCGGAGCTACAGTGACTGCAGGCCAAACCAGATATCTCTGCCGCCTCAAGTTTCTGGCTTGAGGCTTCATTGGAACGTTGGCGGTGCCTTATATATATATATATATATATATATAAGGCACCGCCTTTATATATATATATAAAATCACATTGTTATAATGCTGCTTTCCACATAACTATATATCACTGCTGTCTTATAGATTGTAACAAATACTACCCACAACCCTGATGCAAATCGTCACAGAAAATGATGTACTTACCTCAACAGTCGTCCAACAGTTTGTTCAGATAAGTCCATGTTGCTCCGCACCGTGTTGACCCAGTGTGAGGATTACATATCTAGAACATACTCCAAAGACGGACTCAAGTTCCAGCCCCATTGTTCTTCCTTTATGGTGTCATTCAAAGTTGCTATAGAATCTCTATTAAATCTTTAGGAGTACCCGCCAGGATCTCTCTGAGCTCTCTCAGTATTCTGAGCTGTATCTCATCCCACCCCATGGCTTTGTCCACTTTGGTTTTTCAAGTTGTTCATAAACACTATCTCCTTCCTGCAATATCTACCCAAGTGCTTCTCAATCCAGTCGCTAGGCACGCCTGCTTTTCAGGATACCCGGAATGAATATGCCTGAGATTTACACGCACTGCCTCCTATCTCATGCGTGGAGGGGCATTTTCGATATGACGTCTTAAGTCTGACTTTGGACGTTTTGCAAAAAAAAAAAAAGTCCATAATCCAAATACGGCAGAATATGTTTTTCGAAAAAGAAAAACGTCTATCTTTTTTTTTTTTTTTTTCGAAAATACTATGGACATTTTGTGATTTGGACTTTTTTTTTTTTGGTCCATTTTCGAAAAAAAAAAAAAAAAAAGGTTCAAGTGTAAAACGCACAAAATCAACCACTGGGATGTAGGAGGAGCCAGCATTTTTAGTAGACTGGTCCCCCTGACATCCCAGGACAGCAGTAGGGCACCCTAGGGCATAGAAGCCAACTTTTCAAAATTATTGGGGGTGCTAAGCCCAATGTAAATAACCCCTTCCTGGACACATATAAGCAATTTTCTCAATATTGGGGGTGCTCAAGCACCCACAGAGTCGGCTCCTATGCCCTAGGGGGCACTGCAGTGGACTTCAAAAATGCTCCCAGGTACACATCTCACCATTGTTCCCTTACCTTGTGTGCTGAGCCCCCCAAACCCCAAAACCCAGTACCCCCAACTGTACACCACTACCATAGTCCTTATGGGTGAAGGGGGTTTCTGGTGAGTTTTGGAAGGCTCATAGTTTCCTCCACAAGTGTAACAGGTAGGGGGGGTAGGAGCCTGGGTCCACCTGTCTGCAGTGCACTGCACCCAACACTAGACTATTCCAGGGACCTGCATACTATTCTGATGGACCTGAGTATAACATATGAGGCTGGCATAGAGGTTGTGTTTTTCATCACATTTTTGGGGGGGTTAGTGACCACTGGGGGAATAAGGGGAGGTCATTCCTGATTCCCTCCAGTAGTCATCTGGCTATTTAGGGCACCTTTTGTGCCTTATTCATAATAAAAACAGGTCTAGCTCAAAATATCTAAGTTTTAGTCCTGGACGGTTTTGTTTTGTTCCATTATGGCTGAAAAACGTTAAGTCTTAGGAATGCCCAAGTCCTGCCTTGAACACGTCCTTTGCACACCCCCTTGAGATTTAGACTCACTTCTGACAGACTTCAGAGAAAAACGTCTAAAAAGAGGTTTCAAAAATACTGATTTGGATGTTTTTGTGTGGAAAAACATCCATTGAAGACACATCTCTTCAACAAGGCCTACAATGAGAACCCATAACCTTACAAAACTACCTCACTAATCCACCCAGTTATTAAAGTCCACCTTCTATCCTGCCTAACTTTTCTACCTTTAAACAACAAGCAAAGAATTTAATTGTTGATTTGGCTGATAGAGGCTATTCTAGAACCATACTTTAAAAAAGCCTATCGCAGAGCCAGATTTAACAGCAGAGAGTTACTTCTGTCCACCACTACTAAAGATAAGGACAATGAAGAGATGTTCACTATGGTTATGCAATATAACGAGGCTAGACTAATTAGGAATAGATGGGAAATCATACAATCGATCCCTGCCTTCAAGAATGTCAATTTACGTATTGCATACGCAAGGTGCAATAATATGAAAGAGATGATTAGTCCGGCAGACCTTAGAACTGTGAGAAAA
Source organism: Microcaecilia unicolor (assembly GCF_901765095.1). Classification (NCBI taxonomy): domain Eukaryota; kingdom Metazoa; phylum Chordata; class Amphibia; order Gymnophiona; family Siphonopidae; genus Microcaecilia; species Microcaecilia unicolor. The sequence goes on from NC_044041.1 coordinate 193,021,106, forward strand.
CAAGATGCAAAACAACTGTATGGTCACTTTAAATGTGGCCTTTGTCAAATTTGCTCCATTACCAAACAAGTCAAACAAATATATAATCCAAAGACAAAAAAAAAACATAATGCCCTGCGCCATTTCACTAACTGCTTGTCAGATTACGCTGTCTATGTAATCAGCTGGCCCTGTGAGAAATCATATGTGGGAATGACCACTAGAATGCTAAAAGTTAGAATACTGGAACATCGATCAAACATTCGTAGACAAGCTGTTAAAGAGCCCATGGTAGAACATTGCATTGAGAACCTGTTCCGGGGCAGAGAGAGCAGTGAACCAGCGGAGCCGACACCCCCCCAGCAGCATGCACCCGGGGCAGACCGCCCCACCGCCCCCCTTCCTACGCCACTGTCTATAGGTGACATCTGTGTGAACAGAGATTCCATCCTTCCGAGATGATCCATATTGCTTCTTCCTTTCCCCAAGCCCCCCCTGTATTTCAACTGCTTTTATAGTTTTTAGCTTTGGTGAATGTGTGCTATGCAGTGTAATAAATGATGACAGATGAAGACCAAAATGGCCCATTAACAATCTGTCCACTTTGAGTAAGTGCACATACAAGTTATCGTATCAAACCTGCCATCCACCCCCTCCCCCCTTCCTGCTTGTCCACTGTCTTTTCTTTCAAAGTTGTACCCTTGCCTTCTAAGGTTATAACTACCACACCATGAAGGCTAGCCCAAATGCCTTCTCATAAATCTGATTGGTTTTAGGCAGTGCATTTTTTTCTAGCGAAAAAAGGTGTCGGTACACAAATGCCAGGCCACCCTTCTGGGGTGGGGTGATCACTGAGGGGACCCACCTTACAAAAGCCAGGCCCCCTGCAACCAGTCACAGAATCTATGACAAGGCAGAATTGGTGTGTAGAGCCTGAGCTCTTTCATTAAAACTTGGGGTCCATGGGTCAATTTTAGCAGACAATGGAAAAGGTGCCGGTACTCAGTACCCCCTCAAAAAAAAAGCCCTGGTTTTAGGGTTGAATATTGTCTGTCGATACAGGTTTTGATGGGATTTACATTCTCATGTCTCTAGGGCAGTGCTTCTCAACCAAGTCCCTGGGACACATCCAGCTAGGTAGATTTTCAGGTTATCCACAATGCATATACACATGAGAGATTTACCTTCACTGCCTCCTTCTATGCAAATCTATCTCATGCATATACATTGTGGATATCCTGAAAACCTAATTAGCTGGATGTGCCCCAAAGACTGGGTTGAGAACCATTGCTCTAGGGATCTTCTGTGTTTTGATTCTCAGTTCTGTGAAATTGATTACAATTTTTGTTTTTACCACTCCAGGAGGGCATTCCAGACATTCACCACCCTTTCCCCTGAAAAATATTTTCTGATGCTATTCCAGAGTCTACCCCCCCTAGAGCTTGTTAGTTTGTTATTTTTTTCTAACTGTGATATTTATAAAGATCCAACAAGTTAATCTGTACACAAATTCACATAGACACTGCATTACTGGGGCAGACGGAAGGTCCAGCAAGACCAGTATCCTGTTTCCAATTCACTTGCCAGGATCCCAAAAGCGTAAAATGGAACTCACAGGAATAAGCAATGGATTTTCCCCAAGTCTACCTTTTAGTAATGGTTTATTACTAAACTCTCTTTGATCATCCCCACATCACTAACAATCTGAATTTCATTAATTATACACATGACCTCTGATTGCTGACATATTCATTTTTTTAAATATACGTTTAGCTCACAGTCTTTCATTGAAAGCTTAAGGTGAATTACATTTGGGTACAGTAGGTATGTTCCTGTCCCCAGTAGGCTTACAAACGTGAGTTTGCACCTATGCCAATGGAGGGTTAATCAAGGAAATCTGGTGGGATTTGAACCCCGGCTTCATTTGGTGATGCCTAGTTCCAGAACTTCCTTTCCACTGAGAAGTTTCAAGTTTATTAGGATTTGCCAGTCGGGAATGCCACCTAGGCGGCTTACAATTTTGTAATAAAAAAAGAGGAAAATATAGAGTTGTATATAGACAACAATAAAAGTGCGGGAAGGAGGGAGGAACTGCACTCATTCAAGAAAAGATAGGGAAGGAGCAAGCAAGGAGTGAATCAGGGGAGGTAATATGGCTTTCTGTATGTGAAGAGGCTAAGAATCTACCTGGATGCATCTTGAAATCAGTGGCGTAGCCACAGGTGGGCCTGGGTGGGCACATAGGGCTCAGGCCCGCCCAACAGTAGTATACATTTAGCGGTAGCTGGTGGGAAACCCAATCTCTACCAGCTGAAGACTTCCCCCTGATGGTAACGAACATACTGCTCTCCACGATACTGGCACCTACGCATGCTCAGTTTTCAGCGCATGTCTGCTGCAGACTGCCAAGGTAGAGAGAAGCATTTTTCTACCAGCTGAGATATTTTTTTGGTGCAGTGGAGAACACTTGGTGCCCACCCACTTCTTGCCTAGGCCCACCCAAAATCTGCTGTCTGGCTACGCCCCTGCTTGAAATAGGTATGTCTTCAGTTCAGTCTTAAACATATGTAAAGAATTCAAATGTCGCAAGGAAGCAGGGAAGAGAAGGTTCCATAGGTGTGGTCCTTAAACAGAAACAAATTGAAGCACAAGTGTGCTCATTAAAAACTTGTTTGTAAGTCGGTACAATGAGTAAATTCTGATCTTGTGAGCGAAGAGAGTGGAAGGGGGGTGTATTGCAACAGAAGGCGATAAAGGTAAAGGGGTTCCTCGGAAGAAAGGTTTGTTTCTTGAGCACTAACAATATCTTTTCTCTGTTTCTTCTCTCCTTCGGGGTATCCATGTCTAAATCCCTTTCACTGTTGACTCCCCATTTATCCTTTTTGAGTTATGACCTCCAGAATGGAACTACTACTACTTAACATTTCTAGAGCACTACTAGGGTTACGCAGCACTGTACAGTTTAGCAAAGAAGGACAGTCCCTGCTCAAAGGAGCTTACAATCTAAAGGACGAAATGTCTAGATTTCCTGAATAGAGGTATGGTGGTTAGGTGCCGAAGGCGACATTGAAGAGGTGGGCTTTGAGCAAGGATTTGAAGATGGGCAGGGAGGGGGCCTGGCGAATGGGCTCAGGGAGTAGCCTAATGGTTGGAGCAGGGTTCAATTTCCACTGTGGCTCCTTGTGATACTGGGCAAGTCACTTCATCCTCCATTGTGTGGACCCACTAGAAACAGGGAAAGTACCTGAATATCTAATATAATAATTTGCTAGGTGAACGTTCGAAAGTGTCTACCTGTTTCCGCAAGGGCGGGACCAGAGAGTTAGAGAGCAGAGAGAGCTGAGAGCGAGAGGGGGAGGGAGGGAAATGTACCACCTGTTAAAAAAACAAAAAACAAAAAAAAACAGTACCCCCCCCCCCCCATCAGGCCACTAGAGAACACATGTAAACATGGACAAAGTGGTGAGTTGGGGGGGAAGAGGGGGAGGGGGGACTGGAATTTGGAGGACGGACAGAGAGAAGGAGAGTGAGAGGGGGCCTGGAACTCAGGGGAGAGGGGAGGGAGGACGGCCTGGAAATCGGAGGGGAGGAAAGAGGGCAGTGGGACATGGAGGGGACAGAGGGAGAGAGCGAGGGGGGGGGGAACCTTGCGCCCGTTTCATTACAGGCCTTTTTTTTACTAGTAATAAATATAAACTGCATTGTTTGTACCACAGAGAGGCAGAATATCAAATCCATGACCCCTTACTGAAGGTGACCTTTGCACAGGCATGCTCATGTCCCATTTCCTGTTGAATCTGCCTCTGCTATAAATCCCAGTATCCATCTGGTTCTAGCAACCACTGTGTCCGTGAGATTATTAGACACTATCACCCCAAGTACTCGTGATCAGTGTACGTCAGCTCCTCATCCCTATCCCATACCATTCCTTTGGCTTTCTGCAACTAATGTGTGCCTTTGTACTTTTTTTGTACTGAATTTTACTCATCAAGCACTTTGACCACTCCAAGCTATTTTTAGATCACATCTCATTCTGTCTGCTCCCTCAGGGGTTTCTACTGTTGCAGATCTTAGTATCATCCACAAAAAGAGAAACTTTCCTTCTAACTTTTCCACAATATCACTTGCAAAGATATTGAACAGACATCTACTAATCACGGCTGTGTCCTCAGAGTGAGTTCCATTTATAACTTCTCTGTAATGTGTGTGGTTGACTGGGGAGGTTTTGTTTAGAAGTAGTTTTGGCAATAATGAAAAGGGTGATGTGTGTACTTGACAAAGGAGGATTTGTGTGATTATATGTTTTTGAATTGGCAATGGTGTAATTATCACATAACTAGTAAAAGAGGCCTGTTTCTGACAGAAATGAAACGGGTGCTAGCAAGGTTCCACGCCCCTCCCTCCCTACCTCCCTCTCTCTCTCTCCTATGAGTTCCATGCCCCCCTCCCCTTCGAGTTCCATGTCCCCCCCCCGTCCTCCGAGTTCCATGCCCCCCTACCTCCCTCCTTCCCTCCCTCTCCTCCGAGTTCCAGGACCCCTTCCCCTTCGAGTTTCATGTCCCCTGTCCTCTGAGTTCCAGACCCCTGCGCCTCCCTCCCTCTCTCCCCTCCAAGTGCAAGCATGACCTGTCCTCCGGCAGCCCTTCGCCTTCCAAAGTGCCAGCTGTAATTTAAAATTTTTTACCTCGGGGTCCAGCGTCAGCAGTGAAGGCGAGTGGCGCTTCAGACTGCCTTCCCATCTGTCTCAGCTCTGCCTCTGGTCCCGCCCTTGTTTCCTGTTTCCAGAAGGGCGGGACTAGAGGCAGAGCTACTTGCACTTGGAGGGGAGAGAGGGAGGGAGGCGCGGGGGTCTGGAACTCAGAGAACGGGGGGGGCATGGAACTCGAAGGGGAGGGGGTCCTGCAACTCAAAGGGGAGGGGGGCCTGTAATTCAGAGGGGAGGACAGGGAAGGAGGTAGGGGGCATGGAACTCGGAGGAGAGGGGGCATGGAACTCGGAGGGGAGGGGGCTGGAACTCAGAGGAGAGGGGGACCTGGAACTCGGAGGGAGGATACGGGGAGGGAGGGGGGCGATTCTCTACTCACCTCCAACGTTCTGTGGCTGGCTGGTGCTGGCTTCCCTTCCCTCTCACTGATCCGCCCTCTGATGTCATTGCCAGGGCAGACCAATGGGAAGTGTGTTACGAACCCAGGCATCCAGACGGAGGTGCAAATTATTATATAGGAATTATAGGATAGTGAATTTGGAGCACTGGAAGCGGTGGAGAGTAGCTGGGTTTTAGGCTCACTTTACTCAAGCAATCTCAACTCTTGGGAAAGAGTCTGTTCAAATATTTGTCTGCCCGCCCATCCATCCATAGAAATAGGTTTCGCATATGCAAACAAACCTATGTGTATCTGTGAAGGCAGAAGGCCGAAGAAGTGCAGAATGGAAAACAAGAAGGTGGTGGGAAAGTTGTACCCTGCCTCAAAGATGGGGGGGAGTCCATATTGCATGCTACAATATGTGACAGTCAGTGTACCAGAGGGGAGCTACCTACTCCTCTTACAGAAGAAATACAGGTAAGCCACAGCTGCAATGAAGAAACCTGCAGTGTGCAAGCAGTGAACTAACCCCCACTGGCAGATGCAATGAAAGGAATGCGGGGCATGGTGGTGGGGACCCAATCCCTACTTGCAGAAAAAATGAAGGCAGCCATAAATGCAGAAATGGAGTTTACAATTGGCCAGTGGGGGTCCTTCTGGTTTCCACTAACATAAGAAAATGGGGGGGGGGGGGGGGGGGGGGGGGGGAAAGAGTAGCAGCCATGGTGAAGATATTTTATTTCTTTATTTACTGCCTTTTTTAAGGAATTTACTCTAGGCGGTACAGTAAGAACAGATCAAACATGAGCAATAGGCAATTACGGCAGTAAAAATATTCAAATAACAATGCAAAGTATGGCATAGTAGACTACTTACAATGTCAACACAATACGTAACAGAACATTTTAATTGATAGTGATGGGTATAAGCAAAGATGGAACATATAGATAGGTAAGAGATTAAGAAGAGTTAGAAAATAAGGTGACTAATTTAAAGAAAGTTGCACATGAGGTCAGAGAGATGGTTAAATATTATCTCAGCTAGGGTCGGAGTGGCTAAACATGTCCTGCTGCAGCCGGAGTCACTCCTGTGTGAGTGAGACTAGCAGGTTAGTTACTTCTTCCAGACCTGGTTGAAGAGTCAAGCTTTCAGCTGCTTCCTGAAGTAGAGATAGTTATGGGAGGTGTTTATATTTGTTTGTTTATTCAAGTGTTTGATATACCCTTGCCAGAAGCTGATCAAAGCAGCTTACAATTACAGATTAGAAAAGGAACACCGTTTTATACATAGGACAGATATCACAATCACTCAGAAAAAGGCGAAATGATTCAGGACAAGATAAGACATAAGGAACTGACAAGCAGAGCACTTTCTAGACTCCCAAGCTTACCAGCTTCAACTGGCAGGATTTATTGACCCATAGGCCAGTTCATAAAAGTATGTTTTAAAACTGGACTTAAAGTTCACAAAAAGAAGGTTCTGGTCTAATGTATTATTTTGATCATTTGTTCCACAGCCTTGGGCTAAGTAAAAGAAAGCTGAATGTTGCCTGCTGTCATAATGGGCTTTTCTTAGCAGAGGGATGTGTCAAGCGATGACCGACTGTGTGGGAGTGTGTGCTGGGGATTCAAAACCCTTTGGGAGCTGGCTGGGTGCTGAAAAAAAAAGTGGAGACAACGCTCAGGAGAAGGGGAAAAGAAAGAGGGGGAGGTAGGATGAAAGAAAGGATAGGAACTGGGGCAAATGCAAGGGCAGGTGAGAGAGGAGGTAGAGAAGGAGAGAGAGAGAGCGAGAGAGAGAGAGGGAGAGGCAGGCAGGCAGGCAGGCAGGCAGTGGAGAGGAATAAGAACCTCCCACCCCCACTAGATAGAACCCTCCTACTATCCCTCACACTCCTCACACCTGCACAGCCTTACTAAAGTCATCTATTTACACATAAATGTATATAGTAGCACTCTCGGACATACACTGTTCACATATATTACCAGTCAGAACACACAGCCCCTGCAATTGTACCAAGACACATTTTTGAGTTGAGCCCCCCCCCCCCCATACAGATATGCCTGTGTTTGTGAGCAGAGGACAGGGTATCATACCATTTTATCATACTCTAGAATTCATTGCCAGAGAATGTGGTAAAGGCAGTTAGCTTAGCAAGGTTTAAAAAAAGAAAAGTTTGGACAGCTTCCTAACGGAAAAGTCCATAGACCATTATTAAATTTGGCTTGGGGAAAATCCACTGCTTATTTCTGGGATAAGCAGCATGAAATGTATTGAACTTTTTTTTTTTTTTTTTTTTTTTTGGGGGGGGGGGGATCTTGCCAGGTGGATTGGCCACTGTTGGAAACAGGTTGCTGGGCTTGATGGACCTTTGGTCTGTCCCAGTATGGCAATATCTATGTACTTAGGATTTGGAATGGAATCTTGCTAGTCTTTGGGGTTCTAAATGGAATGTTGCTACACTTTGAAATTCGGAATGGAATCTTGTTATTCTTTAGAATTCCAGAATCTTGCTAGTTTTTGGGGTTCTACATGGAATGTTGCTACACTTTGAAATTCGGAATGGAATCTTGTTATTCTTTAGAATTCTAGAATCTTGCTACTCTTTGGGCTTCTACATGGAATGTTGCTATTCTTTGTTTTTCTGCCAGGTACTTGTGACCTGGATTGGCCACTGTTGGAAACAGGATGCTGGGCTTGATGGACCTTTGGTCTGTCCCAGTATGGCAATATCTATGTACTTAGGATTCGGAATGGAATCTTGCTAGTCTTTGGGGTTCTAAATGGAATGTTGCTACACTTTGAAATTCGGAATGGAATCTTGTTATTCTTTTGAATTCCAGAATCTTGCTAGTCTTTGGGTTCTACATGGAATGTTGCTACTATTTGGGTTTCTGCCAGGTACTTATGACCTGGATTGGCCACTGTTGGAAACAAGATGCTGGGCTTGATGGACCTTTGGTCTGTTGCAGTGTGGCAATACTTGTGTACTTTTTGAATGTACATGTGTTCCTTTGCTGAGGGTAGAAATGGATTTGGCAAGCACCACTTTATCTTTTTATTTTTTTTTGGTAGTAAAATCATTCCTAAATGAGCAGGATGTCCTTAAATTCTCTTCATTCCTATTTCTGGATCTTACCTTCTCGTTGACCACATCGAACTGCATGCAAAGAGAACACTATGCACAGGGACAGAAGTGCTCAGTGACCAATACTGCAGACGTCCACTCAGATCTTGTACATCTTAGCATGGGAGAACAATAGGCTAAACCCAGGGTTCGGATCCCACCAATGTTCCTTGTGATCATGGGCAAGTTGCTTAATGCTTCGTCTTAGGTCTAAACTTAGGGGCCCTTTTACTAAGCCATGTAAGCGTCTACGTGCACCCAATGGACGCCAAAATGGAGTTACCGCCTGACTACCGCATGGCTCTTGTAGTGGTTTCATTTTTGGCGCACGTTCGATACGCGCATCTGAAAAATATGTTTTTAAATTTTCGGGCGCATGTATGCATGCCAACTGGCATTTGGCAGGTGTAGGTCATTACCGCCCAGCCGCCCAGTTACTGTGTGAGTCTTTACTGCTGGGTCCATGGCTGGTGGTAAGATCTCAGACCCATAAAATGGAAGCGCAACAATTTTCATTTTGTTGCATGTCCGTTTTCGTCAAAAATTTTAAAAAGGCCTTTTTTTTTTTACAGGCGCGCTAAAAAAATGGATCGGCGCGTGCCCAAAACCTGCGCCTACACTACCGCAAGCCATATTTTAGCGCACCTTTGTAAAAGGACCCCAAAGATCGTAAGCTCTCCAAGGACAAGGAATTACCCAATGCATGTGATCATTACTCACCTTGAGCTTCTGCTGAACAGACATGAGCTAAATCCATTTGGAGAAGACTGCAAGCATTACTATGACAGTCTGACAGGGTGGGAGGATGAGGGTGGGTAGGAGGTATGCATGGGGACATCAAAGCATATGCTTGAATGTTTTCACTTATATACACTGTCAGCTAGCACATTTGCTTATTTCCGATCTGACGAAGAAGGGCAACCTTCGAAAGCTAATCAAGAAATGTATTAAGTTATGTCCAATAAAAAAGGTATCATCTTATTTTCTTTTCCATGTTTTATTTTGTTTGATTTCTATTGATAACAAAAATAGGGAGGAAGAGACCTCATAATGACCAAGATCAACAATTTTTAGGTTCTCTTGAATTGCGGCCACTTTTAATGTGATCGGTCAACAAGTAGTAAATTGGTCATGAAAAACCTCCCAAGGAAAAAAAAATCTTGTTTAGTAGATGCAAAAATATACAAAACTCTAATTTTTCTTTTCCATGTTTTATTTTGTTTGATTTCTATTGATAACCTTAAGAGTGGACTAACACGGCTACCACACTCCTCTACTTGAGAAGACTGCAGCAATCCCATTACCAAGCCCCAATATCATCAGCTGACTTATCCGATTCAGATAACACTTGTAAAATTGTCATGCCATAAAAAAAGGGAAAAAATTAACAGTATCACACATTACTTAAGCTGTGCCTTTTCTGTTACCGTCTGCATGAAAGAAGAAGATGATCTATCCATTCCTTTCCTTATCATAGTTCTTCGCTCTCACAAGTCTGTGTTTTGTGTCCTTCATCTCTCTTCTCATCCTTTTTTCTTTGCAGTCAGGGAACACGAAGTTTCTTTTTAAGGCCATTTACTGCTTGAGGTGATGTTGGAAAAGCTTAAGAAGCTTCCTGCCTGGATTATAAGCGCTGCCAGGGTTCTAAATAAGTAGAGCTATGGTCTCATGGAAAATATAAGACCTTATTTTTTTCACACTCCTGGTCTAAGTACACACACTTGTAATGAAACATGTTCAGGAGAAATCCTGCCTCTTTGGCACAAATGTCTCTGCTTAGCTTTCTGAGGCCCCCTCCCCCCCCCCCCCCCCAATCTGCTTTCTGAAACTGGTGCTCAAGGCAGGATCCAATGGTGTCATAAAATTATTCCCTCTATTGTATCTTTTCTATAAATTGGGAGCTTGTGACAGCTGGTTGGATAAAAACTGCACAGACCTGATTGGGCTGGATTAACATTATATTGGGCCCTAGGCAGATATGCTTCTGGGCTGCTAACATAGACCCCCCATTTCTTTCTTTTTTTTAATTCCCCCCCCCCCCCCATCACCACCACCACCACCACCACCACCACCACCACCACCACAATCTTTGTTCATGGTCTCCCTCCCACACTTCACCACTCCAGAAGTAGCTTGGGGAAAGCAGCAGCAGGTTGTGAGTGAGCATAGGGACCAGGGCGTAGCTGTGGGGCCACGGGGGCATGGGCCCCCACAGATTTAGTCCTGGCCCCCTCTACTTTTTGACCCCCCATTGACCCTCCCCTGCCACTTTCGACCCGCCACCGCAAGGTACCTTTGTAACCCCTGCCAGCCTTAGTCTTCTTCAGCGCCGGTTTCTGGTGCATTCGCTGATCTGCGCTGTGAGTCCTGACTTCCAGCACGTCCATGTTGGATGTCAGGACTCACAGCACAGATCAGCGAACGTGTCGGAGACCGGTGCTGAAGAAGACTAAGGTTGGTGGGGGTTGGGGACCCCCACCAGCAAAGGTACCCGGCAGGTCGGGGAGGGTCAGCGGCTGGGAGAGGTGAGCTAAAATGTGGCTCCCCCCCACCTTGGGCTCTGGACCCCCCCTCCTGCTGAGGTCTGGCTACACCCCTGATAGGGACTAGCCATCCACGTGCTCTGAGTGGTGTGATTTAGTGGTAGATCAGTGGGCTGAGGACCAGGGCAACTGGCAAGTAATTTTCACCTCTAGCACAAAGGACAGATGGCAAGAGTGGACCACCTCAAAGAGTTAGATTTACAAGCAACATGCCCGAGATATAAATCTATAATGATTTGAAGCATCTAAAAGACTTCCCAAATGGAAGAACCAAGAGAAAATAGGTATTTAGCTTTCTTAGATACTTAGACGCTTCTTATTTGCTTATTTCCGATCTGACGAAGAAGGGCAACCTTCGAAAGCTAATCAAGAAATGTATTAAGTTATGTCCAATAAAAAAGGTATCATCTTATTTTCTTCCATGTTTTATTTTGTTTGATTTCTATTGATAACCTTAGATACTTCTGAAAGGATGTAGATAGTAATAGGATTCTTTTCCAAAAGAATTTTGCCACAGTTACCTGGATAATCTCCCCAGGCTGTATGTAGTATCTTAGGGTTACTGTTGTTACCAGTGGACCTCTCCAACCTGCGTTTTCAAAGAGAAACTATTTATATGACCCTTGCCCCACCTGAGAAATGCATAAGAAGGCGTGCACTATTTAGATTTACCTCGCACCTTTTTCAGTAGTAGTAGCTCAAGGTGAGTTATATTCAGGTAAACTAGATATTTCCCTGCCCCCCTGGAGGGCTCAAAATCTAAAGGATCCTTTTACTAATCTGCATTGAATACTAGTGGGTGCCCGGGGCGGATAGCCGCTGCACACCCCCTTCTGGATGCTGCATCGTCCATCCTGGTGCATCACTCCAATTCCCTCCCCCCCCCCCCCCCCCCGGGTGCATTGCTCTTACCTCCTAGGGGGTGCTGGGAGCAGCTGCACAGCTATCGGCTCTGCTGGTTCCCTGCTCCTTCTGCCCCAAAACAGGAAGTAACATCAGAGAGAGCAGGGAACCAGAAGGAGCCCACAGCCATGCGGCTGCTCCCTGCACCCCCCCTTGCAGCATGCACACAGGGTGGACTGCCCCCACTACGCCACTGTGCGTGCCTAGTGAAGCATAAAATGGCATACCACGAGCTGTGCTCAGGTGTCCTGCAGTAACTGTCAAATTAGTGCATGCTAAACCAGGTGCTAAAAAATATTTCTTGGGGGGAGGGGGTGTTCCTGTGCTGAACAGCACATACACATTAGCCCATGGCAACTGGTTAATGCAGGATTAGCACATGAGCCCTGACCGCCTACACAACAGGTGCTAATAGCAACATTAATGCAAGGCCAATACAAGAAAAAAACCAAAAAGAAAATCATGACTGCAGTTAAATGGCCTGAGCGAGCAGGAAGAACCCATGCAAGGGCCCGCTAAGGACAATTTGTGTCGCAATGTAGTCTAAAGACCCCTAAGTTTGTACCTGAGGCAATGGAGGGTTCCGGGAGCAGCAGTAGGATTTGCACTGGGCTTCTTTGGTTGTCAGCCTGGTGCTCTCGTGCTCTGCAGACCCACGTGCACTCTTCTGGAGTTATGCAGCTGCTTGCTGGGTCACAAGTTCCCTCAGTGAGTGCCTCTCCCACCCAAACTCGCTCATTGCCATATAAAGTTCTACAGTTGCTGCTAAGTCTGGCTACCCCCCATCCCCCCACCTCCATCGCTATGACTAGAGGTGCCTTCTAGCAGGGGTGTGCATTGATCAGCATGCATTCAATTCACTTGAGTGCCTAAAAAAACTGTTCATAAGAGTACGTAAGTAATGCCACACTGGGAAAAGACCAAAGGTCCATCGAGCCCAGCATCCTGTCCACGACAGCGGCCAATCCAGGCCAAGGACACCTGGCAAGCTTCCCAAACGTACAAACATTCTATGCATCTTATTCCCGAAATTGTGGATTTTTCCCAAGTCCATTTAGTAGTGGTTTATGGCTTTGTCCTTTAGGAAACCGTCTAACCCCTTTTTAAACTCTGCCAAGCTAACCGCCTTCACCACGTTCTCCGGCAACGAATTCCAGAGTTTAATTACGCGTTGGATGAAGAAATATTTTCTCCGATTTGTTTTAAATTTACTACACTGCAGTTTCATCGCATGCCCCCTAGTCCTAGTATTTTTGGAAAGCGTGAACAGATGCTTCACATCCACCTGTTCCACTCCACTCATTATTTTATATACCTCTATCATGTCTCCCCTCAGCCGTCTCTTCTCCAAGCTGAAAAGCCCTAGCCTCCTTAGTCTTTCTTCATAGGGAAGTCGTCCCATCCCCGCTATCATTTTAGTCGCCCTTCGCTGCACCTTTTCCAATTCTACTATATCTGTTGTGTGCAATTTGCTTGTATGCATGCATATCTAGGTATTAACTGAGTATAACTGATTTGCATGTGCAAAAAAAAACATGTATGTGTTCATATAAGGGGCAATTCTATAACTGGAGCTAAAAGTTAGGCACTAGCCCTGAGATTCCATATAGTGTGACTTAAGTGGCGCGTGCAAATCCGGTCATATTCCGAATTTGCGTGTGGACCTTAATTAACGAGCCAATCAGTGCCAGTAATTGCCAATTAACAAGTAACTGTTGACACCAATTGGCATTAAATATTTACGTACACAACTAACTGTATTCTGTAATGGGATGCGTATAAATTCTATGCCACGTCATTGAAAATGGGGTGTGACCATGGGCGTGGAATGGGCGAGTCATATGCATTTCTAAAATCTATGCATGTGGTTATAGAATACGCCCAGTCTGTTCCTAATTTAGGTGTCAGCATGTATACCAATAACTGCCTGTAACTACATTTAGTCTCGTGGATGGGCGATTGGCATATTCTATAAACCGCATGGAAAATTAGGCATATTCTATAAAGTATACCTAAATTTAGGCATACTTTATAGAATTCACCTAGGCGTCTTTTTTTTCAGTGCCAATTTTTTTAGGTATGATGTACAGAATCTAGTCCTAAGCTTGTATTCAATAACGGCAAAGTTGCACATCAAATTTTTATTTTTATTTGTTTATTTGTTGCATTTGTATCCCACATTTTCCCACCTATTTGCAGGCTCAATGTGGCTTACATGATACCGTGATGGTGATCGCCAGTTCCGGTATGAGAAATACAGAGTGGTACATTGGGTAGTCAGGAGGGAAGGATTAAGTAAAAATCTTTTACTACCTAAGTCTGCAGGTGTGTTTTGAAAGACTGTACGTAGGTAGCAGGTTTAAAAGTTTAAAAAGGAATCCATTATATCTATATTTGTGTGTGTGTGTGTATTATATATATATATTTATGTATTTATTTATTTATTGTTTGTGTTTTTTGTCTAGTGCCATGACTGAGGAACACATTTTCACTGGCTTTGAATCTGGAGAAGCTGATCCATACCCTGCCTAGTCATGTTTCTGTGATACCACAATCTGTATAACAGCTGTGCCTGACCTTTAGTGCATCCCTGAACTGGATGTGTGGCCAGTGGTAGGTACCCAAATGACCACTGCATTAAGAATGTGTGAATGCCCAGTTTGGGAAGGACAGGGTAACTGGAACAGAGGGTGAGGGAGGGAAGAGAAAGATAACACACAGAAGATTCCAGAACTGGGTCATTTCCATCAACAGCTGCCTCTCGCTCTAAATGTCTCGGATAAGGAATGTGTTGTGGATGTAACACTGCAAGAGACTGTTTGCTTACGCTTGGAGTTCAGAACAACCAAAACAATTAGATAATTCAGGAGGCAAGCGAAAAACTATTAAGCTCTCCTTTCCTGCTCTGATTTATATTTCATTCCTCAGGCAATACAATATTTGAAGTTTCTGAAACCGCCTCCTCCTGAGACTCCCCCAGTATTATGAATCTGTGCTGATCTTCATTTCAGCCCTGTGCAAGCAGCACATGGATGTATAAAGTATGATTGTAGCAGGCACATCTGAGTCACAACTACAGTAAAAAAAATATATATGCTTCTTTAAAAATGGAGAGACATATGGGGCTAATTTTCAAAGCACTTAGACTTGTAAAGTTCCATAGCTTACTAGGTAACTTTGAAAGTCTAAGTGCTTTGAAAATACATCTCCATATAGACCACCTTCTTTGAACAAATTCAACCCAAAGATGGCATGTTTATTCCAAAGGCGATATGCTAAAAAGACAAAAGGGAACATTAGGATCAGACCAGCAGAGGAATCAATAAAATAACAAACAAAAAAAAAGATACTTTTGAATAATCTAGCTATGTGTTATCTGATTTTTGCCAGAGAACCCCTCAGAACCTCTGGTGCTGGAAATGTTCTCAGGTCTCCAGCAGGAAGCAGGAGGTACTGCCAAGCTAAAAGCAGAAATCACTGGAGCCTTGAAGTACAAAGGATCACAGAGCAGAGGAAGATGTGAGCAGGGAATTTGTTCCAGCACAAGGGGTTATGGGATGAGAAAGAAGCCTTTTTTAGGGCAAGAGAAATGGGACTTGATATACTGCCTTTCTGTGGTATTTTGCAACTACATTCAAAGTGGTTTACATATATTCAGGTACTTGTTTTGTACCTGGGGCAATGGAGGATTAAGTGACTTGCCCAGAGTCACAAGGAGTTGCAGTGGGAATCGAACCTAGTTCCCCAGAATCAGAGTCTGCTGCACTAACCACTAGGCTACTCCTCCACTAGCAACATTCCATGTAGAAGCCTGCCCTTGCAGATCAGCAATGTGGCCACGCAGGCTTCTGTTTCTGTGAGTCTGACGTCCTGCATGTGCAGGACGTCAGACTCACAGAAACAGAAGCCTGCATGGCCACGTTGCTGATCTGCAAGGGCAGGCTTCTATATGAAATGTTGCTAGTGGAATAGCAACATTAATATTCCATGTAGAATCTCCAATAGTAGCAACATTCCATGTAGAATCTCAAATAGGGAAAGGGAAATGGGACTTGATATACTGCCTTTCTGTGGTTTTGCAACTACATTCAAAGTGGTTTACATAGTAAATACAGGTACTTATTTGTACCTGGGGCAATGGAGGGTTAAGTGACTTGCCCAGAGTCACAAGGAGCTGCAGGAGGAGGGACTGTCTGTTACCTTTTTTTTTGGTACAGCGCTGTGTATGTCTAGTAAGATCATGGAATCTCAGTATGATTTTGGGCAGCGATATTATTGAGATGAAGTATTGAATAGCTTTGGTTTAATGAGCATATTTTATGCATCCAGGTTTTGAATAGGTTTGATGTGATATATATTTTTGTTTTTTTTTCCTGATTTTATTATGTATGGTGATTTGTTCATCGCCAAGTACTTTTAGATTGTGTAGGTAATAAATACTTTAAATAATTAAGTAGCTAGTAGAGCTATAGAAATGTTAATAGTACTATGGGAGACAGGCTGCAAGCCTAGGAACTAGGAGGTAAAATGAGTTCATCTTGTTGGGCAGACTGGTTGGACCGTACAGGTTTTTATCTGCCGTCATTTACTATGTTAGGTAAATAGTGACTTGAGACAGCATGAATATTTTATTTATTTATTTGTTACATTTGTATCCCCACATTTCCCCACCTATTTGTAGGCGCAATGTGGCTTACATAGTACCGGAGAGGCCTTTGCAGGCTCCGGTGTGAACAAATACAGGGTGATGTTGTGGTAAGATCAAGTTCATGTGGCACAGCCACATTAGGGAATCGGAGAACAGAAGAGTTGTGTTATGTCCATTACATGGGATAAACATAAAGGAATCCTGTGCAGAAGGAATGGATCCTCAGAAGCTTAGCCCAGATTGGGAGGCGGGGCTGGTGTTTGGGTGGTGGGGCTAGTTCTGGGCAAGACTTCTACGGTCTGTGTCCTGAAAATGGCAGATACAAATCAAGGTAATGTATACACAAGAAGTAGCACATATGAGTTTATCTTGTTGGGCAGACTAGATGGACCGTGCAGGTCTTTTTCTGCCATCATCTACTATGTTACTATGTTACGTGCTTTAGTTTGGTTGTGTTGCAGAGATTAGGTATTTAAGTTGGATCGGTAGAGTATGCCTTTTTAAACAGGTTGGTTTTTAGTGATTTCCAGAAGTTTAGGTGGTCGTACATCGTTTTCAAGGCTTTTGGTAATGCGTTCCACAATTGCTAAGACCGGCCCTGAGGTCAGGTATATGTATAAAGTAGCACATATGAGTTTATCTTGTTGGGCAGACCGTACAGGTCTTTATCTGCCGTCATCTACTATGTTACTATGATGTAGACTGTGGCTAGAAGCTAATAAGGGCGTGGTCACTTTGGTGTGACCTGGTTTCAGAGAGGGTCATGCAGTACCCTGTGTGAGGAATAACAACCTCCCCTGCCCTCTCCCTGCAGTGGTTCCCAAACCTGCTCCTGGAGGCACCCCAGCCAGCCAGGTTTTCAGGATATGCACAATGAATATTCGTGAGAGAGATCTGCATGCACTGCTTCTACTGTATGCAAATTTGTCTCATGACTATTCATTGTGGATATCCTGAAAACCTGGCTGGGGTGCCTCCAGGACCAGGTTTGGGGAACGACTGCTCTAATGCACTTGCTTACACCCTAATACAATTTCGCTCCAAGCTGTGTTAGGTTAGTAGGACAACGTTCTGGCCCTCTTGCAGCCATAATATATTCCAGCTCCAGGTGAGGGTGGAGGGTGTTGCTTCATTCTTACACTCTACATCTGCAAATCAGCAGATGAAGCATCTTCCAGCTCCTGGGAAGGGATCAGAGCCCATCGGAGGAGCCTGACGGGAGCCAGCGTTTCCACAGGTGCGCTTTCCTCTGCATCCAGGGCGCAGCTTTGCTGGGACTCTGCTTGCATGCCAAGTGCAGGGGCTCATTAGCCGGCCTCTCCTGGGTGAGTCACTTTAGGCTCAGCCCTGGAAGCTGCCAGGTACATGCAGGAGCAGGAAGAGCCTGAGCCCGGCGTTGCTTAGCAACCGCACAGCTGTCTGTTGACCCAGCAGAATCTGTTCGCTCTTGACACAGCTGCTGTTTACATGGAAGCAGCCAGGCTGCAGCCGGATCCCGTCCTTCTCTTGCTCGTTGCTGCCGTCAGACACGGCCAGTGCAACTTGCCAGTGCCCTCCATGTCAATGCATTCAGACCAATGCTGCCAAAGCAGAAGGTCCAGGCCGCCGCAGGCTGCTTTGCTTGCCTCCCCCCACCCCCACTCCCCCCTGATATACTGCGCCTGGAGGACGAGGAGAAGCAGCAGAGCACAGCAGAGTCCCAGAAAGCTGGCTCTTTCGTATGCCTGAGGCATCTGCAGCCCACAGGATGCATTCACTACCCTGTTTAGCTTCAGAAAGCTCGCAGAATACAAATGCAGAGAGCTTTGCAGCCCGTGGCTCCCCTACACTTCTACCTCAGCACCGGGAAGAAGGGAAAGGGGGGGGGGGCGTCAGATGACTGGCAAAGCCCCCCATGTAGCCACTGATGTCTATATAGGGAACGGGAGCCTCGTTTGCATATCTGTTTTCGATGCTAACCCGTGACCAAGCGATTTTTTTGACAGTTCTGTGACAGCCACTTTAAAGTTTGAACTGTACCAAGAACCCCCCCCCCCCCCCCAAGAGCTCTGCAGAGTGGAAACATTGTTGCCCGCACTTTGCAAAAAGGAAGGATACAAAAAGAAACAATAGTTTTCTTCCCTTAAAGAACTTGTCAATTCATCAACCTTCTGCATTAACATTTTTCATATGGAACTTACTGAGGGTATAAGGTTAGGAAGATTAATTGTCCAAGAATGGGGATTATAGAACCCATAGGGTGAAAGATCAGGGTGACACAGTTTTTGACTGGGATGTCATGGATTTGTCCTGTTTTATTATTATTATTAATATAGATGTGAATCGTCTACTTGTAGATCAGAGCTCAAAGTGAATGAATTATTTCCCTGCCGAAACTGGCTCACAGTCTAGTTGTACTTGAGGCAAGGAAGAGTTAAGTGACTTTGCCCAGTGGGAGTAGAAGGATTTGAATCCTGGGTTTTCTGCTTCACAAGCTGCTTCTTTAATCACCAAGCTACTCCTCCACTCCTGTTTTGGCTTTCTTTCTCTGCCCAGCCTTGTGCACATTATCTCATAAACCAGTCAACCTACAGCAAATGCATTTTCAGAATAAGTAGATTTGTAGCAAAGCTAGAGCCAAAACAACCGTTTTACCCTACAAATTTAGCCCAAAATTGGAAAAAGAATTGATTAAAAAGAAAGAAAGAAAATGTTTTCTTTTTACAGGGAACTATTTGTAAAACCAAAGCGACACAGAAAAGGGAAGCACAAGGCTGTAGGTAGAAGCCAACAGAAAAAGAGACTTTGCAAATGCAATGCATTGGATTCCCTTGATACATCTGGTGTTTATTGCAATCTACATCTCAACGTTATGAAGTTTTTTTCCTCGTCCATGCTTCCAAAGTTTATGTTTATTAAGAGGTTTGCTGTATCGCCAGTCTTGGTAACAGCCAAATCGAGGCCATTTACATTAAAATACCAAATTGAAAAATAGAAGTAGACCTCCAGTGATAACATAGGAAAGTCCCAATCCCTCCAGATTGATAGAACTTGAACTGGCCAAGTTCTTTCGTTCCGTAGACACTGGTCTCCTGGGATGAATGGTATTCCTGGGGGATTCTGCACAATAAACGTGAACATTCTGAACAAAATAATTTGCACACAGAATTCTGCAGTGATTTTTACATTTTTACAAAGGTGTGCTACCATTTTTAGCATCTGCGCTAAAAATGAGGGCCCTGTTGACTAAGCAGCATTATAAGCGCGTTAGCATCTTTAACGCACGTTAACCATGTACGCACGTTAACTGTGTAGGCACCTACAATATCCCTATAGGCACCTACACAGTTAATGCGTGCGCTAATTGTAGACGCATTTAAAATGCTAACGTGCCTTAGTTAACAGGGCCCTTAGTGTTCACTCCTGGAATATTACGAAAAAAATACGTATCCCAGCGCTACAAACTCTTCTTAACACTCAAAGTCATGTGACGTTAAAGTAAAAAATTCTTTAGTAATGTTTCACTTATAGAAAATATCAGGACCCAGGTGGGTGTTAAGAGGAGTTTGTAGCACTGGGATGTGAGACCATTTGATTTGGATTCATAGCAGTGGCGTAGCTACGGGGGGCCACGGGGGCCTGGGCCCCCGCAAATTTCATCCGGTCACCTGGTTTGGCTGGTGGGAGTCCCCAACCCCCGCCAGCCGAAGCCTTCTTCAGCGCCGGTCTCCGGCGCAGCCGCGTTCGCTGCCCTGCTCTTCTTTCTTCTTGCTCCTCCTGTGCACGATGACGCTCCTGCAAAGAAGAAAGAAGTGCAGGGCAGCGAACGCGGCTGCGCCGGAGACCGGCGCTGAAGAAGGCTTCAGCTGGCAGAGGTTGGGGACCCTGCCAGCAAAGATTTGTTTTTGCGGGGGGAGCGGCAAGGAGGTGAGGGGGAGCGATGAGGAGGCGTGGCAGTGGGGGGGACAAGGAGGCAATGTGTGGTGGGGGGGCAGTGGGGCGGCACTCAAAATGTGCCCCCAACCTTGGGCTCTGGCCCCCTCCCACTGTGAGGTCTGGCTACGCCCCTGGTTCATAGGTGGGGGGGAATAACGGGGAATGGAGACACCTTTCTGTGGTTTTTGCAACTACATTTAAAGTATATACAGGTACTAATTTGTACCAGGGGCAATGGAGGGATAAGTGACTTGCCCAGAGTCACAAGGAGCTGCAGTGGGAATTGAACTCAGTTCCCCAGGATGGAAGTCCACTGCACTAACCACTAGGCTACTCCTACACTCATTCCACCAATAAGAGCCAACCTCATCAGTGATGTCACAATGGCTTGATTGCCTGATACTTGGCTCACTTCTGATATTGTGATGTCATAAGGGAAATGGGACTTGATATACCGGCTTTCTGAGGTTTTTTTTGCAACTACATTCAAAGCGGTTTACACATATTCAGGTACTTATTTTTGTACCGGGGCAACAGAGGGTTAAGTGACTTGCCCAGAATCACAAGGAGCTGCAGTGGGAATTGAACCCAGTTCCCCAGGATCAAAGTCCACTGCACTAACCACTAGGCTACTCCTCCACTCCTTACTCTTTGGGATTCTGGAATCTTGATATTCTTTGGGGTTCTACATGGAATGTTGCTACTCTTTGAGATTGTGCATGGAATCTTGTTAATGGGACTTGATATACTGCCTTTCTGAGGTGTTTGCAACTACATTCAAAGCAGTTTACATATATTCAGGTACTTATTTTGTACCAGGGGCAATGGAGGGTTAAGTGACTTGCCCAGAGCTGCAGTGGGAATCGAACTCAGTTCCCCAGGATCAAAGTCCACTGCACTAACCATTAGGCTACTCCTCCAAGTAGCAATAAGATACGGTATATAAATTGACGTAAACAAAAACAACTTATGATCAGGACTCAGCTGCTGGTGTTAAATTTTAAGGCGATCAAGCGTCTTTTAAGCTAGAACATGGGGAGAAACTTATAGTTTTTAAAGATGTGCATGATTTGAAGGAAGGTGTCTTCACAAGATATTTTCAAAATAAGGAAGTCAGAACATCTCAATAGACAGATTGTGTAAAGGCTAAGATTGCACAGATGGGTTTAAATATGACTCCAAACAGCCTGTATCATCTGCTGTTAAGCACTTTGTTCATGCAAATAATAACAGTAATACAAATAAACCCAGTTTTAAAATGTCTGCATGTGAATGCCAGGAGTCTAAAAATAACATTGGAGAGTTAGAATACATGGCACCAAAGGATGATATAGACGTAATAGGTATCTCAGAGTCAAGATAGAAGAAAAATAACCAATAAGACATCAGGACAGATCAACTGGTGTAATTGTGGTGCTCTATTTTAAGGACAGGATACAGTTGAGTATGAAAAAAAGTTCTGCAGAAAAGACTGTACTCTGGAATTTTATGGACAAAAATTCCAGATGTGACAAGGAAGAGTACAGTAGAAGGGGTATACTACCTCCTGCCTGGCCACAATACGTCAACAGACTGTAGAATGCTTACAGAGATTAGGAATGTTAATAAACACGGTGGCATAAAAGCAGTTCTCAAAGCGAATAAGATAATGATGGAAATTGTAAATTAATTATTGGCCTGAATCTTTACTGAGGAAGGTGTTGGAGTCAAGATCAGAACTAGGATTAGGCAACTACTGGAGCAATGTCCCAGAAATCATCATTTTTAGGTCACTGACCCTCTGGTTCCTGGGGCAAAATGAGGAGTGGAGTAATTTTTGGTTCATTTTGATGGTTTGGGGGTTTTGGTTTTGCTTTCCCCCCCTGATTTTCAAACATTTTTTTCAGTGAATTTCACACATTGGTTTTACTAATTTCTTTTTATAAGCATTAAAACTTTTTAAGGGGCACTCATCAACTCAATTCATGTTAATTCATCCTGCACTACATTTCTAAAGGCACACTAATGAACCGAATGTGTACTGTCCCAGACATTACAATACCTGTACCCACATCAGAAACATTCCTTGACTGAAAATTCGGAGCAACTAAAACAAATGACTGTAAATCTTGAGGATGTTACAGAGCAAACTAATGAACTCAAATCACCACAGCCGTTGGTGTTCACCCTGGAGTTTTGAAAAAAATTCAAATATGAAATGATTAGCCTGCTATTAACAATCCGTAACCTATTATTAAAACAGCCATATTACCTGAGAACTGGAAAATGGCCAATGTAATGTCAATGTTTAAAAAAGGGTTCTGGGGATGATCTATGAAACTATGGACCAGAGAGTATGATGTCAGTTCTGAGAAAAATGGGAAAACGTATCTAAAAAACAAGGTATAAATTTGGCACCAGGTAAAATCTCTTTTGGCAAAAAATAACATTATGCCTGGAAAAGAGTGCTGTAAGACTTCTGGGTGTTCCTTAAAGCCAGCCCCTCATCTACAAGGTCTTTGTGGCTTTAACTTTATTGTGCTCAAAGTTTATTATGTACTTTCATGAAGTGTCCTGTATAGATGAGACCAGCCCAATATTGTCAAATGTCACATTCATCCTCTGAGTCAAACTCTCATGGGGTCAAATAAGTCCCACTGACCAGGTAATACCTGGATTTTCAACAGCACTTACCTGGCTAGTGGTACTGAAAATCTGGGCAGTGTTGGGGACACAGTCTGGGTGGAGCCAGGAGCTACCCAATTACCCCTGGATTCTATACAGCGTGCCTAGATATCGGCGCTGAAATTGGCGTGGGTTCTATAAACATATAAGAACATAAGAGTAGCCACATTGGGTCAGACCAATGGTCCATCTAGCCCAGTATCCTGTTTCCAACAGTGGCCAAGCCAGGTCACAAGCACCTGGCAAAAACTCAAAATGTGGGTAATTTAACAAGCTAATGAGCGCTGATAACAGCACTTAACAAGCAATAATGAGCACTAATTGGCACTGATTAGAATTTAGGTGTACAACTCGCTAAGCGTATTCTGTAACGATGTGCGCTGAACATCAAAAGCATGCAGGCAAAAGGGGGCAGGAAAATGGGTGTTTTGTGGGCGTTCCGAAATGTACATGCCTGGTTATAGAATATGGCCCAGCACCAGTGGCATAGCAAGGGGGGCTGCCACCCGGGGCGGTTCGCCATTGCACCCCCCCCCCCGGGTGTAGGACGATGACTGCACCCCCCCCCCCCCCGGGTGCAGGACGATGACATCCCCCCCCCCCCAGACCCAGTGCCTACCCTGAACTCCGTCTAAGCTCCCGTACCCTACCTTTAAAAATGCTCAGAAACCAAGGCGAGGCGCAGCGCCTCGCGCCTGCAAGTAAAAGAAGTATGGCTGGATCGTCTCATCGTCGATCGGGCCTTCCCTCACTCTGTCCCACCCTCCGCTGACGCAACTTCCTATTTCCGCAAGGGCGGGACAGACAGAGCGAGAGAAGGCCCGATCGACGATGAGACAATCCAGCCATACTTCTTTTACTTGCAGGCGCGAGGCGCTGCACCTTGCCTCGGTTTCTGAGCATTTTTAAAGATGGGGTGCGGGAGCTTAGACGGAGTTCAGGGTAGGCACTGGGTCTGGGGGGGTGTCATTGTGGTGCACCCGGGGGGGGGGGAGCTGGCACCCCCCTTGAGCTCACACCCGGGGCGGACCGCCCCTCCCGCCCCCCCTTGCTACGCCAGTGCCCAGCACACCTAAATCTACGTGTTGGGATTTACGCCACATTTTCATTGGTGTAAATGGATGCGCATAGATTTAGGCGCTGAAATATCAACTAAGCGCATTCTATAATCTGCGCCTAAATCTAGCACTGATTTCAGTTCCGATTTTTTTAGGCGCCATATACAGAATCTCCCCTTTAGCAGCAATATTTAGTGCACTAACCCGTTAACCCCTTAATTCTAATTTTATTCTTAGCACATAAAGTTGTGCATTTCAGATTACAAAATACTGTCAGTTGTCTGCATAAACTAATTCATGATTGACATTGACTACCAATTCTTGGCTATAACTGGTGCTAATTGTCACTAATTAACAGTTTACGCACATAACTGCTCTTAGTCGGGATTCTGAAAATTGTGAGTGCACAAGTCGTAGCGCAGATGCAAAGGGGTGTGGACCTGGGAGGGGCATGGGTCAGGGGCGTGTCTAGCGCTTATCCACACAGGATGTTCTATAATGGCAATGCAAGTGCTGGAGTGGCCTAGCGGTTAGAGCACCGGTCTTGCAATCCCGAGGTGGCTGGTTCAAATCCCACTGCTGCTCCTTGTGACCTTGGGCAAGTCACTTAACCCTCCATTGCCTCAGGTACAAACTTAGATTGTGAGCCCTCCTGGGACAGAGAAATATCCAGAGTACCTGAATGTAACTCACCTTGAGATTCTACATGGAATATTGCTACTATTTGAGATTCTACATGGAATGTTGCTAGTGGAGGAGTGGCCTAGTGGTTAGTGCAGTGGAACATGGAATGTTGCTACTATTTGAGATTCTACACGGAATGTTGCTTGTGGAGGAGTGGCCTAGTGGTTAGAGCCACCAGTCTTGCAATCCAGAGGTGGCTGGTTCAAATCCCACTGCTGCTCCTTGTGACCTTGGGCAAGTCACTTAACCCTCCATTGCCTCAGGTACAAACTTAGATTGTGAGCCCTCCTGGGACAGAGAAATATCCAGAGTACCTGAATGTAACTCACCTTGAGATTCTACATGGAATGTTGCTACTATAGGAGATTCTACATGGAATGTTAATGTTGCTACTCCACTAGCAACATTCCATGTAGAAGCCTGCCCTTGCAGATCAGCAACGCAGCCGCGCAGGCTTCTGTTTCTGTGAGTCTGACGTCCTGCACGTTCGTGCAGGACGTCAGACTCACAGAAACAGAAGCCTGCGCGGCCGCACTGCTGATCTGCAAGGGCAGGCTTCTATATGGAATGTTACTAGTGGAGGAGTGGCCTAATGGTTAGAGCACCGGTCTTGCAATCCAGAGATGGCCAGTTCAAATCCCACTGCTGCTCCTTGTGACCTTGGGCAAGTCACTTAACCCTCCATTGCCTCAGGTACAAACTTAGATTGTGAACCCTCCTGGGACAGAGAAATATCCAGAGTACCTGAATGTAACTCACCTTGAGCTACTACTGAAAAAGGTGTGAGGAAACACATCATTACTGTATTTGCTCATACCGGAATTGGCAAACGCCTTTACAGTACTATGTAAACCACATTGAGCCTGGGAAAATGTGGGATGCAAATGTAATAAATAAATAAATTAATTAAAAGTTGCACTTAGCCTGGTGTCTAACTTCAGGCAATCTATCAAGAATTATCCCCTAGCTATCTGGCAACTAAAGTAGCATACACAATTCCAATTCATGTGTGCAACTTAATTGTTTAACAAGCCAATCAATGCTGATAATTGGCCACTGACAAGAAATATCAGCACTAATTGGAATTTACACGCTCAACTTTCTAAGCGTATTCTGTAAATTTGTGCACGTAAATTCCAATACGCTTATCTTCAAAAGGGGGCAGGGGCATGGGCGGCTCGTGGGCATTCCTAAAAATTACGTGCACTGTTATATGCCCGATCTGCGCCTGAGTTAGGCCCAGGCAATTACACCAGATTTTGGTTGATGTAAATGGTTGCACTTAAATTTTAGTCGCATGGACGGGGTTTATTTGTATTCTTTAAACTGTGCCTAACTTTAGGCAAGGTTTACGGACTAGCTCTAGGCGTGTTTTGTTTTCAGCGCTAAGTTTTTAGGCGCCATATATTGAATCTGGCCGGGAGGATCGAGGAGAAAGAGGGGTGAAATCCTAAGTTCTTATGTTAACTCCTGAGCTGAGCTTTTTTTCTCAGCTTCTCTCCACTTATGATCGTTTTATTCTTGTCCTTTTATGTCTCTACCCCTGTGATATTTCAATGTTTCTATCATATCACCCTTCTCCACTAGGATAAGTACATTTTAGGGCTCCTTTCACTAAGAAGGTAAGCCCAACATGGGCTTACCGCTCGCTATAACGGACGTACTGCCAGGTTACTGCAGCAGCCCGGCGGTTCTTCCCACCCCTACAGTGCCATCATTTCTGGTGCTACAAAAACGTATTTATTTTTATAGCGCCAGACTGTAACCAGCGGTAATCAGTGCCCGGTTACCGCTGGGTTAGCACAGGAGCCCTTACCGCCACCTCAATCCATGGCGGTAAGGGCTCCCCCCCCCCCCCCGAAATGGCCACACGGCAAGTGCTTTACTTGCCGCTCAGCCACTTCCTGCATGAAAGCGAGACCTTCCCTTTTACCAGCTGCGGTAAAAGGGGGCCTCGGCGCGCATGTAAAACATGCGCTAATGTCAGCACCAGCCCCCCCTTTTGCCGCAGCTTGGTAAAAGGGCCTCATAGATTCGTAAACCTTCTTGCTATTGTCATCTAAATTGTGCTAGTTTCAGGGATTATGGGCTTTTTACTTTTAAATGCTGGCCCTGAGCTTTCCCTCTATTCATGGGACCAGGAAGTTGCATCACAGGGAAGGCTCGGGGTCAGCGCGCAGGAAGTTGCATCACAGGGAAGGCTCGGGGTCAGTGCGAGCAGCAGGTATGAGTCACTGCTCACTGCCAGCGAAGGACTAAAGGAACCGGGGGGGGGGGGGGGTTGGGGGAGTGGAATTAAGAGACCCTTGATCGCCTGGGGAGGAGGGGAGAGAGAGAGAGAGATGCCAAGCAGGGTCACCCTCCTTGGGGTCAGGTCCATCCAAAATTGGGTGTCTGGCTATGCCCCTGGCTCACAGTCATAACCCATCTATCCTACTGTTCTGGTTGTATTCCCTTCCTCCACAGTGATGAGTGGAGGAGTGGCCTAGTGGTTAGGGTGGTGGACTTTGGTCCTGAGGAACTGAGTTCGATTCCCACAGGCACAGGCAGCTCCTTGTGACTCTGGGCACTTAACCCTCCATTGCCCCATGTAAGCCGCATTGAGCCTGCCATGAGTGGGAAAGCGCAGGGTACAAATGGAACAAAAATAAAATAGATACTACTGGAGATTCTACATGGAATGTTGCTACTATTGGAGATTCTACATGGAATGTTGCTATTCCACTAGCAACATTCCATGTAGAAGGCTGCGCAGGCTTCTGTTTCTGTGAGTCTGACGTCCTGCACGTACGTGCAGGACGTCAGACTCACAGAAGCAGAAGCCTGCGCGGCCACATTGGTGATCTGCAAGGGTCAACTTCTACATGGAATGTTGCTAGTGGAATAGCAACATTCCATGTAGAATCTCAAATAGTAGCAACAGTGGAGGAGTGGCCTAGTGGTTAGGGTGGTGGACTTTGGTCCTGAGGAACTGAGTTCGATTCCCACTTCAGGCACAGGCAGCTCCTTGTGACTCTGGGCAAGTCACTTAACCCTCCATTGCCCCATGTAAGCCGCATTGAGCCTGCCGTGAGTGGGAAAGTGCAGGGTACAAATGTAACATAAATAAATAAAAAATGTCACTGCATCAGCCCAAACCGAGCCATTATTTTGCTATTAATAACTTAGCTATTAACTTGTTAACCGATAACTTTCAGCAAAGCCCTTGTTTATTTTCACCTGCTTATTTGCCAAGGATTGTCCCCAACCAAAATCCCTCTTCCTCCCTCGCCCCACCCTAACTGGTGTTTTATCTGGAAAGTATTTTGGACAAAGGTAATCTGTGTAAAAATGAGTATCTTATTCTCGGAGTGGAGACAAAACATCTGACTTTGCCCAGAAGTGGCTCGTCTCTGTTCCATCTCATTTGCTAGCTTGGCTGGTCCCATTTAGCTGCTTGGGCTGGTCTGGAAAGGGCAGGGCAGGATTAGTCTGTTGCCTGGAGCCTGCAGCGGATGCCTGCTTTCTTTAAAAAAGAAAAAAAATGGAGTGAGAGAGAAGTAATTTGACTTGTTAGTGCTGAACATAAAAAGAGATTTGGTCTCCTGAGAGAGAGAAGAGACTCTGGAATTTAATCAGTGAAGTCCCCATGGGAGGGGCCTCTGGATGAGGGGGTGTCTGCAGCCTGCCCCCGCTGGAGCCTTCAAAAAGAAGTGCGGAAAGCTCAGAAGGAGAAAGATGAAGGCAGACAGACAGGGAAGTGGCAAGATAAGAGATGCTTTTACTGTCCTCCCTTTTGCAGAGTGAAAGTTGGATAACTTTTGGAGTAAAAGGTGGGTTGGTTGTTGGGCTGGACTCTGGAGCTGCTCAGCTCCCATGTCTGCCTGTTAGGGCTGTGAGACTGGCAGTGAGGGTGTGTGTGTGTGTGTCTGATATATTGTCGGTGTGTATGTGTGCAGAGGCCTGGTAAGTGTTACCTTGAGGGTCTGTGTGTGTAGAGGGAGACTGTTAAGGTTTGGCCGTGTGGGTAGGTGTTAAGATGTTCTTTTCTCATTGTGCATTAGGAAAGCTGCGGGAAGCAGAAATCCTCCCTTACAATGGGTTGTTGGGGCTTGTCCTCATGGGCTTTCATCCGACTGCTGCTCCTCGGCTGCTGGGCCCTGAGCCTCCTCCACCTCCTGCTGAACTCCTGGACCTGGCCTCGGACCACTGGGGATCCCAGACAACAACCACCGCCCTACACCGTTCTCACCATCCATCAGGGGTACCAGGCTCCACAAGCACTGGGCAAGGAGCGTCGGGGATCGGGGCTAGGTGCCGGCCAACACTACCAAGATGAGAATGAGCAGCACCTCGCCCACAGTCAGGTGAGCGGCAAGGAGAGACAGGAGACCCAGGCCAGGATTTTAAGGAAAAGGTTTACCCTGCAGGGTCTTTCTTTCCTCTGCTTGTAGTTTTATCCTGTTTCTCCTGCCTTGCTTAATCATCTTTCTTCCCTCCTTCCATCCTACTTGCTTTTTTTAAATTAAACTTTTTTCCCTATTCTCCGCCTATGGAAACAGCCTTGCTGCTTTGTAAATAGTCAACTCTTAAACATGTAGGTGAACCTGTAAGTCTTTTTCACACCCACGGTCTTCCACTGAATTAAATCCCAGCTCTGCGCTCTGCAAACAGCCTTTACACAGTGAGACAGAGAACCAGCTCTTCCTTCAACCACACTAGCAGGATGGGCAAGGGTCATCGGCAGCCTGAGGGTGCAGAAAGGTTGGGGGGATAAGCTTTGCTGTCATGGCTTCTGCCCTGACCTTTACTGATTCCGAATGCAGTCCGGGCTTTGAGATTTGCATCTGTTTATCCCTAGGCATAATTATAGCCTCCTGCTGGGTATAAAATTATACATTTGGGGAGCTCGGGTCGGAAGATGAGAGTTTAGCATCTGGGAGTTGGATAGACCTGAGCTATGCAATGCAGAATTTGAGTGCGTAACCCACCCCGGTCTCTAACGGTGTTCAATTAAGACAGTTCCCATTCCATATCCGATTCCACATCATCCCCACGTTTGAGGTACCTTTTGAAAAGCTGTAAGTAACATTGTAAAAAAAAAAAAAAAGTATAAACCAGGGTTCTGTAGAACTTGCTAAAAAGCTTTCAAAGGGCATAGAGAGCATTATACTATCTCTAATAGGAGGAGTGGCCTAGTGGTTAGGGTGGTGGACTTTGGTCCTGAGGAACTGAGTTCGATTCCCACTTCAGGCACAGGCAGCTCCTTGTGACTCTGGGCAAGTCACTTAACCCTCCATTGCCCCATGTAAGCCGCATTGAGCCTGCCATGAGTGGGAAAGCGCAGGGTACAAATGTAACAAAAATAAAATAGATACTATTGGAGATTCTACATGGAATGTTGCTACTATTGGAGATTCTACATGGAATGTTGCTATTCCACTCTAGCAACATTCCATGTAGAAGGCTGCGCAGGCTTCTGTTTCTGTGAGTCTGACGTCCCTGCACATACGTGCAGGACGTCAGACTCACAGAAGCAGAAGCCTGCTCAGCCACATTGGTGATCTGCAAGGGCCGACTTCTACATGGAATGTTGCTAGTGGAATAGCAACATTCCATGTAGAATCTCAAATAGTAGCAACAGTGGAGGAGTGGCCTAGTGGTTAGGGTGGTGGACTTTGGTTCTGAGGAACTAAGACTGAGTTCCATTCCCACTTCAGGCACAGGCAGCTCCTTGTGACTCTGGACAAGTCACTTAACCCTCCATTGCCCCATGTAAGCCGCATTGAGCCTGCCATGAGTGGGAAAGCGTGGGGTACAAATGTAACAAAAATAAAATAGATACTATTGGAGATTCTACATGGAATGTTGCTATTCCACTAGCAACATTCCATATAGAAGGCTGCGCAGGCTTCTGTTTCTGTGAGTCTGACGTTCTGCACTTACGTGCAGCACGTCAGACTCACAGAAGCAGAAGCCTGCGCAGCCACATTGGTGATCTGCAAGGGCCGACTTCTACATGGAATGTTGCTAGTGGAATCTCAAATAGTAGCAACAGTGGAGGAGTGGCCTAGTGGTTAGGGTGGTGGACTTTGGTCCTGAGGAACTAAGACTGAGTTCCATTCCCACTTCAGGCACAGGCAGCTCCTTGTGACTCTGGACAAGTCACTTAACCCTCCATTGCCCCAGGTACAAATAAGTACCTGTATACAATATGTAAGCCGCATTGAGCCTGCCATGAGTGGGAAAGCGCGGGGTACAAATGTAACAAAAATAATAATAATAGCGGACAGCCCATTATAGGCTGTTCCTAGAGGGTGGGTGGGTTTCTCTATCATAGAAAATCTCCAGATGTTCTATAATAGAGAAATGCAAAAAAACAGAGGAAAGCAGTCTTTGTAGAAACAATACAGAAAACAAAAAAACAGCGAAGATGGCCAAAAAATAAAATAAAGTGGACGACGCTTCAGTTAAAAATCAAATGAAACAATTGAATGAAATACAAAAAAATGATCGGTGAGAAAGACTCGACACATCTGTGTTTCGGCCTATCTGGCCTGCATCAGGAGTCTATCAGGAAACAAACATTACTACTACTACTACTATTTAGCATTTCTATAGCGCTACAAGGCATACGCAGCGCTGTACAAACATAGAAGAAAGACAGTCCCTGCTCAAAGAGCTTACAATCTAATAGACAAAAAAATAAATAAAGTAAGCAAATCAAATCAATTAATGTGAACGGGAAGGAAGAGAGGAGGGTAGGTGGAGGCGAGTGGTTACAAGTGGTTACGAGTCAAAAGCAATGTTAAAGAGGTGGGTTTTCAGTCTAGATTTAAAGGTGGCCAAGGATGGGGCAAGACGTAGGGGCTCAGGAAGTTTATTCCAGGCGTAGGGTGCAGCAAGACAGAAGGCGCGAAGTCTGGAGTTGGCAGTAGTGGAGAAGGGAACAGATAAGAAGGATTTATCCATGGAGCGGAGTGCACGGGAAGGGGTGTAGGGAAGGACGAGTGTGGAGAGATACTGGGGAGCAGCAGAGTGAGTACATTTATAGGTTAGTAGAAGAAGTTTGAACAGGATGCGAAAACGGATAGGGAGCCAGTGAAGGGTCTTGAGGAGAGGGGTAGTATGAGTAAAGCGACCCTGGCGGAAGATGAGACGGGCAGCAGAGTTTTGAACTGACTGGAGAGGGGAGAGGTGACTAAGTGGGAGGCCAGCAAGAAGCAGATTGCAGTAGTCTAAACGAGAGGTGACAAAGGTGTGGATGAGGGTTTTGGTAGAGTGCTCGGAAAGAAAGGGGCGGATTTTACAGATGTTGTAAAGAAAGAAACGACAGGTCTTGGCGGTCTGCTGGATATGAGCAGAGAAGGAGAGAGAAGAGTCAAAGATGACCCCAAGGTTTCGAGCTGAGGAGACAGGGAGAATGAGAGAGCCATCAACAGAAATAGAAAACGGGGGGAGCGGGGAGGTGGGTTTGGGGGGGAAAATGAGAAGCTCGGTTTTGGTCATATTTAATTTCAGGTGGCGTTGAGACATCCAGGCAGCAATGTCAGACAAGCACGCTGAAACTTTGGTTTGGATGCAAGGTGAGATATCAGGGGTAGAAAGGTAGATTTGGGAGTCATCAGCATAGAGGTGGTAGGAAAAGCCATGGGATGAGATTAATGAACCAAGGGAAGAAGTGTAGATAGAAAAGAGGAGGGGACCAAGAACAGAACCCTGGGGTACGCCGACAGGCAGAGGGATAGAAGAATATGTGTCATATAAAAACATATAGAACAACAAAGGCGGGGCTGGTGGTTGGGAGGCGGGGATAGTGCTGGGCAGACTTATACGGTCTGTGCCAGAGCCGGTGGTGAGAGGCGGGGTTGGTGGTTGGGAGGCGGGGATAGTGCTGGGCAGACTTATACGGTCTGTGCCAGAGCCGGTGGTGAGAGGCGGGGTTGGTGGTTGGGAGGCGGGGATAGTGCTGGGCAGACTTGTACGGTCTGTGCCAGAGCCGGTGGTGAGAGGCGGGGCTGGTGGTTGGGAGGCGGGGATAGTTCTGGGCAGACTTATACGGTCTGTGCCAGAGCTGGTGGTGGGAGGCGGGACTGGTGGTTGGGAGGCGGGGATAATGCTGGGCAGACTTATACGGTCTGTGCCAGAGCCGGTGGTGGGAGGCGGGGCTGGTGGTTGGGAGGTGGGGATAGTGCTGGGCAGACTTATACGGTCTGTGCCAGAGCCGGTGGTGAGAGGCGGGACTGGTGGTTGGGAGGCGGGGATAATGCTGGGCAGACTTATACGGTCTGTGCCAGAGCCGGTGGTGGGAGGCGGGGCTGGTGGTTGGGAGGCGGGGATAGTGCTGGGCAGACTTATACGGTCTATGCCAGAGCCGGTGGTGAGAGGCGGGGCTGGTGGTTGGGAGGCGGGGATAGTTCTGGGCAGACTTATACGGTCTGTGCCAGAGCTGGTGGTGGGAGGCGGGACTGGTGGTTGGGAGGCGGGGATAATGCTGGGCAGACTTATACGGTCTGTGCCAGAGCCGGTGGTGGGAGGCGGGGCTGGTGGTTGGGAGGTGGGGATAGTGCTGGGCAGACTTATACGGTCTGTGCCAGAGCCGGTGGTGAGAGGCGGGACTGGTGGTTGGGAGGCGGGGATAATGCTGGGCAGACTTATACGGTCTGTGCCAGAGCCGGTGGTGGGAGGCGGGGCTGGTGGTTGGGAGGCGGGGATAGTGCTGGGCAGACTTATACGGTCTGTGCCAGAGCCAGTGGTGAGAGGCGGGGCTGGTGGTTGGGAGGCGGGGATAGTGCTGGGCAGACTTATACGGTCTGTGCCCTGAAGAGGACAGGTACAAATCAAGGTAAGGTATACACATATGAGTTTATCTTGTTGGGCAGACTGGATGGACTGTGCAGGTCTTTTTCTGCTGTCATCTACTATGTTACTATAAGGAAAAAGGAAAGGAACTCCAATTATTGACAAGAAAGAAACATAATCACACAAGAGAAAACAGAGGTAAGGAAAGTATAAGGCACACAGCCAAGAGCATGGGTTGGTTCACCTAGCCAATTGGTGGCAACTTCTGACTAATCTTAATCTCCGAAGGCTTGTCAGATTTGCTTTGATTTGCAGAGCCGGAGGTGGGAGGCGGGGCTGGTGGTTGGGAGGCGGGGATAGTGCTGGGCAGACTTATACGGTCTGTGCCCTGAAAAGGACAGGTACAAATCAAGGTAAGGTATACACAAAAAGTAGCACATATGAGTTTATCTTGTTGGGCAGACTGGATGGACCGTGCAGGTCTTTTTCTGCCGTCATCTACCATGTTACTATGTAATATGTCATATAAAAACATATAGAACAACAAAATTAAAATAACTATGTAAAAGATAATAATAATTGAGAAAGGTGTTGACAGGAAGCAAATTTAACGTCTCCATATATAAGGGAATAAT
This sequence comes from Microcaecilia unicolor, assembly GCF_901765095.1. Classification (NCBI taxonomy): domain Eukaryota; kingdom Metazoa; phylum Chordata; class Amphibia; order Gymnophiona; family Siphonopidae; genus Microcaecilia; species Microcaecilia unicolor. The sequence continues at coordinate 193,055,127 of NC_044041.1, forward strand.
GAATTTCAAAATTATTAAGTGTATGGAACATGTAGACAGATATTATTAAGTGGAACAATAATCAGATATTTTAAAAGTATGTATATGTTTGTTTCCTGATAGACTCCTGATGCAGGCCAGATAGGCCGAAACACAGCTGTGTCGAGTCTTACTCACCGAACATTTTTTTGTATTTCATTCAATTGTTTCATTTGATTTTTAACTGAAGCGTCGTCCACTTTATTTTATTTTTTGGCCATCTTCGCTGTTTTTTTGTTTTCTATGATAGAGAAACCCATCCACCCTCTAGGAACAGCCTGTAATGGGCTGTCCGCTTGGGTGTGTCTTGCCTCTGAGAATTTCTCCTTTTCACACAAAAAATGTATATGTGGAGGGGCATAATCGAACGAAAACGTCTATCTCCATGGGCGTTCATCTCTGAGAACGGGTCCGTGAAGGGGCGGACCGAACCGTATTTTCGAAAAAAATAGACGTCCATGTTTTATTCGACAAGTTGTGAGCTGGGCGTTTTTGTTTTTCAATGATAATGGAAAATGAAAGCGCCCAGCTCAAAAACGAATAAATCCAAGGCATTTGTTCGTGGGAGGGGCCAGGAGTCGTAGTGCACTGGTCCCCCTCACATGCCAGGACACCAACCGGGCACCCTAGGGGGCACTTTTACAAAAAAAACAAAAAAGGTAAAAGAGCTCCCAGGTGCATAGCACCCTTCCCTTGGGTGTTGAGCCCCCCAAATCCCCCTCAAAACCCACCGCCCACAAGTTTACACCATTACTATAGCCCTAAGGGGTGAAGGGGGGCACCTACATGTGGGTTCAGTGGGTTTGGGGGGCGGTGTGGAGGGCTCCCATTTACCAGCACAAGTGTAACAGGTGGGGGGGGGGGATGGGCCTGGGTCTACCTGCCTGACGTCCACTGCACCCCCTAATAACTTCTCCAGTGACCTGCATACTGCTGGCAGGGAGGTGGGTATGACATTTGAGGGTGAACATAAAAAGTTGTGAAATGGCATATTTTTGTGGTGGGAGGGGGTTTGTGACCACTGGGGGAGTCAGGGGAGGTCATCCCCGACTCCCTCCAGTGGTCATTTAGGGCACTTTTTGGGGCCCTATTCGTGGAAAAACAGGGTCCAGTTAAATTCTCGCTAAAAACGCATATTTTTTTTCCATTATCGGCGAAAGGCGCCTACCTCTGATCGGCCGATAACCACACCCCAGTTCCGCCTTCACCACGCCTTTGACACGCCCCCATCAACTTTGTCCGCATCCGCGACGGAGTGCAGTTGAAAACATCCAAATTCGGCTTTCGATTATACCGCTTTATTCGTTTTTGTGAGATAAACGTCTATCTCCCGATTTGGGTCGCAATATAGGTGTTTTTCTTTTTCAATTATAAGCTGGATAAAGTATTATTTTTGAGAATTAGAGATAGTATAATGCTCTCTATTTATGCTCTTTGAAAGCTTTTTCGCAAGTTCTACAAAACCCTGGTTTATGCGTTTGTTGATTATTTGTTACCAGTAGTATTGCGAAGGATCATATATATATATTTTGGTGAGTACCATTGTGGCAGAAATCTAGGACTTCTTTTCTTGATTGCCATTGCTGTTCTGCAGCTTGTATGAGAAGAGACAGGACGTGGGAGGTGGATCTCTCGGGAGACACGACTCAGTGAGGGCTGATATTTCTCCTCGTTCTCTAGAAAGAGAGTGAATCAGTGCAGATCAGGGTACCCCTTCCGAGGGACAAAAGAGCAGACAGCATGGGGAAAATTTGGCAAAAAAAAAAAAAAGATTCACCAGCTTTTTCACAAGTTTCACAATTGTTAATTTTCATAAGTATTTTAAATATGGCATGTTCATTGACTCACCAAGGGGTCCTTTCACTACGGTGCACTAATGGATTTAGCGCCTGCTAATGATTAGTGCATGCTAACTCCGTGATTCTATATATTGCGCCTAGCGTTCTGTGCCAAAATCCAGGCGAATCCTACTACTACTTATCATTTCTATAGTGCTACTAGACGTACGCAGTGCTGTACACTTGAACATGAAGAGACAGTCCCTGCTCCACAGAGCATACAATCTAATCAGGCCAGACAAACAGGACAAACAAGAGATAAGGGAATATTAAAGTAAGGATGATAAAATAAGGGTTCTGAACAAGTGAATAAGGGTTAGGAGTTAAAAGCAGTATCAAAAAGGTGGGCTTTTAGCTTAGATTTGAAGACGGCCAGAGATGGAGCTCGACGTACCGGCTCAGGAAGTCTATTCCAGGCATATGGTGCAGCAAGATAAAAGGAACAGAGTCTGGAGTTAGCGGTGGAGGAGAAGGGTGCAGATAAGAGAGATTTACCCAGTGAATGGAGTTCCCGGGGAGGAATGTAGGGAGAGATGAGAGTGGAGAGGTACTGAGGAGCTGCAGAGTGAATGCACTTATAGGTCAATAAGAGGATTTTGAACTGTATGCGGAAACGGATAGGAAGCCAGTGAAGTGACTTGAGGAGAGGGCTAATATGAGCATAACAACCCTGGCGGAATATTAGTCGTGCAGCAGAATTTTGAACAGATTGAAGAGGAGAGAGATGGCTAAGTGGGAGACCTGTGAGAAGCAAGTTCCAGTAGTCTAAGAGAGAGGCCGCCAACTTTGACGACACCTACCAATGACGCTCTCGACCCCCCCCTCCCGCCGCCAACCCTCCCCCGCCGTCGCCTACCTTTGCTGGCGGGGGACCCCAATCCCCGCCAGCCGAGGTCCTCTTCTTCCCGCGAAGGCTTCATTCTGTTTCTGACGTCCTGCACGCTTCATTCTGTTTCTGTGAGTCTGACGTCCTGCACGTGCAACGTGCAGGACGTCAGAAACAGAATGAAGCCTTCGCAGGAAGAAGAGGACCTCCTCGGCTGGCGGGGATTGGGGTCCCTCGCCAGCAAAGGTAGCCCACGGCAACGGCGGGGGAGGGTTGGTGGTGGTGGTGGGGTCGAAAGGGTCATCAGCAGGGGGTCCAGGGCCAAATCTATGGGGGCCCAGGCCCCCCCTGGTCCCACGTAACTATTCCACTGGCAGTAACTGCAAACCTACTGCATAGCTCCTTAACGCAGTTGTGTGCTAAAGTTAGTGCATGGTAAACCTTGCATTAAGTGCGTGATACAATTTAGTAAATGAGCCCCTAAATACATTCTTTACAGGAGTGGAGGTTTGAGCAGCAGCTTCTTAAATCCAGGAAAACCTTTAACTTTACCTGGGAGGACTCAAAAGAAAACCTATTTATTTATTTATTAGGATTTATTTACCGCCTTTTTGAAGGAATTCACTCATGGAGATGTACAGTAGGAATAGATCAAACATGAGCAATAGGCAATTACGACAGTAAAAGTATTCCAATAACAATACAAAGTATGGCATAGTAGACTACTTGTAACGTCAACACAATACATAATAGAGCATTTTAATTGATAATGAAGGGTAAAGCAAAGATGTAACATATAGATAGGTAAGAGAGTAAGAAAAGTTAGAAAGTAAGGTGACTAATTTAAAGAAAAGTGCACATGAGGTCAGAGCGATGGTTAAATATTATCTCAGCTAGGGTAGGAGTGGGTAAACATGTCCCGCTGCAGTATGTGCAGCCCGTGTCACTCCTTGTGTGTGTGAGTGAGACTAAGGAGTTAGTTACTTCTTCAAACTAAGCAGTGGCGTTCCTAGGGGGGCTGACACCCGGGGCAGATCGCTGATGCGCCCTGCCCCCCGGGTGCAGCACCCCTCCAGATGCAGCACGACCCCCCCTGGCGAAAGGACACCCCCCCCACGTGAAGAAACCCCCCGCCCGGGTGCACGCCACTAGGGGGGGGGGGTGCTGTGCGCGCGCCTGTCTGTCGTTCGTTCCATGCTCCCTCTGCCCTGGAACAGGAAGTAACCTGTTCCGGGGCAGAGGGAGCACGGAACGAGCGACGGAGAGGCGCGCGCGGCACCCCCCCCAGTGGCGTGCACCCGGGGCGGACCACCCCCCCCTAGGAACGCCACTGAATCTAAGCAAGCATTTACAAATGAAATACCAAGATCGAAGACCTCAAGACACATAGAAAGAAATTTCTTCCTCCGGTCCACAGTGGTTCTATAGAGGTCTGGATAAATGCAAACTCTCTTTTTTCTATAAACACAGCATTCCTATATCTAAAATACAAGTGAGGGACAGGTGCTGAGCCTTTGGGGGGGGGGGGGGAAACAAGTCACTAATAAAGTTCTTCTATTCAAACCATTCACCCTCGATCTCTCAAAAAAATCAGAACGATCCAGGCTGCCTACAAGTCTTTTCCAAGCCTTGTCCTACCCTTTTCTTTTCCTTCTCCCTCTCATTTTGATTACTAAATGGAGGAAGGATGCTTTATGGAATCTTCTATGTTTCCTTCCTGTTCTTTTGAAGTGATGACAGGCGTGTTTTGTGAACATTTAACAGTCTCAGACTGAGAGATTCTCCCAGTTCCTTGTGACGATCCTTTATCTTGTAACATAAGAGCTTGAGATGTTCGTAGCCTTCCGAAATCCTCCTCCAGGGCTTTGACCCAATGGGCCAAGAGTTCATCTACCTCCTTAGCTTGTTTTCTGGTATGTAAAGCCAAGGTAACGGTAGCAGTAGAAGTAATTCATTTATCCACAATGGAGCTATCGCTTGTCAAATACTTTCCATAGTAACCTAGTAACATAGTAAGTGACGGTAGATAAAGACCTGAATGGTCTATCCAGTCTGCCCAACAGTCACACTCATTATCAATCTGTGGTTAAACCAACAATGAATGTGGTGTAAAGTATATACCACATCTGATCTTTCTTTGCCATTTTTGGGACGCAGATTGTAGAAGTCCGCTCGGCACTGTTCTTACATTTGAAGTACTGTATTTGTTGTCAAAGTCCAGTCTGGCCTGTCCTGATCCATCTTGCCATATGCAGGACACAGACCATAAGTACATAAGTATTGCCATACTGGGAAAGACCAAAGGTCCATCGAGCCCAGCATCCTGTTTCCAACAGTGGCTAATCCAGGTCACAAGTACCTGGCAGAAAAACAAAGAATAGCAACATTCCATGTAGAACCCCAAAAGAGTAGCAAGATTCTAGAATTCTAAAGAATAACAAGATTCCATGCAGAATTTCAAAGTGTAGCAACATTCCATGTAGAACCCCAAAGAGTAGCAAGATTCCATTCAGAATCCCAAGTACATAAGTATTGCCATACTGGGAAAGACCAAAGGTCCATCGAGCCCAGCATCCTGTTTCCAACAGTGGCCAATCCAGGTCACAAATACCTGGCAAGATCCCAGAAAACTCAATACATTTTATGCTGCTTATCTAAGAAATAAGCAGTGGATTTTCCCCAAGTTCATTTTAATAATGGTCTATGGACTTTTCCTTTAGGAAGCCGTCCAGACCTCTTTTAAACCCCGCTAAGCTAACCGCATTTACCACATTCTCTGGCAACGAATTCCAGAGTTGAGTGAAGAAAAATCTGCCTGGCATTGTCCTTATGTTCCGATTACTGGAGTCTCCTAAAGCTGTCTCCAGCACATCCTAACTTCTCTTGCCATACACGGGACACAGGCCTTAGAAGTCTTCCCAGCGCTGGCCTTAGCATCTAAGCACCACTCAACATATCAACATGCATTTAGCCCAGTGCCATAACCACAGGGAAGCCTTTGGGGCCTCCCCCCCAAACACACACACTTCAGGCTCAGGCCCTATCCAAACCTTCAAAACCCTGTTAAATGGCTGGTGGGGATGCCAGAGCCCCACCAGCCGAAGAAATTTAGGGTCTGAGCTGCTGTAATCAAAAGTTGGCAACATGCTTCCAGCCACCGATGCAGGGACTTCTCACGCATGCTCAGTTCGCACAAGAAAGCGACTGGAGGCAGGCCGCAAGCTTCCAATTACAGCAGCAACATAAGAAGGAGGTGAGTGGCTCGGACCTCAAATCTTTGGCTGGTGGGGGCTTCGGCATCCCTGTACCAAAGGTATTTTTAACACACGTGGGGGAGGGGAAAGAAGGAGAATGTGTTCTCCCCAGACCCCTATAATTGGAGAGCTGGCTACACCCTTGATTCAGTCATATTCATTTTATTTTGATACCATTGTCTTTCTAATTAAAAATTCTCTGTGTTCACGACACAGCACCGTTTTTGTCTCCACCACCTCCCTTGGGAGGGTGTTCAAGGCATCACTACTACTACTATTTAGCATTTCTATAGCGCTACAAGGCGTACGCAGCGCTGCACAAACATAGAAGAAAGTTAGTCACTGCTCAAAGAGCTTACAATCTAATAGACAAAAAATAAAGTAATCAAATCAATTAATGTGTACAGGAAGGAGAAGAGGAGGGTAGGTGGAGGCGAGTGGTTACAAGTGGTTACTTCACTGGCTTCCGATCAGATACCGCATTCAATTCAAGCTTCTCCTTCTTACCTACAAATGCACTCAGTCTGCTGCCCCTCACTACCTCTCTACCCTCATCTCCCCTTACGTTCCCGCCCGTAACCTCCGTTCACAGGATAAATCCCTCCTCTCAGTACCCTTCTCCACCACCACCAACTCCAGGCTCCGCTCATTCTGCCTCGCCTCACCCTATGCTTGGAACAACCTTCCTGAGCCCTTACGCCAAGCCCCCTCCCTGCCCGTCTTCAAGTCTTTGCTTAAAGCCCACCTCTTCAATGCTGCGTTCGGCACCTAACCCTTACCGTTCAGTGAATCCAGAATGCCCCAATTTGACTGCCCCTATCGGACCGACCGTTCACTTGTCTATTAGATTGTAAGCTCTTTGAGCAGGGACTGTCTCTCTTTGTTAAATTGTACAGCGCTGCGTAACCCTAGTAGCGCTCTAGAAATGTTAAGTAGTAGTAGTAGTAGTAGTAGTTACGAGTCAAAAGCAATGTTAAAGAGGTGGGCTTTCAGTCTAGATTTAAAGGTGGCCAAGGATGGGGCAAGACGTAGGGGCTCAGGAAGTTTATTCCAGGCGTAGGGTGCAGCGAGACAGAAGGCGCAAAGTCTGGAGTTGGCAGTAGTGGAGAAGGGAACAGATAAGAAGGATTTATCCATGGAGCGGAGTGCACGAGAAGGGGTGTAGGGAAGGACGAGTGTGGAGAGATACTGGGGAGCAGCAGACTGAGTACATTTATAGATTAGTAGAAGAAGTTTGAACAGGATGCGAAAACGGATAGGGAGCCAGTGAAGGGTCTTGAGGAGAGGGGTAGTATGAGTAAAGCGACCCTGGCGGAAGACGAGACGGGCAGCAGAGTTTTGAACCCTCTTTGTGAAAAAGTATTTCCAGTGTAACATTAGAGAGTCTCTCCAAGGGAAGTTTGTCCATGATAAATTGCACTTCAGTTGCCTGCTCTGTCCTTGCCACCTACTCCAAACTCTCTCCTCTCGCCACACCTAAGGCTCCGTTGGATCCTGCCTCCATGAACAGCCCTATTTGACTCAGTGAGAGAGATGTTCCTAGTTGAGCGACTTCCATCCTGGGCATTCCATCAGAGGCTCACTCCAGGACTTCACCACTTCCGATCTGCCTGCAAGCACACTGGCCTGAGTGGTGCCAAAGCTCACTGAAGGACCAACCCCTGGGACTTATTTCCAAGCCCAGCTTGGAAAGGTTTCCTGCACTCTCCCTGATAGCAGACACTGTCTCTGGCAGAGTCTCAGCTGACTCATGCAACATCTCCGGAATCATTGTCTGACTAGTCAGAGGCATCCAGGACCATGCCAAGCTAGAATCATGCCCTGTGCAACGCACCCCCTGGTACCCTTACCCTGTCCATCACACCATGGTCAAGAAGAAGAGACAATGGATGGGGAGCAATTTTAGAGGCTCAGCTCATGCTCACACAGCCTCAGTAAGGCCATGGCTGCACCTCGATTCTCTCCTTTCTCTTGCTATTAAGAGGTAAAATATTTTGATTTCAGGAAACCTTTTTTTTTTTGTTTAAACATCTGTTTATTTGGCATATTCAAAGTACGAAACAGGGAAACCTGAAAGCAAAGTATGAACAGTTAATGATCATACAGATTGTTCACATCTAAATCTGAGCTTTTGCTTTCTTCTTCCAGCTAAACTAGAGGAGTGTAGTAGCCGTGTTAGTCCACTCTTAAGGTTATCAATAGAAATCAAACAAATAAAACATGGAAAAGAAAATAAGATGATACCTTTTTTATTGGACATAACTTAATACATTTCTTGATTAGCTTTCGAAGGTTGCCCTTCTTCCTCAGATGGGAAATAAGCAAATGTGCTAGCTGACAGTGTATATAAGTGAAAACATTCAAGCATTACTATGACAGTAAAATAGATACTATTGGACATTCTACATGGAATGTTGCTACTATTGGAGGTTCTACATGGAATGTTGCTATTCCACTAGCAACGTTCCATGTAGAAGGCTGCGCAGGCTTCTGTTTCTGTGAGTCTGACGTCCTGCACGTATGTGCAGGACGTCAGACTCACAGAAGCAGAAGCCTGCGCGGCCACATTGGTGATCTGCAAGGGCCGACTTCTACATGGAATGTTGCTAGTGGAATAGCAACATTCCATGTAGAATCTATAGAAATCAAACAAAATAAAACATGGAAAAGAAAATAAGATGATACTTTTTTTATGGGACATAACTTAATACATTTCTTGATTAGCTTTCGAAGGTTGCCCAATCTGACGAAGAAGGGCAACCTTCGAAAGCTAATCAAGAAATGTATTATGTCCAATAAAAAAGGTATCATCTTATTTTCTTTTCCATGTTTTATTTTGTTTGATTTCTATTGATAACCTTCTTCCAGCTAGGATTGAGAAAAATACAGTGCATTTTTTTTTCTAGCAAAAAAAGGTGCCGGTACTCAAATGCTAGGCCACCCTTCAGGAGTGGGGTGATCACTGAGAGACCCACCCCATAATAGCCAGGCCCCCTGCAACCAGTTACAGGATCTATGACATGGCAGAATTGGTGTGTAGAGCCTGAGCTCTTTCATTAAAACTTGGGGACCATGGGTCAATTTTAGCAGACAATGAAAAAGGTGCCGATACTCAGTACCCCCTCAAAAAAAAGCCTTGGTTAGTCCTATTATTAGGTTTCAATTTGCCATTTCCAAGTTTACCTCATTGATTGTACTTATGCTTAAATTTGGCTATGCTGTTCACAAAATTGTAAGTTTTATATATATATATTTTTTTAGATTTTGCTCACACCTTTTTCAGTAGTAGCGCAAGGTGAGTTACATTCAGGTACTCATAGTAACGTAGTAACATAGTAGATGACGGCAGAAAAAGACCTGCACGGTCCATCTAGTCTGCCCAACAAGACAAACTCATATGTGCTACTTCTTGTGTATACCTTACCTTGATTTGTATCTGCCATTTTCAGGACACAGACCGTAGAAGTCTTGCCCAGAACTAGTCCCACCACCCAAACACCAGCCCCGCCCCCCAATCTCGGCTAAGCTTCTGAGGATCCATTCCTTCTGCACAGGATTCCTTTATGTTTATCCCACGCATGCTTGAATTCCGTTACCGTTTTCATCTCCACCACCTGCCGCGGGAGGGCATTCCAAGTATCTACCACTCTCTCCGTGAAAAAATACTTCCTGACATTTTTCTTGAGTCTGCCCCCCTTCACTCTCATATCATGTCCTCTCGTTCTACCGCCCTCCCATCTCTGGAAAAGGTTCATTTGCGGATTAATACCTTTCAAATATTTGAACGTCTGTATCATATCACCCCTGTTTCTCCTTTCCTCCAGGGTATACATGTTCAGGTCCGCAAGTCTCTCCTCATTAAATTGCTCTCTGTCTGATGCTGAGACAGTGGGTAGTGGTACAGAACATAGCCAGTAGGCCCATCCTACATCTCAAGCCTCATAAGTCCCCAGGCCCAGATGGGTATAGTGGAGAATTCTTTAAAATACTAAAGGCTCACCTGATAGGTCCATTGGAGGCAAATTTTAGATGTGCAATTTTGGAAAGGCCAATTTCTGTCTCATGCAAATCGTGCTCTAATTACAGCGCTGCCAAATCCTGGTAAAGATTACGCTGCCCAAGTTGCAGGGCCGGCCCAAGAGATTGTGGCGCCCCCTCCCTCCTCCCCTCTTTGCTTATACCCTTCATTATCAATTAAAATGTTCTTTTACATATTGTGTTGACATTGTAAGTAGTCTACTATGCCATACTTTGTATTGTTATTGGAATATTTTTATTGCTGTAATTGCCTATTGCTCATGTTTGATCTATTCTTACTGTACAACTCCTTGAGTGAATTCCTTAAAAAAGGCGGCAAATAAATCCTAATAAATAATAAAATAAAGTAATCATATAACAGAAATATGATAAATGTCAGTACAATACGAACAATATCACAATACACAGCATGGAAGAACATTCAAATAACATAGATAAGATACAATGTTATTATAATACTAATGAAGCACCTAATAGGCATGAATTAGAACATTCAAATTATATCGCTAAAATGCTAATGCTGGTCCTGAAATGCAATGTTACATCTTACTATGTAGCTGAGGGGCCAAGTCCAGATATATAGACGGAACGAGATGGGGAGTAGGAAGATAGTCGGGATAAACGGATGGCTGGCTATAGTCAAGGTAAGTTCTGTGTGAGGAACTGGTCTAAGTTAGTATCTGGAGTGGACAGTAGCCTGGATAGGATGGCCGGATAGTGGCAATATTCAGTCTGCTTTCCGAATCCTTAGGACTACAGACAGAAGGCTGTCCTAAATTATCCAGGTCGCAAATTGCCTCCATCTGGGTAAGTTCCGGACCCGCCCAAGCTCCGCCCCAGATGGCACAGGTGATCTGTGAGGGTGATGAGGGGCACTGTCCAGACCGTGCCTCTGAAGTGGAGTAGTGGCCTAGTGGTTAGGGTGGTGGACTTTGGTCCTGGGGAACTGAGGAACTGAGTTTGATTCCTGGCACAGGCAGCTCCTTGTGACTCTGGGCAAGTCACTTAACCCTCCATTGCCCCATGTAAGCCGCATTGAGCCTGCCATGAGTGGGAAAGCGCGGGGTACAAATGTAACAAAAAAAAAAATCCCAGTCAGCAGCACCTATCTGGATAATGCTTTTGAATACTGACCCAATAGCAGTGGCATAGGAAGGGGGGGTGGGCGGTGGGGCGGTCCACCCCGGGTGCACGCCGCTGGGGGGGGGGGGGGTGTCGGCTCTGCTGGTTCACTGCTGTCTCTGCCCCGGAACAGGTTACTTCCTGTTCCGGGACAGAGAGAGCAGGGAACCAGCGGAGCCGACGCAGCTCCCAGCAACGTGCACTCGTGGGCGGATCGGCCCGCCTGCCTGTCCCTCGCTTCTCACTGTAAGTAAAAATGCGCTCTGGGGGGGGGGTGCGCACCGGAGGGGGGAGGGTGCACCATGCTGCACCCGGTGGGGGGTGCACAGTGGCGACCCGCCCCGGGTGTTAGCCGCCCTCGCTACGGCACTGCCCAATAGTTAAAAACCTCATCTAGGTAGGGGTTTTGTGAGTGGGCTGACTGAAGACACATTAGTTACTTGAACGCAGTAGTGATGATTGCGGTTTTCCCATGTGGGGTGGTCGGTTTACAGAGCGGAGAGGCTGAATGCACCCCTTCCCCCTCTCCTGATGTCCACATCTCTCCCTGCGACTCTGTGGAAAATCTTGTTTTCCTCCCTAAGTTCAGACCTAGCCATATGTTCGTATCATTTACTCTTGTAACAGTGCCTGACACTCCAATAATACAAATTATTATAAATCACATACAGACCTCCTGCCAGTTTATGGTACAGTCTAAATATATCACCATTTGTATCTTTAAAAACCCCCACTGCCCACTTAGCTGTCCCGCTGAGGTCATTCACACGTAAGAAGTTTGTGGAGACCTTGTGGGGAGGCAGGGATAACGCGTCTGCTGTGAGAAACAGGGGCATATGAACTGAGAATCCATATTTCTGAACCCATGGTCCAGATGGTGATAGTGTTGGTGGTTCCATCTTCCTTCCACCACCCCCCCCCCCCCCCAGCTCTGCAGTCTGCAAGATTAAAAGAAATGTCTTTGCTGCCTTTTCTTTCATCAGGAGAACTTAACTCCTTGTTCTGCCAAGTATTGTCTGATTTTAAAATGTTTTTTTTCCCACCAGGCAAGGTTACCAACTGATTCCTTCTGCAAGCCAGGGCGGCTGCCTCTAACAGCCGGTCCCGGTTCTGTCCATCTCTCTGTCTCTAAGGCTTGATTCTCCTTGCAGTCTTGGGTGGACTATGGTAGTGGGTATGCATCCTTGTAGGTTTCATGAAATCTGGCAGGGAAGAAGCATTCTTTAGTCTGGGTTCATATTCTCCACAGACTTTGGTCGGTCATCTCTTTCCCTAGCACTGGCTTTTCCTGTACTTTCATTGCTGGGCTGCAGACTGTACATTGGTCTCACACACAAGCAGGCCAAACCATTAGGCAGATTAACCACAGGCATCTCCCATGGGACATCGCCATACAGTCCTGCCTGAAACGGTTACAATAAAGCCCACACATAGATCAGAGAAATATTTCCACTGTGGTTGTTTCCCTAAACCTGAAAAACTTTCATGATTTCCATCTGAAACCAGACATCCTACTTACTGATCAAGTGCCGTTTCTAGATCTAAAGGTGTTTTTTTTCTACCCCTCCCCCCCTTCCATTTCCCTTTCATCTTATTTTAAAATTGCTGCAGTGATTTCAGATCACAGGGCTGCTTACATTTTTATCCACAGAAGCTTCCACGGCAGCTGAACCTACAGCCTTGGGCAGACCTGAGTGAGTCTTTTGAAAGCGAGGCCCAGCGTTTTCTCAGGTACATCGGGACGCTCCAGGTGGGTTCCACCATCCTTCTCTCTCTCACGCCCTCCCGACTGCAAACGTTAGAATGCCGCCATGGGTATGTAAAAAGATCCGAGCAGATTCTGTGTGTGCTATTAATTGCCATCCTGCTTTATCTAACTTAATTAATGTGGTCCCAGTTTTATCTCTGGTAGGTGGGTTTGAACTTGTAAGAGAGCTTTGGACCAAAGAGCTTCACTGGAAGCAAAATCATTTTAATGAAAAACATCAAGTTGAGTCAGAGAGCAGAATCAGCATTCGTACTGCTTGATTCACTTCAGAAACCTCAGGTGTGCTGAAAAATGGCCTGCGGTAGTGTAGACGCGTGCTTTGGGCGGGCGCAGAATTATTTTTTAGCGCACCTACAAAAAAAATGCCTTTTTTTGTTGTTGTTGTTGAAAATGGGCGGTGCGGCAAAATGAAAATTGCCGCGCGTCCGTTTTGGGTCTGAGACCTTACCGGCAGCCATTGACTTAGCGGTAATGTCTCACGCGGTAACTGGGTGGTAATGGTCTAGGCACGTCAGAAAATTAAAAAAAAATATTTTTCAGATGGGCGTAGCAGACGGGCACCAAAATTGAAATTAGCGCAAGGGCTGTGCAGTAACTGGGCGGTAACTCCAATTTGGCACACGCTGGCCATGCGTAGGCGCTAACGCGACTTAGTAAAAGGGCTCCTCGGCGAATCTGCCACATTAGGGGGGTTCTTTTACAAAGCCGTGGTAAAAAGTGGGCTGCGGTAGTGTGGGCACGTCTTTTAGGCTTTCACTGGGCCATTTTTTTACCACGGCTGGGAAAAAGGCTATGTTATTAACGGGCCTGCGCCAATATTAAAACTAGCGCGTGCCTATTTGCGGCCTGAGCCCCTACCGCCATCCATTGACCTAGCGGTAAGGGCTCACGCGCTACCCATGCAATAACCATGCAGTGTGCGCTAACATGGGCGTGCTGCCAGTTACTGCTGCGAACACCCTCGCGGTAGAAAATAGAAAATTATCTTCTACCGCGGGATTCGGCACACACCAAAATCAGAATTACTGCCAGGTGCACCCGCTACCCTGGAGGTAGTGCCGATCGGGTGCACCCCTAGAAGCACTGTGACCAGCAACTGCTCAATTGAAATGGCTTGCAAAGCTCAGGCTGTGTTCTGCTTGGCTTTGGACCAGATGTTTTCTGATGATGGCATGAGAAGGGAGAGCAGAGCTGCCAAATTACCAAGATCCAAGAGGGAGATTTCAGGCCGGCCCTGGATGTCTGACAACCTTTTCCTAGTGTATTATGGGACCTGCAACACTGGTTTCCAAAAGGTTGTACCAGGGGACTTACAAATGCCGCACTGCTTCAAGATGTGAGTTCAAAACCAGCACTGGCCAAACAGTCTCCCTCCTGGAACTGGGTAACTTTAGCATATCTGGCAGAACAAAACCACAGCTGAGCCTTCCAATTCAAAGAGCAGAGACATGCATGGAGCCCTCAGTTGTCCAAAATGACTCCCCCACCCCTAACCCTCTAAAAAGAAATTGATTTGGCGGCAGTGTGAAGTAGTCCAGAATGAGTTAACTAGGTCAAGAGTTCCCGGACTGAGGACTTAATGTTCTGATCTGTCCTATCATTGCCTCACTGCAGATTTACCCAAAGCTTCTGAGGGACTTGTAGAAACAACAGCTACTTATACTGTGCTTTCAAATCACATCTCGAATGATATAATTCTGTTATTTGTAGTTTTTTTTTATTTTATGGAATGGAGCAATGTTAAAATTATAGGAACTGTCCACCGCAGGGGTAATTCTTAAAAGGTTGCCAACAGTTAGGACCGAGATCATGCCCGCTAAGTGAGAATTCTATAATGACATTTGCTCTGGGCCACTAGTGTGAATCCACATTTTCACGCCTAACTTTAGGTGTGAGCATGTACACTAGCTCAATGACTGGCATAAACGCTAGCATTCTAGAACCTGTGTGTGTAACTTCCTGATACGCCCCTGTCCCGCCTCTGCCCCTCCCAGGTCCACAACCCCCTCGAAGTTTGAGTGCACAACTTATAGAATGCTGTCAAAGGGCAGCTACAAGCATAACTGCTAATTGCTTTCAATTAGCACTAATTAAGAGCAATTATAGCCTACTGGTCATTAGCACCAATAATTGGCTCATTAAGGGGCCCTTTTACTAACCACGTCTGCTATGTGCGCTGGAAAATATTTTTTATTTTCCGGGGCATGGCGCTAACGGGGCGGTAATCGGCATTGTACGTGCGCTGACGATTACCGCCAGGTTTAATGGGTGAGACCTTACCGCTGGGTCAATGGGTGGTGGTAAGGTCTCAGGCCCAAAATAGACTCGCACCAATTTTCATTTTGCCGCACGTTTTTGCAGGCGCGCTGAAAAAAATGGACCTGCACGTGCCCAATACACGGGTCTACACCAGCGCAGACCATTTTTCAGCAAACCTTAGTAAAAGGACCCCTAAACTAATTTACACACACACATCTCTCAGGGTCGCCCAGATCGGCATAATCGAAAGCCGATTTTGGCCGTCCTCAACTGCAGTCTGTCGCAGGGACGACCAAAGTTCACGGGGGCATGTTGGAAGCGTAGCGAAGGTGGGACTGGGGCGTGCTTAAGAGATGGGCATCCTCGGCCGATAATGGAAAAATTCTGGCCATATTCAACCTTCTATACAACCTTGTATTTGTTCTCAACCGACTTGGCGAACGCCTTGACGGTACTGTGTAAGCCACATTGAGCCTGCAAATAGGTAGGAAAATGTGGGGTACAAATGTAACAAATAATAATCTTACTGTACACCACTTTGAGTGAATTCCTTCAAAAAGGCGGTAAATAAATCCAAATAAATAAATAAACTGACCTTATTGTGTAACAGCATGCCCTAATTTGCACATTGGTTGCAAGGGGGTATATGTGTGTCTGTGGAGTGGAGGAGTGGCCTAGTGGTTAGAGCACCAGGGCCGGTATAAATCCTGCTGCTGCTCTTTGTGAGCTTGGGCAAGTCACTTAACCCTCCATTGCCTCAGGTACAAACTTGGATTGTGAGCCCTCCAGGGACTGGGAAATATCAGGGTACCTGAATGCAATTCACCTTGAGCTACTACGGAAAAGGTGTGAGCAAAATCCAAATAAATAAGTAAAATGGTTAAGTACTGAGCTGTGAGTTAAAGGACAGCATCGCCCCACTCTCCTTCCACATTCTAGGAATGAATACTTCACTGAAGTTACCCACTTTCAGGAGGGAGAGCTTTAGACTAGACCTGGATTTCTGACAATCCTTATTCTGATGCAGAATCTGAGACTACAAATACCACAATGCACTGGGATGCAAGTTCAAAATTAGGACTAGCCCAAAAATATTTCTTTTCATGATACTGGCACTTAGCAGCTCTGTTAAGAGTATTGAAAAAAAATGATTTTTAAATTATACTTCTGCAAATTCTGTAAAAGAGTTGCCAATCAAGAGGGAGATTTTAAACCAGCCCTTGATTTCTGACAACCCTGTTGGGGATAGTGCTGGGCAGACTTATATGGTCTGTGCCAGAGCCGGTGGTTGGGAGGCGGGGCTGGTGGTTGGGAGGCGGGGCTAGTGCTGGGCAGACTTATACGGTCTGTGCCCTGAAGAGCACAGGTACAAATCAAAGTAGGGTATACACAAAAAGTAGCACATATGAGTTATCTTGTTCAGGGGTGTAGCCAGCCTTCTGTGGGGGAGGGGTCCAGAGCCCGGGGGGAGGGGGCACATTTTAGCCCTCCCCCCGGCGCCGTCCCCCCACCGCCGACATTGCTGCCCCCCCCCTCCCGCCGCGAACCCGCCGCCGCTGCAGCATACCTTTACTTTTGCTGGCGGGGGATCCCACTCCCCGCCAGCCGACGTCTTCTTCTTAGTCACTTCCTGCTCTTCAATTTGTTTGCTGATGTCCTGCACGTTGTACGTACAGGACGTCAGACTCAGAGAACAGAACTGTTCTCTGAGTCTGACGTCCTGCACGTACAATTACGTGCAGGACGTCAGCAAACAAATTGAAGAGCAGGAAGCGACTGAGAAGACGTCGGCTGGCGGGGAGTGGGATCCCCCGCCAGCAAAAGTAAAGGTAGGCGGCGGCGGAGGCGGGTTCGCCGGGAGGGAGGTCCTGGGGTGAATCTGCGGGGGCCCCGGCCCCCTCAGGCCCCACGTAGCTACGCCACTGATCTTGTTGGGCAGACTGGATGGACCGTGCAGGTCTTTTTCTGCCGTCATCTACTATGTTACTATGTTCTGATGCATTATGGTATGTGCAACACTGATTTCTGAGTTCAAATCTTTTTTTATTATTATTTTTTTAAGTAAAGCAACAAAAATGGTATACAAAATGATGTTTCATCAGAGAAATACATTACATGCTCAAATGAATAGAACTATTAAAACAATTATGGAAAAAGCAATACTAAAATAATAAAAAAAAAAGGAGATGTTATATAGAGACATAATAAACTGGTAGTTTTCTGTAAATATCAAAGTATATAAGTAGATATAAGACTCTGACAGTGGTGTACCAAGGGGGGGGGGGTGGTCCGCCCCGGGTGCACGCCACTGAGGGGGGCAGAGGGAGCATGGAAACGAATGAAGCTGACCGGCACGCGGCACCCCCCCCGGCGGTGTGCACCCGGGAGGGGTTCTTTTGCCGGGGGCGGTCGCGCTGCACCTGGGGGGGTCGCTGCACCCAGGGGGCGGGGCGCATCGGTGATCTGCCCCAGGTGTCAGCCCCCCTAGGAACGCCACTGGTTGCTTTGAGCCTTTATATACCCATACATTTTAATGTCAGTGTGATTGCAAATCTTGTTTTGTTTGTTTTTTAAGTTCAAATCTTTTTTTTATTCAAATTCAGATCTTTTTTATATTAATTTTTGTTAAAGTAAAGTAACAAAAACATGTATACAAAATGATGTTTCATTAGATAAATGCATGACATGCTCAAATGAATAGAACTATTAAAGCAATTATGGAAAAAAAATACAAAAATACTTAAAAAATTAAAAAAGAAGGGAGATGCTATACGGAGACATAATAAACTGGTAGTTTTCTGTAAATATCAAAGTATATAAGTAGATATAAGACTCTGGCAGTGGCGTACCAAGGGGGGGGGGTGGGGGGGGCGGTCCGCCCCGGGTGCACGCCGCTGGGGGGGTGCCGCGCGCCGGTCAGCTTCGTTCGTTTCCATGCTCCCTCTGCCCTGGAACAGGAAGTAACCAGAGGGAGCATGGAAACGAACGAACCTGACTGGCGCGCGGCACCCCCCCCAGTGGCGTGCACCCGGGGGGGATTCTTTCACCGGGGTGGGGGGTGTCCTTTCGCCGGGGGGGGGGGGGAGTCGCTGCACCCGGGGGGCGGGGCGCATCGGCGATCCGCCCCAGGTGTCAGCCCCCCTAGGAACGCCACTGGACTCTGGTTGCTTTGAGCCTTTATATACCCATACATTTTAATGTCAGTGTGATTGCAAATCTTGTTTTGTTTGTTTTTTAAGTTCAAATCTTTTTTTTATTCAAATTCAGATCTTTTTTATATTAATTTTTGTTAAAGTAAAGTAACAAAAACATGTATACAAAATGATGTTTCATTAGATAAATGCATGACATGCTCAAATGAATAGAACTATTAAAGCAATTATGGAAAAAAATACAAAAATACTTAAAAAATTAAAAAAGAAGGGAGATGTTATACGGAGACATAATAAACTGATAGTTTTCTGTGAATTTGAAAGGATATGAGTAGCCCTTTATATATCCATACATAGGATGTCAGTGTGATTACAATATGTATCCAAAGGTTTCCATGTCCGAAGAATGGCCTGTGGGTTGTTTTGGTTTTTTTTTTCAGCAGATTTTAATTCAGATTTCGATATATATACTGTGTTCCACTAGAATGTAGCACCAACCTGTTTGCATTTTTCCAGCTGCCTAGAATCATCTGCAGGGCAATGGAGATTAAAATATCAAAAAGCTTGAGATCTGATTCCTGCTCGTCTAATTGAGGATGTGCCGAACGTAGAATTATTATATCAATTGAGAGCTTGGTATGAAAGTGAAGTATAGCTTGGATGTATTTCCAAATTTGCAGCCAGAACAACTTAAATCATTGGACCTAAATATATCATATGAATTAATGTACCTTCGGATTTGGTACAATGCCAACAAGAGTGGTTAGGGGAGAGACCCGCTTTCCATTTTTTTTTCATAGGGGTCCGAGTTGCCCCGTGTAGTAAAATGTAAAGGGATTGGGCCATGCTGGTTGAATGAGGTGGCCTGTTTTGAGTATGCAACACTGCTTTTATTGGGTTAAATCAGGGACTATAAATCCCACAGTGCTTCAAGATGCAATTTCAAAACCAGGGACTGGCTAAAAAGTCTCCCTCCTGGAGCTGGGTAACTTAAAAGCTCGGTTTAAATGAAATTTACTTTGAAAGCAGACTGTGGCTTCTCAACGGTGTAATACGAAAATGCGTCTCATGGGCTCTTGACAAGCTTGACCTAAAGCACAGCACCAGAGCTTTCGCAGGCGAGATGCCATGCATGTGACTTTCAGAGACCATCTGTTAATTCTTAACCTTGCTAGAGGCAGAAAGAGATCACAGGTTTTGCAGTGGGGCAGTTGGAGGAGGATATTATCCTTTTAAAACCAGCAATTTACCCTCCTGAAATGAAATCTCTCTGTGCTTCCTGTGTCTGCTGTTCAAAAGAATTCATTCATCCAAGCCAGCTCATGCTTTTTCCCTTTCTCCATCTGCAGCTTCACTGCGCTGTGGTTCTAAGCCAAGCCCTGCCGAGGGGCCATCTAGATGGTGCGGAGGGGGCCTGGGCAGTGTGTTTGGACCACATGACCACTATATCCCTGAAGCAGCAGCAGGAGAAGTGTCTTGTTTACACATTCAGGTGAGAAACAGCCTTCCCTGGAAAAAGGACGCATTGCACAGACTTCATCTTTATGGGTCTGGACTGGGAAATTGTTGGTGCATAAGTATTGCAATACTGGGACAGACCAAAGATCCATCAAGCCCAGCATCTTGTTTCCAACAGTGGCCAAACCAGATCACAAATACCTGGCAAGATCCCAAAACAGTACAAAACATTTTATGTTGCTTATCCCAGAAATAAGCAGTGAAGTTTCCCCAAGTCCATTTTAATAATGGTCTATGGAGTTTTCCTTTAGGAAGCCGTCCAAACCTTTTTTTTTAAACCCCGCTAAGCTTTACCACATTCTCTGGCAACGAATTCCAGAGTTTAATTACACGTTGGCATCCTCCATGTGGAACACGGGGCGCTGGCTTCCAAACTCTTGCACCCCCCCCCCCCCCAATACCGATTCAGCATTTTACTCCTGGTATATTTGCCAACCGTATCCAGATTCACCTGACAAGGTTGATGCAGACCTGGGTTTTACCTCATAGCATGCAGTGGCTTATAATTCTCATTTCCCCACTGCATTCCTTAAGAAAAGCAAGACTACAAGTTCCTGCATGCAATGGGGTAAAGCCAGGACTGGATTGACCCTGTCAGGTGAATCTGGATCCAATTGGAAACCCGAACTCCTGGTCTTCGCTGGGGTTCAGGCCTCATTTTTGACTGTGTGGATTTCTCGGGTTTGCCAGTCTGTTCTTTCTTTTCCAGACATGGCTGTGGCAGGTAGGGAGAGTCACACCTGGCAGCTGAGTTGTTTCCAATGACTCAGCCTATAATCACTTCTGCATCTGCATTCCTCTGGCTAATCCACATCATGGGTGCCTGGCAGCATCTGTTCCAGGCCTTTTTGTTCTCCACAAAAGAGGCAGACAAGACATCTCCTGATTCCAGGCTACTATTCCCCCCTCCTCCTTCCCTTTTAGTTCCCTTTATATCTGGGGTTCTCAGTCCAGTCCTGTTGGGACACACCCAGTCAGGATCTTCAACAGGGAATGAATAAGGGTAAGAGACATTTGCATGCAATGGAGTTAGTTAGTGCATGCAAATTTCATTGCACATATCCTGAAAGCCTGACTGGGTAGTTGTGACCCAAGGACTGGGTTGAGACCCCCCCCCCCCCCTGGGCTTTATACACTATACCTGGGCTTCTCAACCATCTTCTGATGCACACTTCTCCAGTCAGGTTTTCAGGATCATCACAGTGATAGAGCTGTCAAGTTACCCGTTCCAGGAGGGCAGTGGCGTACCAAGGGGGGGCAGTCCGCCCCGGGTGCACGCCGCTGGGGGGGGGGGAGGTGCCGCGCGCCTGTTGGCCAAGTCCGCTCGTTCCCTCCCTGCTGCTCCCTCTGCGCAGAACAGGTTGCTTCCTGTTCCGGGGCAGAGGGAGCAGCAGGGAACGAGCGGACTTGGAGCCGACAGGCGCGCAGCACCCCCCTAGCAGGTAAAAATGCACCCGGGGGGGGCACGCTGCACCCAGGGGGGGCGCATCGGCGATCCGCCCCGGGTGTCAGCCAGCCTAGGAACGCCACTGCAGGAGGGAGATGCTTTGGCCAGTCCTGGATTTCTGCCAACCTCATCCTGGTGCATTATGGGACCTGCAGCACTGATTTCAATGGATAGAATCATGGGCTACAAGTCCCACACTGCTTTGGGATATATATATATATATATATAAGTTTAAAACCAGGACCGGACAAAATTCTCCTTCCTAGAATGGGTAACTTGGCAGCTCTGCAATGAATATTCATGAGACAAATTTCCATCCAGCAGGTCTCCAATGTGTGTAAGTTTGTCTCATGCATATTCAATGTGGTAATCCTGAAAACCCCACTGGCTAGTTTTGCCTCCAGGAGAGGGGTGAGAAGCGCTGAATTAGGAGACCAAAAGTGCAAAACGATAACAAGAGTAGAAAAAGGGAGGGAGGGAGAGAGGGGGAGGCGGTGCCGTAGCGAGGGGGGCTGACACCCGGGGCGGGTCGCCGCTGCACACCCTCCCCCCCCCGGGTGTAGCACGGCGCACCCCCCCGTAGTGCACTCTTACCACTCACGTAGGAAAGGGGACGGGTGGGAGGGCCGCTCTGCCCTGAGTGCACGTTGCTGGGAGTTGCGTCGGCTCTGCTGGTTCCCCTGCTCTCTCTGCCCCGGAACAGGAAGTAACCTGTTCCGGGGTAGAGAGAGCAGGGAAACCAGCAGAGCCGACACCCCCCAGTGGCATGCACCCGGGGCGGACCGCCCCATCACCCCCCTTCCTATGCCACTGGGGGGAGGGCAAAATACAAAGAATGGGGAAGGGCAAGACTCTAGGCTCCTTGCACCACCTACTGGTAATCCACCAGCTTGCCCCTACCTTATGCCACGCGATACAGAGTGTCAGAAACTGGCACAGACAGTCACACTCTTCAGAAGGCTTAATTTATTACAGAGATGCCAAGTTGCCCAGTTCCAGGCTGAGATTTTTGGCCAGTCCTCGTTTTGAACCTACATCCAAAAGCAGTATGGGATTTGCAGTGCCTGATCCTGCCCATTGACATCAGTGTTGCAAGTCCCATGATGCACCTGGATAGGGTGCTCAGAAATCCAGGACTGTTCCAAAACTGGGTAATTTGGGTTTCTGTAAATCAGTATTTCCTATGGTGCAATGGTCATCATGGTGAGTCAGCTGGTTCTGTTGTCTCAGTGGTGTTCATAGCTATAACTAAGCATGACAGGATTAGAATTTAATTCCTGCCTCCCCACACTCACATCAAGAGTGGTTCTGGGATGCTGAGGCTGTGGACAAGGTCAAGGCCAGCACAGCCCCTAGACCAGGGGTGGGCAACCACAGTCCACAATCCAATCAGGTTTTCAAGATTTCCACAATGAATATCAATAGAAATTATCTATTGATAACCTTAAGAGTGGACTAACACGGCTACCACACTCCTCTACACAATGAATATGTATGAGATTGATTTGCATGTACTGTTTCCATTGGCAAACCCAAATAGATCTCATGCATATTCATTGTGGAAATGTCAAAAACCTAACAGAGTTGTGGACCTTGAGAACCATGGTGGGCCACCCCTACACACATAGACTAGGCATCTGCCTAGAGCGACAGAATGGGGTGGGGGGGGGGGGGTATAGCACAGTCCTGGTCTATGCAAAAATCTTTCCGTACTTTACATCTCATTTCTGGACCTGCTACCACTGCCTCCCCTGCTCCCCCACCCACCTTTCCCTGGCCAAGCAAAAGATTAAAAGAAGCATCAACACTGTGCAAGTCCTATAAGCACAGACCTGCACTAAAGTGCCTCTTTTTCCTACCTCCTCTGAGGTAATCTTCCTGTTGCAGAGGGGCAGGACAAAGCACTGCTTCAGCTTGGGTCTGTGCTTACAGGGCCAACTTCTTTTATCTTCTTCAAGCTGGCCTGGGAAGAGGTAGGAAGGCAGGAGCAGCAGCAAGAACTGAAGGTGAGAGATGCTGGATGTGGGGTGGGGGAGGAGAAGCTGGAGAAATGAGAGGAGATAGAGGGGAAAAGAGAGATGCTGGCCATTTGGGGGGAGAAGGGGGATGTAGAAGAGGAAAGAGATGCTGGTGAGCTGCTGGGGGGGAGGGGTAAAGAAGAGAAGGAAGAATGGCACAACTGAAGGTTTCCCTTAGGGCATGCAATACCCTTCAGCCATCCTTGGCTGTGGAACAGTGGCGTAGGAAGGGGGGGTGGTGGGGCAGTTTGCGCCGGGTGCACGCCGCTGGGGGGGTGTCGGCTCTGCTGGTTCCCTGCTCTCTGTGCCAGCGGAGCCGACGCAGCTCCCAGCGACGTGCACTCGGGGCGGAGCGGCCCTCCCACCCATCCCCTTTCCTATGCCAGTGGTAAAAATGAGCGCCGAGGGGGGGGGGGGGGAGGGGTGTGTGCAGCGGCGACCCGCCCCGGGTGTCAGCCACCCTCGCTACAGCACTGCTGTGGAATGGAGTTTGCTGAGGTGCAGGAAGTTATCTTAAACACGGAAAGTTCTTGGAGTTATTGGCGTATGTAATAATTTAAATATTCTATGTGAGAACCATGGAAGATGGTCTGCTCACTCTTGGTGAGATTGAGGAAGACTGCCCAGGGCCTTCACACCATTTCTTGACTCTTTTGCAGGGCTGCTGGGGCCGGGCCCAGGACAAGACCGCCCCCGGCCCCCCCCCACCTGAGGTTGCGTCGCCGGGCCCCCCCTCCACCCGAGGTCGCGTCGCGCCCCTCCCAACCCGAAAACGCCGGGCCCCCCCTCCACTCGCTGCCGGGCCCTCCAAACTAACCTGAAGCACCTTCACGTTCGTATCGCAGCAAGCAGCATCAGCAGGGCAGACCTCTTCCTTCCTTCCATGCCCCGCCCTCGTGGACGTTATGTCAGGCGAGGGCGGGACACGAAAGGAAGGAGTGGCCTGCCCTGCTGCTGCTTGCTGCGATGCGAACGTAAAGGCACTTCAGGTTAGTTCCGGGAGCTACGGAGGGCGGGCGGGCCGGACTGCAGCGGTGCCGGCCCCCCCCCCCCGGAGGCCTGGGCCCGGGGACTTTTGTCCCCCCTGTCCCCCCCTCTCGGCGGCCCTGCTCTTCTGTAACTTCTCAGCAATGTTTTCACAGCCTCCTTCACCCATAATCCTTCTTATTTCTGCAGTGTGGTGAAGAGAACAACAGATTTTGCGGAGAAGATGAGCGATGTGGGATGTGAAGTGCACAGTTTTGGTCTGACCCCCCAGAAGGAGGATGACCCGGGACACAAGAATCAGCGGATAGTGCATCACCCACGCCTGTGGCTGGACTGGCGTGAACACCGATTGATTACTTCGCTACAGGGGCAGAAAAGTTCTTCCAAAAAGCTACAGCAGATCCTGCAGGAGTTGGGTCACATGAAGGTAATGTGATGCACTGGACATCCCCTAGCGATCCTTAAGTCTTGGGCATTCAATGATCTGGAGCCAATCACAGGCACTTACACAGGAAGCTTACACGCAGAAATGTTCTGCCATGACAGACTGAAGTATTCCCGTGTAAAGCATGTTGGGGGCCATGCTTGGGTGAAAGATTCTCCGTAAGAATATCGGGAGCAAGTTTCAGATAGTAACGTAGTAACATAGTAAATGACGGCAGAAAAAGACCTGCACGGTCCATCCAGTCTGCCCAACAACACAAACTCATGTGTGCTACTTTTTGTGTATACCTTACCTTGATTTGTACCTGTCCTTTTCCGGGCACAGACCGTGCAAGTCTGCCCAGCACTATCCCCGCCTCCCAACCACCAGCCCCGCCTCCCACCACCGGCTCTGGCACAGACCGTATAAGTCTGCCCAGCACTATCCCCGCCTCCCAGCCACCAGCCCCACCTCCCATCACCGGCTCTGGCACAGACCGTATAAGTCTGCCCAGCACTATCCCCGCCTCCCAACCACCAGCCCCGCCTCCCACCACCGGCTCTGGCACAGACCGTTTAAGTCTGCCCAGCACTATCCCCGCCTCCCAACCACCAGCCCCGCCTCCCGCCACCGGCTCTGGCACAGACTGTATAAGTCTGCCCAGCACTATCCCCGCCTCCCAGCCACCAGCCCCACCTCCCATCACCGGCTCTGGCACAGACCGTATAAGTCTGCCCAGCACTATCCCCGCCTCCCAACCACCAGCCCCGCCTCCCACCACCAGCTCTGGCACAGACCGTGCAAGTCTGCCCAGCACTATCCCCGCCTCCCAACCACCAGCCCCGCCTCCCACCACCTGCTCTGGCACTGACCGTATAAGTCTGCCAAGCACTATCCCCGCCTCCCACCACCGGCTCTGGCACTGACCGTATAAGTCTGCCCAGCACTATCCCTGCCTCCCAACCACCAGCCCCTCCTCCCACCACCAGCTCTGGCACAGACCGTATAAGTCTGCCCAGCACTATCCCCGCCTCCCACCACCGGCTCTGGCACTGACCGTATGTCTGCCCAGCACTATCCCTGCCTCCCAACCACCAGCCCCTCCTCCTGCCACCGGCTCTGGCACAGACCGTATAAGTCTGCCCAGCACTATCCCCGCCTCCCGCCACCGGCTCTGCCACCCAATCTCGGCTAGTTTGCAAAAGTAGCAATTGCGTGAATGCTCATTTTGAGAGAAAAACCACTCGGGTAGTTTGCAAAGTACTAGGATGGCGCAGCTTAAAGAATTCAGTAGATCCTTTCACTAAACTGCGCTAAAATCTAGGCTTAGCGAGCTACGACGCGGGACTTTCCTGTGCGCAAAGCCCAGTTTTAACTCGGACAGTTTGTAAGGCATTTCTGTTTTGTTTTTTTGCAGGTCACACACTGATGTTCCCATTAGCACGGAGAACCTGCAAAAAAACATGAATGAGGGAGCACATAGGAGGCACTCAGGCCCCCCCCCCCCCCCAGTTACTCTGCGCTGGCAGGATAACACAGCCCTTTCCACACCCCACCGTAAAATTCTAAAGAAAATCATTACCACAAGGTTTAGCTCATAGGAACAGGGAAAATACCAGAAAACTCTTTAACGTGTTTCTACGGTACCCTGTTTTCACGTGCTCAAAAGTAAACGCAGGCGCTAGAGGCCACGTTTACCTGCGCAGAATGTTCAGAGTGGTCTAGCATGGGAATCAACGAGCGTGTTGGGCACTAGCGCAGATAGCAAGCAAATATAGCAAAGGTGTAGCCAGACTCAGTATTTTGTTTTGGATGGGCCCAGAGGTAACTTGGATGGGCCAGTGGCATAGCTATGTGTGGCCACAGGGGCCTGGGCCCCGATCTCTGGTGCCGCTGCATTGCCTGCCCTGCTCTGTCTTCCCCTCACGTCCGGCATGCTCCTTTTAGTGCAACTGAGTATGCTGAATTTCACTAAAAGGAGCGTGCAGGATGTAAGGGGAAGACAGAGCAGGGCAGGCAACGCGGCGGTGCCGGAGACCGGCGTTGGACAACGCTTCAGCTGGTGGGGGTTGGAGACCCCCGCCAGCCAAGGTATTTGCTGCGGTGGGGGGGTGTGGCAGACCAAAATGTGCCCCCCCCCCACCTTGGCCTCTGGCCCCCTTTCACCGTGAGGTCGGTTACGCCCCTGGGATGGGCACCCCCAATAATTTTGTAAAGTTGGCTCCTATAGTCCCATGGGCTGGACCTTGGTTGCACAAGCCCTTGAATTTTCACAGGTTACACACCCCAAACTCAGCCCTGGGGGCGAGTGATTTCTTCCACTTGTAGTAGACTGGGAAAGGGTGAGTCCTATTTACAATTTGGTTTTCAACCTTCCGTGCCTAAAATGAAATCACTAGTGCAGCTCTCAGACCTCTTCCCCATAGTTCTGGCACATTTGACAAGTGTTGCCCCACATTTTCCCACCTATTTGCAGGCTCAATGTGGCTTACATAGTACCGTGAGGCGTTAGCCACCTCCGGTGA
Source organism: Microcaecilia unicolor (assembly GCF_901765095.1). Lineage (NCBI taxonomy): Eukaryota > Metazoa > Chordata > Amphibia > Gymnophiona > Siphonopidae > Microcaecilia > Microcaecilia unicolor. The sequence continues at coordinate 193,082,321 of NC_044041.1, forward strand.
TGAAAACAAATACAGAGTGATGTGATTATCGAAAGAGATGTGTTACAAGATTAGGAGAATCGTAGAGAAGAAGAGTTATATAGGGCTCGTTACGGGCTTTGGTTTCGTTGTGTTGCTGGGTTCAGGCACTTAAGTTGGGTCAGTGGGGTATGCCCAGTGGTGTGCTGGAGCAGGCTCTCATAGGCTCGCAAGAGCCGGTTGTTAAGAATTTGGGGAGCCGGTTGTTAAAGTAGGGCCCTCCATGGCTACTTTAACAACTGGCTCCCAAAATGTGGGCTTGGGCCACTTTGCTGGTGGGGATGCTGAGCCCTGCCAGCCAAGTAAATAGACTACTGCTGCTCCCCGCTCCTTGTCTGGGCAGCAGACTGGGACTTCTCGAGCATGTGAGAGAAGTTCCAGCATGCTGCTCAGAGCAAGACTTTGGGAGTGGTGGCGGTCCATTTATTGGCTGCCAGCAAAGGTATGTCTAGCGTGCCCGCACGAAGGGAGGGAGGAGAGAGAGGCAAGTGTTGCTCCCCCACCCCACCCGACCCCCACACCCGGCCACCCCTGGCCCTTCCAACTGCAGAGCTGGCTACGTCCAGAGAAAGAGCCTGTTGTTAAAAATTTACCAGCACACCCCTGGGTATGCCTTTTCGAGCAGGCTGGTCTTTAGTGATTTCCGGAAGTTAAGGTGGTTGTACGTTGTTTTTATGGCTTCCGGTAGTGCATTCCACAGTTGCGTGCTTATATAGGAGAAGCTGGATCCGTAAATTATCTTTCTGTAACTCTGCTTAGGCCTTTTTTCTTCATCCAGAATCTTTTTGTAACACCAACTGTATCTATCTCCTGGAATGGCGATGCCCATAACAGGGGCTTGTAAGCCACATTGAGCCTGCAAATAGGTGGGAAAATGTGGGGTACAAATGCAATAAATAAATAAATTGATTTCAACCTATAGGTTATTTATGTATTTACTAGTAAAAAAGCCCCGTTTCTGATGCAAATGAAACGGGGGCTAGCAATGTTTTCTTCTGTGTGCATGTGGGAGTGTGTGTGTCCCTGCCCTCTGGCCTCTCTCCCCTCCCCCCTCTGAGTCCTTCACTGTTACAGAGCCAGCGATTTGATTTCGTGCTCTGCTGTTTTCCTTCACTGACTGTGTTACAGAGAGGGCGGGGCAGACACTCATAGGGAAACCAGATATCTCGCCCCCTTCACACTTCCGGCTGGAGGCTTCATAGAACGTTGGTTTTGCCTTTTATATAGAGAGATTTACAGGCACCTGTACTGTGCCGATGTTACTGCTTCTTCCTAAGGCTTGTAAGGAAGCAATGATCCATTTCACGATGGGGTGCATTTCTCTAGTTCCCGTGGCATCTCGTTTTCTTTTCTTTTTTTTTTTTACTTTCAATTTTTACAAAATATCAACTGTTCAGTGACATTAAGACAAAGTTCCAATACCTAACTTATATATCTACTACTTAAAGAAGTTTTCAAACAACAACAAACGAGAGAAAAAAACTATCTCATTTTTCTAATACAGTTGCTCTCTATATAATTCCCCTCCCTCATCATTTATCCATATCTTGCTTCTCCACCCCCTCCCCCATGACCAACCCTCCCTACCCCCCTCCCCTCAGCTACCCTCCCTCCATTCCTTTGAACCCTCACATGGACTCGATTAATTACAAAGTTCATGTAACCACCACTAGACACTCCAGATGTACCCATTCTGTCGCTTCTTGATTAAGGCACCCCACTCTTCGATCTGTCATTTACCCGTTTTTCGCTTTCCAAAGGAGCTGCAGAGTTACCTCTGCCCCCTCCTTCCAGTATTTGTGCATTCTTCCTTACGTGCATGGTGTCCCGTGCGGGTGTTTTGACGTTAGAATTAAGGGTGTCTGTAGCACGGGGCTGGATTTGGGGGGATGGGAGTGGTGTGTAGGTGGGTGTCTGGGTCAGAAATGTATTGGTAGGATGAGGGTATACTGGGGGTACTGGGGTCAGTAAAGGTGGTTGTAGGAAGCATCTGCTGTGGGTGGTGTCGCTTATAAATGGGTTATATAGCCAGTGCATTCTTTCTAGCGAAAAAGGTGCCGGTACTCAAATGCTAGGCCACCCTTCATGGGCGGGGTGATCACTAAGGGACCCACCCCACAATAGCCAGGACCCCTGCAACCAGTCACAGAACCTATGACAAGGCAGAATTGGTGTGTAGAGCCTGAGCTCTGTCATTAAAACTTGGGGTCCATGGGTCAATTTTAGCAGACAATGGAAAAGGTGCCGGTACTCAGTACCCCCAAGCACCCTCTCAAATAAAGTCCTATATATAACTCAGAAGCACAGTGAATGTGTCTGAGACAGGGAGGGTGTGTGATATGGGGCGGGGTGGGGCTGTCATCAGAAGACAGTGATTAGGCTTGAGGGGGCTGTTCCAGATAAGATGAAGTGTAAGGTTCAAGAAAGTACTTCTGTATCCCCTCTTCCTCTGCCCCCAAAATGCAGGTAGAGCCTGTATTCAGCAGGGTCGGTTTTTAGTATTTTTAATAAAAGACTTCTTTGTTATCCTCCTTGGATTTGCCTCACTTCTTTTTTTTTTTTTGCGACTGGGAGCAGCTAAGCATGGCCGACACTGGACTTACCTCCAGCAGTGTTGCTGCGCCTCCTGTTGATCCCCCACCTGCCCTGGTAGCAGAAAAAGCACTTAAGGGCACATCGTCCCCGGCTCCCATGGGGCTGCTGTCATGGCAAAAGCCGAGATCTCACAGCTCTTATTACCAGACTGGCCCCATGGCAACAGGAGATAATGTGCTCTTTAGGGGTTTCTCCTGGTGCCAGGCTGAACGGGGTGATGGAAAACCAAGACTGAGGGCTGGTGAAGCAACACTGTTAAGAGCTAAGGTCAGTCACTGCTCTTCTCACCTCCTTCGGGTGGGCCCAGCATTACTGCCTCCCCCACCCAAAATTTGTCAAATGGGCAGCACTGTCTTAAGCCAGAAACACACCCTGTGTCACACATCCCCCAACGCATTCACTCCTCCCGCTGCATCGCAGCCAAGCAGGGGAGACAATGGACGGGGTACGGTTTAGGTGCCCCCGCCTCCCTTGTGCCCTGTGCAGCTGCACCGATTCCACACAGCTCGCTATGACCCTGGTTTGAGGTGACCGTGTCACATGATCTAATGGTAAGACCTGCCCCATATCTATTTCTCTGATTGTCTTCACAATGGGCCAGATTTGCTAAGTATTGTTTTCCCCATAAACGCACAACGGGGGAGGGGGGATGTCTTATACATAAGTAAAGATTTTTGTGGTTTTAGGGCACCAGGAGCAGAAGGAACCTGTCTGTCTCATGCTTTCCCCGTATTGCAGATATGAACTTTGTGCGCACAGCCAACAAGACAAATCCAGGACTGATTCTAACAGTTGCCTGAGCACCTGTTTTTCTGTCTTTTTCATATAACGAATGATGCTCATAGCTTGCTTCACTTCTTGAGCTTAGATGGATATTCCAGTGAATACATGTAACTGTACACAGCATACATCTTGTCATGTTCGAGAGTGAATGAAGGTTTTCTCACGGCCGTATGCATCTTTTTCCTTGGAGCAGATTGATGTGCTGGAAGCCGACCTTGCCAGCGCCGAGTGGAAGATTCTGGAAAGCACGCTGCTGGATGGAACGCTGGAGGCCGTGCACCAGCTCATTCTGACTATCCACGTGCATTGGCCTGGCTTTGAGGTGGCCGGGAACGAGACCGCCGTGGTAAGGTATTGGTACAGCCTCCTGAAAGACCTGGAAACCAGGGGATTCCTGTTGTTCCACAGCTACCAGAACCCTGACAGACCACAGCTGTTTCTGCACAAATCCCACTTCAACACCAGCAGCTCCTACACCTTGGGCTGGGTCAACACCAGGTGGATGTTTTGACAGAGGAAGTAAGGACAGAATAAGTACTCAGCTGATTTAAGCTAAACTCCTAGTAGGACCTGATCTAGAGTCAAAACAGAACTTGACCATGTGGTTTTCCCAGAACTGCACTTTAAATAGGAATGACTCATTCTTGGATCACATGTGCAGGTCACATGACACACTGATTGCTGCTGATTGGCTAGGGCCATATCTTCTGACTTCTGCTGTTAATTATTATATATTTTTTCTGTAGATATACAAGTCCTGCCTCAATTTCCCACTAAAACGTATTGGCTTAAACACTGTTCTAAACCTCCTAAAATAGGCTCTGGATTTGTTTTTAAACTGGGCAGCTCTTGGCTGGTTCTTTGCTTTCCAGGTCAGTCCAAACTGCTGATATTTTTCTGCTATTTTACATTCTCCTACTCAAGCAAACGCAAGGGGGGAGGGGGGAGTCCTCACAGTTCTCACAAGAAAGGCACAACAAGGGTGAGAGTGAAGAGGGTCCCAACTGACCAAGGGAAACCAGTCGTCTCTGGTTGTTATGCCTTGCAGTGCATATTGCTCCAGCGTATTCTTGGTGTTTTTTTTTTTCCATTTGTAACTCTGTTAAGCTGACTTGCTTTGAACTGCTGCGACCCCTGAGGAAGGCTTTTTGCCGAAACACGGCCCATGTAGGGTCTTTGTGTCAGTAGATTTTGGCAAATAAACTTTTTGATGCTTTTGCTTCTTGGTCATTTCGAACTCTCCTCACTCTCACCCTCGTTGGCGCTACATTCTCCTACCCTCCTGAACACACTCAGTTGAGTCATTGAATTGAACCAACCAGGCTGGGGGCTATGTGGAACCTTACAGCCATGGTCATTGCTTGGGAGGAACCATCTAGATGTCGGTCCCACGCAATGACCATAACTTATCCCACCTTCCAAGGACTGTGAAGGCTGTTCGTAGCTCTGGCTGACCCAGGAAGTGGAAATTCCGGCCTGGGAACTGAACTGGTGACCTACCACATCTAAGCCTCTGGGCTGGCCCAAGAGAACTCAGTTTGTTTGATGGAAAAACAGGCACAGGACAGACTCTCTAAAGCTCATTTCGGGGCCAAATTTAAGGATGGAGCAGAGGCCTCAATTTTATAACAGACACCTAGATTGAAAGGACCAGAAGCTGCCCATTTCTAGCCTGTTTTAAAGACACTTGGGCATCGGTGTGTCTTTATATGAAATACTAACACAGACCCTCCAGAGATTGTGTCTAGAGCAGGTGTAAATGTACAGGCGTATGGGGCTGGATTTTTTCAGCGCCGAGAAACATTTGCACTCAGCGCTGTTCTAGAAAGGGCGTTCTGGACTGGGCACTCTTTAATTTGCTCTTTGCGCATATTCCGGCTCCCAACCTTAAGCATGAGGTCTTACTCCAATGGAAACCTGGTGTAAATCCTGGCACACGGACCCCAAATTCTATAACACTGTGTGAAATTCTTTGGCATGCCCCAACCCACCCGTGCCCCTAGGGGTGGCCTGGCCGTTTGGCCACTTGAGACGGGGGGGCCTCAGGTGACACTCTTTCGGGAGCGGCATCTCCCCCTTCCTTCCTCCACCCCGTTCGCCGAGTTTACCTTCATGTTCCAAAAGCCAACAGCGGCAGGCGCAATTCCCATAAGCTGCCCAGCCCCTGCCTGTATTTGTTCTAGCCCACCCTGAGGGATAATAATGAAGTTCTCCATTTAGAAGAGGAGGCGGGACAAAGCAGAGGGAACAGGTCTGAGTCCAGCTGGAGGCAGGTTGCTTTCTTTTTTGATCCTGCCAGTAGCTCGGAAGAACACTGCTAAAGGAAAGATGCTTATGGCTGGGCCCTCCTTGGAGGTCAGGCTCCGGGGAATTTTGCCCCCCCCCCGCCCCTCCCCCCTCTCAGCAGCCCTGGAGGGGCCAATGCAAAAGTTGGCTCAGGGTGTCACAGTCCCTTGAGCCAGCCCTGAGTACGGTACAAACACAAAGTGAATTCTGTATATAAACAATAGTGATTTGGTACATCTTATACTGTATGTTTTTGTCTCCAGTCTTTGAATTTGCTTTGATGCAGCCTCGCTGTAGATATAAAAGCTGTTCAGAGGTCTGAGGAAAGACTTTGTACAGCTGCTAAAGAAATCCCTGATTGTAGCACAAGTGAAGCAGGCTTGAAATTAGACCATCGGGGACAGAATGAACCAGTTCAGGTTTTAGCACCATTTACATAGTAACATAGTAACATAGTAGATGACGGCAGAAAAAGACCTGCATGGTCCATCCAGTCTGCCCAACAAGATAAACTCATATGTGCTACTTTTTGTGTATACCTTACCTTGATTTGTACCTGCCTTTTTCAGGGCACAGACCGTACAAGTCTGCCCAGCAGTATTTCCCGCCTCCCAAGCACCAGTCCCGCCTCCCATCTCCGGCTCTGGCAGACCGTATGCCCTCTACTATCCTCACCTCCCAACTACCAACCTCTCTTCCCCCACCTGCTCTGCCACCCAATTTTGGCTAAGCTTCTGAGGATCCATTCCTACTGCACAGGATTCCTTTATGCACATCCCACGCATGTTTGAATTCCGTTACTGTTTTCATCTCCACCACCTCCCGCGGGAGGGCATTCCAAGCATCCACCACCCTCTCCGTGAAAAAATACTTCCTGACATCTTTTTTGAGTCTGAGCCAAGCCCAAAGTAAATAACCATGTAATATTATGCTATCCTAAAGCCATTCAAGCTTGCTATACAACATGTAAAAGGACACTTGAAACCCATACACTATCTTGTGAAAGTTTGGGGCATCTGAGACCCTATGAGAAGGGAATTCACGACGGCTGTGAAGAGGGAGGGTTCAGGTTATCTCTAATGAATAATTCCACAGATTCTAAATAGGTCGCGCAAATTTGGTTGCCAATCGCAGATCTGCAGCAAATTAATTTAGCCAATGAGACGTCATCAATCAATAACTAACTGGTGTTCATTTGCAGCACATCTGCCCTGTGCTCCCTTCTATAAAACGCGCTGCTAAATGTCATAGCATGCAAATCCAAAGGGGTGTGGCCATGGCAGGGGCGTGGTCAGAACAGAGGGCGTTCCCAGAAGTTATAGAATACTATCAATTGTGTCTCCAGCTGCTGTAAATTGGGCTTTTGGCAGGCGTAAGTGCTCATGCCTAAACTTAAGCTAAAATTTGCGCTCTTTACCAGATCACCCCGGTGCCGAACTTATGGAGCAATTTACTGAATTCCTCCCCATATCTCCAATCTATGCAAATGTATTATGAATATTTATTTAGGGAAAGACAGTCTGACCAGTTTGGAAGCCGTCAAGAACTGAAGTGAATATCATTGTTCTATGCAGTGGCGTAGCCAAGGGTGGGCCTGGGTGGGCACAGGCCCGCCCAGGCCCGCCCATTCTTGCCTCTGGCCCACCCAGTCAGCAGCCTATGAGGCCCCCAAAACTCTTCAGTGGCAGCACCTCACTACTCTCTCTCCCTCTTCTCTACTCGTGGCCTAGCATCTGCCCATCTCTCTCTAGAACCACCCCCTCCTGGTCTATCTCAGAGCTATTGCTGGCAGCTAGTCCTATAGGCATCCTGTGCCAGCTCTGCAGGCTTCTCTCTATCATGTCCTGCCCTCAATGATGTCAATTCTTGTTTCTTTGGCGGGGACGTGGTAGAGCAAAGCCTGCAGGGCAGTGCAGGTTGCCTATAGGAATTGCAATGGCCAACGGTTCTGAGGCAGAACTGGGGAGCAGGTTCAGAGAGAAATGGGCAGACGCTGGGTCATTAAAAAAAACTATATTGTATGTATGTACAGGGGTAGGGATGGGGGTTGGAAGGGCCCACCCAGATTAACTCTGGGCCCACCCAAAATGGCAGGTCTGCCTACGCCCCTGGTTCTATGAATCTGCAAGTGAGGCCAGGGATTAATTTGGGGGGGGGGGGGACAACAGCCTGGAACCTAGTTCTGTGCTTCCTTTTAGACCCCAGAGTTGCAGGAATATTCTGTTTCAGTCAGTGGTGTAGCCAGGCATTTTCAATAGGGGGAGCATCTGTACTTCCCTCCCTCCCGCAGCTCTCTCTTCCCTAACCTGCCCGGCAACACAAACATCTGATAATTCTCTCTCCCCCCCCCCCCCCCCCAATCCTCCCCTCTCTATACCTTAAAATCACCTTCAGTCTTTGCCCGTACAGACCAGCGGCAGTGGCACTCATAGGCTGCCTGTCGCCTGCACCGGAGCTTTCTCTCTGAACCCGCCCCGCCTTTCAGAAAGCAGGAAGTTGCATCAGAAGGGGCAGGACAGTTCAAGGAGAAAGCTCTGGTGCATGCCACAGGCAGCCTATGAATGCTGCTGCCGCGGCAAAGACTATAGGCGATTTTATGGCACAGGGTGGGAAAGGGGGAGGGAATTGCGAGACCTTCGCCAGGGCCAGGCCAGGAAGGGAAGGGAGAGAAGGGGAGGCACTAACTAGGGGGTGTGTATGCAACACACACGCTGCTTGAATGGATAGACCACTGGTTCCAGCCCCTCCCTTCCAAGCAGCCTGCAGAGAAGAGGAGGGGAGGAGGTGAGCCTGGAGCACAGCAGAGAACATTCTGCTCCTTAATCCAGTCCCTCCTCTCGCTTCTCCTCCCTGTCTCCATAGTTCCAAGTCTTTTTTTTTTTCTACAAATTCAGCCCTGTACTAGACAGATGTATTTCTAGAGAGAACAGGAATCTTAACTGCTAAATGGAGAACCTCATTATTATCCCTCAGGGTGGGCTGAAACAAAGGCTGTGGCTTACATCAATTGTTTTTGTTTTGTTACATTTGTACCCCGCGCTTTCCCACTCATGGCAGGCTCAATGCGGCTTACATGGGGCAATGGAGGGTTAAGTGACTTGCCCAGAGTCCCATTAGCAACATTCCATGTAGAGGTCGGCCCTTGCAGATCACCAATGTGGCCGTGTAGGCTTCTGCTTCTGTGAGTCTGACGTCCTGCACGTATGTGCAGGACGTCAGACTCACAGAAGCAGAAGCCTGCGCAGCCTTCTACATGGAATGTTGCTAGTGGAATAGCAACATTCCATGTAGAATTTCGAATAGTAGCAACATTCCATGTAGAATCTCCAATATATCTATTTTATTTTTGTTACATTTGTATCCCGCGCTTTCCCACTCATGGCAGGCTCAATGTGGCTTACATGGGGCAATGGAGGGTTAAGTGACTTGCCCAGAGTCACAAGGAGCTGCCTGTGCCTGAAGTGGGAATCGAACTCAGTTCCTCAGGACCAAAGTCCACCACCCTAACCACTAGGCCACTCCCCCACTCCTACCCAATTCCGCTAGGACACCTAACCGGTCTGGTTTTCAGGATATCCGTAAGGAATGTACTTGAATATATTTGCATATATTAAAAAACCCAGAGTGTGCAAATCTATCTTATAGATATAGATAGATAATTATGAATTAATTAATTGATATTTATTTCTTGGTGGTTATCCTGAACACCAGATGAGTTTTTTTTTTTTTTTATTTTATCTTTTTGCTTTCTCCTACTCCTTTTCTCTTCAGCTTAGTCAGAACCAGGTTGGAATTGGGTGGATGAGCTCTCATTTCCCTATTTAATATTCATTCGCTATCATACTCAGCTGGGTTATATCCTGGTCAGTGCCGGTTCCAACCCTCTCCTGGAAGCAAACCTAGCGGCTGAGTTTTCAGGACTCCCACAACTGAGATAAATTTGCATATATGGGAGACTTACAGGCTTATTTTCGAAAGAGAAGGACGCCCATCTTTCGACACAAATCGGGAGATGGGCGTCCTTCTCCCAGGGTCGCCCAAATCGGTATAATCGAAAGCCGATTTCGGGCGTCCCCAACTGCTTTCCATCGCAGGGACGACCAAAGTTCCCGGGGGCATGTCGGAAGCGTAGCGAAGGCGGGACTGGGGCGTGCCTAACACATGGCCGACCTCGGACGATAATGGAAAAAAGCAGGGCGTCTCTGACGAACACTTGGCCGACTTTACTTGGTCCATTTTTTCTTGCGACCAAGCCTCAAAAAGGTGCCCAAACTGACCGCATGACCGCCGGAGGGAATCGGGGATGACCTCCCCTTACTCCCCCAGTGGTCACTAACCCCCTCCCACCCCCCAAAAAAATCTTTCAAAGTATTTTTTGCCAGCCTCAAATGTCATACCCAGCTCCATGACAGCAGTATGCAGGTCCCTGGAGCAGTTTTAGTGGGTACTGCAGTGCACTTCAGTCAGGTGGACCCAGGCCCACCCCCCCCCCTACCTGTTACACTTGTGGTAAATGTGAGCCCTTCAAAACCCACCACAAACCCACTGTACCCACATCTAGATGCCTCCCTTCACCCGTAAGGGCTATGGTAGTGTTGTACAGTTGTGGGGAGTGGGTTTTGGGGGGGGGCTAAAAAGTTTGCCCACCTACAGCGCGGCTTAGTAAACAGGGCCCTTTATGTTAATTTTGTTGGAGGGGGTGGAGAATGGCTGTGAATGTGCTAATCGAGCAGATCTCCATTACTGCTGTCCAGGACATGGGATCCCTTAGCAGGGGCGTAGCCAGATCTCAAGGTGGGAGGGGGCCAGAGCCTGAGGTTGGGGGCACATTTTGAGTGCCACCATGCCTCTCCTCGCCTCCTCACAAACAAATACCTTTGCAGGCGGGGGTCCCCAGCCGAAGCCTTCTTCAGCGTGGTCTCTGGCGCAGCCGCGTTCGCAGCCTGCCCCCTGCTCTTCTTTCTTCTTGCTTCTCCCGTGCACGCTGATGCAGGCAGCGAACGCGGCTGTGCCGGAGACCGCTGAGCGTCAGCGTGCACAGGAGGAGCAAGAAGAAAGAAGAGCAGGGGGCAGGCAGCGAACGCGACTGCGCCGGAGACCGTGCTGAAGAAGGCTTCGGCTGGCGGGGGATGGAGACCCCTGCCAGCCAAACCAGGGGCCTGGAAAACATTTGTGGGGGGCCCCAGGCCACCATGGCCCCCCATAGCTACACCCCCTTAGCACTTCCTAAATAGGAGGCGGTAAGTTTGCCCGTGTAAATTTTTCTTAACGTGCTAATGCTAACATTAACGCACCACCAAAAATGTAACAAATAGAAAAAGCCGTTTTGACGGCCGTGCTAGAAAAGGGTTTAATGACTGGGAAAGGCCCACACACCTTAATAAAAGACGCCCCTTTATTAACCATACAAATGAAGATTTTTTAAAATGTTTGTGTTGTAGTCTGATGAAAAAGGAGGCCTGCTTTTCTCTTGAATAACAGGATTAGATGGAAGTGTTTTACTGTTCATGCAGTCCTTGGATTACTCACTGGGCTCTGCAGCGATCAGGGCTGGAGATGAATGGGTTCTGCCCTCCTGCCTGCTAACCTTCAGGCTGCAATTCCAGTATGAAAGCAGAGCTCTCAAGGACCTACTATATCTAGGTAGAAAACGCAGGATAAAGAAACATGGGGTTTTATTTTGCACTTTTCGTGTTCGGAACCACTTTAGCTGTGATATTTTAACCAACTATTTATCAACCATGGGAGTGACCATGATGAAAACTCTGCACTGCGTCCCTGGTTGATGTCAACCTCATATTTTTGCAAGCTATCAAGGACATGCCAGGATAACGAAAAGAGAGGTTTTGGGAAGAATTTTAATTTCATACAGTTCAAGGGAAGTTTTTCAGCTTTCTTTTTTTTTTTTTCCACAATTACTTTCACATAAAGGGAGAAAAAAAGAAATCTTGTAAGGACAGCCTGTTTCTCTGCTTTCATAAGCTAAAGGGGCAGAATAGGGCAGCTGGTGGCATTCCAAGCTCACTCAACCTGGAAGGATATATGTGGGGTTGGGGGGGGGGGGGGGGGGAACCTAAACCAAAGTGATATTTGAATAAAAAACAGAAGGAAGAGAAGAACTGCAGAGCAAGTCACGTGTGTATTTTATTGTTTACTAGTAAAAAAAGTCCCGTAACCTCCGTTCACAGGACAAATCCCTCCTCTCAGTACCCTTCTCCACCACCGCCAACTCCAGGCTCCGCTCATTCTGCCTCGCCTCACCCTATGCTTGGAACAACCTTCCTGAGCCCTTACGCCAAGCCCCCTCCCTGCCCATCTTCAAGTCTTTGCTTAAATCCCACCTCTTCAATGCTGCGTTCGGCACCTAACTCTTACCGTTCAGGAAATCCAGACTGCCCCAATTTGACTGCCCCCTATCGGACTGACTGTTCACTTGTCTTTTAGATTGTAAGCTCTTTGAGCAGGGACTGTCCCTCTATGTTAAATTGTACAGCGCTGCGTAACCCTAGTAGCGCTTTAGAAATGTTAAATAGTAGTAGTAGTAGTTTCGGTATGAAAGGAAACGGGCGCTAGCAAGGTTTTCCTCCCCCCCTCCCTCTCTCTCTCCCTCTGCCCCCCCAAGTCCCACGGCCCCCGTTCCTCCCCTCCGTTTTCCATGGCTTCCTCCCTCCGTCACTCTCCTTCACTCTGTTCTCCCTCCGAGTTGCAGGCCCCCCTCCCTCCCTCTGTCATTCTCCTTCGCTCTGTCCCGCCCTTGTCCGAGTGCCAGGCCCCCCCCTCTAAAATCGCCAACCCCCCTCTCCCCCTCTCTTACCGGGGTCCCGTCGGCAGCATTGAAGAGCGAGTGTACTGCCTTTCCTTCTCTTCACTCTGAGCTCTGACTTTGGTCCCGCCCTCATTTCCTGTTTGCGCAAGGGCGGGACCTGAGTCAGAGCGAAGAGAAGGGAAAGCAGCATACTCGGACGTCAGTATGACGTCAGTGTTATCTACCGCAGGTAGCAGACCACATCCGAGGGAGCCACGGTCCCAGGCAGCGTCAGAACATTGGAGGTGAGAATTATTATATAGGATTTGTACAACAATGATTGGAAAGCAAGTTACGAACTGGTTTAAGTTGGATCCCACCACCACCCCTGACCTGGATGGTCTTTCTGACAGGCTTTTGAAGTTATGGACCCCACCCTTCCTTGCCAGTTCTAGTCTCCTTTCACCCCTGCCCCTCGACACTTGAGGGCGCTCCAGTTTGGCAGGAGTTGCATTGCCACATCTGGATCATTCCAAGGCTCCTTACTTCTATTTGTGGTTTTGGTGATTTCTCCTGCCCGCTTCAGTATCGCAGGAAAGGGGACAGCTGGGGCTGCACTGCCCTGGGCCTTAAGCCCCTCCGGGGTCAAGTCTATCCCCGGGACACAGACCCGGTCGGAAACTAAAATTAAACAGATTATGGGAAGAGTTTTCATGAATGAGACGTCTTGGTCACAAATCTATGGGGATTGCAGTTTTACTGCTAAGGGTCATCTGTGATATTTTGGAGTCAGGCAGCAGCAATGGAGGATCCCTACAGCCTGGTCCCACTGCCCCACCAATTCTGACCCCTGAGTAAGCCTCAGGGGGAAGTGGCATCGAGGATTGAGAGGAGAGGGGAGGATTTACTGTCAGGGAGTGGACTGTTTCTTGGGGGCAGGGCATTGATTCAGGGGGACATTGTGAGCTAGGGGGCAGCGGGATCAACAGGTGGTGGCATTGGAAGCTGGAGGGTAGCAGGAGCTGTGGGAGGGACATCGGGAAGAATGTGAGGGCATTGGGAGCTGTGGGGGGTGGGGCATCGAAAGCTACAGGGTTATCAGGAATCAGCGATATCATACAGCTGCAATTACACCTCCTCTTGAGGTGCCAGTCAGTTCAGCACGGTAATGGCCCAAGCGCTAGGCAGGGTTGTTGCCAGTCCTCGGCGGGAGGGGGGTCCAGAGCCCGAGGTGGGGGGGGCGCAGTTTAGCCCGCCTCCCTCAGCCGCCTCCCACCCCACCACTTTTGACCCACCCCCTGCCGCCGCTGCCCCTTCCTCGCCACTTTCGATCTCCCATCCCGCTGCCGCCAACCCGCCTCTGCCTGGCACCTTTGCTTGCAAGGGTCCCCAACCCCCGCCAGCCAGTCTTCTTCAGCGCTGGTCTCCTGGCACCTTCGCTGATCTGTTTCTGTGACTCCTGACGTCCTGGCGCTAGGTTTCGCTGCCAACTACAGCTCCACCACCCATGTAACGCCCAGACCTGGCCTACACCCTCATTAGGCAGTTTTTCCCACACAGGCTTTAGAGCAGCTGACAGTAGTGGTAGATTCACAAGAAGCTACAATGGGAATCAAACCCAGTTCGCCGGGATCAAAGTCTGCTACATGAACAACTAGGCTACTCTTTCACTAGCAACATTCCATAATTTTCCTGGTTGTGCATGCTAATTGTAAACTATTTTTTACAATTATTTTTTGGAGGAGGCATGGCATGGGTGAGGAACGGCAGGAGTAGCCTAGCGGTTAGTGCAGTGGACTTTGATGCTGGAGAACTGGGTTCAATTCCCTCTGCAGCTCCTTGTGCCTCTGGGCAAGTCACTTAACCCTCCATTGCTCCAGGTACAAATAAGTACCTGTATATACCACATAAATCACTTTGAATGTAGTTGCAAAAACCACAGAAAGGCAGTATATCAAGTCCCATTAACAAGATTCCATGCACAATCTCAAAGAGTAGCAACATTCCATGTAGAACCCCAAAGAATAGCAAGATTCTGGAATCCCAAGGAGTGGAGGAGTAGCCTAGAGGTTAGTGCAGTGGACTTTGGTCCTGGGGAGCTGGGATCGATTCCCACTGCAGCTCCTTGTGACTCTGGGCAAGTCACTTAACTCGTTGCTCCAGGTACAAATAAATACCTGTATATACCACATAAATCACTTTGAGTGTAGGTGCAAAAAACACAGAAAGGCGGTATATCAAGTCCCATTAACAAGATTCCATGCACAATCTCAAAGAGTAGCAACATTCCATGTAGAACCCCAAAGAATAGCAAGATTCTGGAATCCCAAGGAGTGGAGGAGTAGCCTAGAGGTTAGTGAACTGGGTTCAATTCCCACTGCAGCTCCTTGTGACTCTGGACAAGACTTAACCCTCCATTGCCCCAGGAACAAATAAGTACCTGTATATACTATGTAAACCACTTTGAAAGTAGTTGCAAAAACCACAGAAAGGTGGTATATCAAGTCCCATTTCCCTTCCCCTTTCCCTAAAGAGATTAGGGCACTTCAGCATGGAAAAGAGACAGATGAAGGGAGATATAATTGAGGTCTACAAAATCCCGAGTGGTGCAGAAGTAAATTGATGTTTTACTTGTTCCAAAAGTACAAACAGTAGGGGATACTCGAGGAAGTTACATGGAAATACGTTTAAAACATATACGGTAGGAGGAAATATTTTTTAACTCAACGAATAGTTTAGCTCTGGAACTCTTTGCCGGAGGATGTAGTAACAGCGGTTAGAGTATCTAGTTTAAAAAAAAGGTTTGGACAAGTTCCTGGAGGAAACGTCCATAGTCTGCTATTGAGATAGACATGTCTGCCCATATCCAGCAGACAGCTAAGACCTGTCGCTTCTTCCTCTATAATATTAGCAAAATCCGCCCATTCCTCTCTGAACAGACCACCCGAACCCTCGTCCACTCGCTCGTTACCTCTCGTCTTGACTATTGCAACCTTCTCCTTGCTGGTCTCCTGCTTAGCCACCTATCCCCCCTTCAATCTGTCCAAAATTCCACTGCACGTCTTATCTACCGCGTGAACCCATACTCTCATATCACCCCTCTCCTCAAGTCGCTTCACTGGCTCCTGATTCGCTACCGTATTCAGTTCAAGCTTCTCCTAATGACCTTCAAATGCACTCAATCTGCAGCCCCCCATTACCTCTCTACCCTCCTCTCCTCCTATGTCCCCACCCGTAACCTCCGCTCTCAGGACAAATCACTCCTATCTGTACCCTTCTCCACCACCGCTAACTCCAGACTCTGTCCCTTCTGCCTCGCATCACCTTATGCCTGGAACAGACTCCCCGAGCCCATACGCCATGCGCCCTCCCTGCCCATCTTCAAGTCCTTACTCAAAACCCATCTCTTCTCCCTTGCTTTTGGCGCCTAACCACCTTCCCCATTCATGATACACTGACTACACTGACTACATAGTTTGTTACCTTTAGATTGTAAGCTCTCTTGAGCAGGGACTGTCCTTCCCCATGTTTTAACTTGTACAGCGCTGTGTAACCCTAGTAGCGCTATAGAAATGCTAAGTAGTAGTAGTAGTAGGGAAGCAACTGCTTGCGTTGGGTTTGGTAGCATGAAGTGTTTCCACAATTTGGGTTTCTGCCAGGTATTTGTGACCTGGCTTGGAAACAGGATACTGGGCTACATGGACCATTGGTCTGACCCAATATGAGTACTCTTATATTCTTACGTAGCGTGCTCTCGTCCCACGCCCTAAGGCCACTTTCTACTGCAGCAATAAAATGGCAGATTTCATGCGCTAACCGATCAGTGCTGCCACGTCCCCCTCTGCCGTAAAATTGAAAATATTCAAGTGCTAATTTCAGACTTTCTGCAGGACCTGCTGTGGTCAGCCCTTTTAAGCTGCGAACGTGTGTGCTAGAACTTACAACAGCTTGGTAAAAGGGATCCTTAAAATGAGCAAGTGTTATGATGTATCTCTGACCACACCACCCGAACTCTCATCCACTCTCTCATGACCTCTCGCCTTGACTACTGCAACCTACTCCTCACTGCCCTCCCACTTTGCCATCTATCCCCCCTTCAGTCCGTTCAGAACTCTGCTGCCCGTCTTATCTTCCGCCTAGACCGATATACTCATATCACCCCTCTCCTCAAGTCACTTCACTGGCTTCCGATCAGGTACCGCATACAGTTCAAGCTTCTCCTACTAACCTACAAATGCACTCAATCTGCAGCCCCCCCTTACCTCTCTACCCTCATCTCCCCTTACGTTCCTACCCGTAACCTCCGCTCTCAAGACAAATCCCTCCTTTCAGTACCCTTCCCCACCACCGCCAACTCCAGGCTCCGCCCTTTCTGCCTCGCCTCACTCCATGCTTGGAATAATCTCCCTGAACCCATACACCAGGCCCCCTCCCTGCCCATCTTCAAATCCTTGCTCAAAGCCCACCTCTTCAATGTCGCCTTTGGCACCTAACCACCACATCTCTACTCAAGAAATCTAGACTGCACCAACTTGACATTACGTCCTTTAGATTGTAAGCTTCTTTGAGCAGGGACTGTCCTTTTTGTGAAATTGTACAGCGCTGCGTAACCCTAGTAGCGCTCTAGAAATGTTAAGTAGTAGTAGTAGTATTTAAGTCGTGGCTGTCATGGTTAAAAACTGCCCTGGACTGCCTGAGAGTTTTTGCTCTATGAATGTTGTGGATGCTTGGAATGCCCTCCCGCGGGAGGTGGTGGAGAGGAAAACGGTAACGGAATTCAAACATGCGTGGGATAAACATAAAGGAATCCTGTTCAGAAGAAATGGATCCTCAGGAGCTTAGCCGAGATTGGGTGGCAGAGCTGGTGGTGGGAGGCGGGGCTGGTGGTTGGGAGGCGGGGATAGTGCTGGGCAGACTTATACGGTCTGTGCCAGAGCCGGTGGTTGGGAGGCGGGGATAATGCTGGGCAGACTTATACAGTCTGTGCCAGAGCCGGTGGTGGGAGGTGGGGATAGTGCTGGGCAGACTTATACGGTCTGTGCCAGAGCCGGTGGTTGGGAGGCGGGGATAGTGCTGGGCAGACTTATACGGTCTGTGCCAGAGCCGGTGGTTGGGAGGCGGGGATAGTGCTGGGCAGACTTATACGGTCTGTGCCAGAGCCGGTGGTGGGAGGTGGGGATAGTGCTGGGCAGACTTATACGGTCTGTGCCAGAGCCGGTGGTGGGAGGCGGGGCTGGTGGTTGGGAGGCGGAGATAGTGCTGGGCAGACTTATACGGTCTGTGCCAGAGCTGGTGGTGGGAGGCGGGGATAGTGTTGGGCAGACTTGTACGGTCTGTGCCAGAGCCAGTGGTGGGAGGCGGGGCTGGTGGTTGGGAGGCGGGGATAGTGCTGGGCAGACTTATACGGTCTGTGCCAGAGCTGGTGGTGGGAGGCGGGGCTAGTGCTGGGCAGACTTATACGGTCTGTGCCAGAGCCGGTGGTTGGGAGGCGGGGATAGTGCTGGGCAGACTTATACGGTCTGTGTCAGAGCCGGTGGTTGGGAGCCGGGGATAGTGCTGGGCAGACTTGTACGGTCTGTGCCCTGAAAATGACAGTTACAAATCAAGGTAAGATATACACAAAAAGTAGCACATATGAGTTTGTCTTGTTGGGCAGACTGGATGGACCGTGCAGGTCTTTTTCTGCCGTCATCTACTATGTTACTAAGTTAAGTAGACCGAGGTATATAACAGACGAAAGCAGAATAAATTGTTGTTGGCTCATCTTCTTCCAAAATGCAGAAGGCAATGACATCATACAGCGATGGTTGGAGGGGAGCAAACTGAGGTCTACCACATGGGAGCGACACCTGTGCAGCCACATCCTGATTGCTTGTTTTATTCTGTGAGGGGAGGCCCATATTAATAATATACCAAAATAAAAGACGTGCACAGAGAAGATGTGATCTGGTCGCACTGAGGAGCGTCACCGCCTGCGAAGGAGCATGCCTGCCCGGGGAGGGGGGGGGATGAAGCTCACTGGTTTCACCACCCTCAATGGTCCTTCTTCCCTTTCCTATCCCACACTGGGGAGTCTACATGGTGAACTGTTTGGTTCTCCTCTCCCAGAAATGACTGATGAGCTGTCCTCTTGCATTCACTCTGGGTAGGGAGGATCCTGCCTGGAGATGCCAGGCTTTTTTTTTTTTTTTATTTTCTCAGGAGTTCTGCTGGTTGAGATGTCATGGCCATTAGTGAGCAGGGCTGATGAGTCTCCATGGAGACCAGAGAAAAGTGCTGTGCTCTCGCTTTACAGGCTGCCTGATTGAAAAATGTCACGGTGAGAGTTGGGGGGGGGGGGGGGAGGGAAGAGAGGAGGATGGACCATCTGGGGTCTCATATGTGCCCTCCACTGGCATCTTCTGGGGCTCCATTAGGAGAAAAACAACAGGAGGCCGGAAGATAAACATGGAATAAGCTGCAAGTCCTGTTTCTGTGAGCGCCCTTGGGCACTGAGGCTGGGCATGCTGGGGAACAGCAGGTGTTTTGGTGCCAGGTCATGTGACTTGTGTTATCTTTCCATAGCAGTCTCTTCTTGCCAGCCAAGGCTTCCTTTGACTCAAGTAACTGCCTGCAAAAGAAAGCCACAAGCAGATATCAAAAGGAAGCCAGCTGAAGTGCCGCTGCAGGGGAAGAAGGCAGAGGAGGAGAAGGTGTTCAGAATCCTTTCTCAGAATCATTTAATTAGGCATGCCCGGGATAAACACAGCGTGCCACCTTCTCCTGCGGGCATTTTGCTCTTCAAAGCCTGGCACTGGCCTTGGTGAAATGCAATTACTTTGTTAGAATGAAAGAGCCAGTGCAGCTTGAGGGAATGCAGAGGAATTATAAAGGGAATGTTTGTGCTCAAATTTCACAGCTGTTTGTTGTCAAGGGGGTGGGGGATGGCCAGGGGAGAGTGCTCACCTTTCAGAAGAGCATGCCTCCTTGAGTGGGCTGGGATATGCTCTAAACTGAGTTTTACTAATTATATACACAAGGATCCCATCCCATCAATTCAATCCACTGTGGCCCTTTCAACTTTCACAATACTTGCCCTCAACAAACATGGCCCTCTCAGCTTCTGTAAACACATTCAGATGTAGAGAACTTTATTGGCATTACAATTCTTACATGTGTTTGCCAAACTAATACGTTATAATGATTTAGAGCAAAAAAAAAACGAGTAAAGGAAATTAAAAAATACTAATAACACTAACATTACAAGGACAATTCCCAGTTCTGCTGCTAGTCCATATGCTCCTTGGACGGATTCGATTTTTCCCTGGTGGCAGGCTACAATATATTTTGCTGCTATAGCTGCTGTTTCTTCTGTCTCCCCCAGGATTTTAGAGTTTTTCCAGCTCATTCTTGTGCGGGAAGTCTGATTTTTCTCCCTCAGCTCTGGGAAATGTCTGTGCATCTTATTTTCCACAGTTGGAGAAGAAAAGCATTTCAGTTTCTATTTCACGAGTGTTGCATGACATACAGATTCTGATTCCTTGTGGCTTCCAGTTCAGTTTTTTTTGCATTCTAACACGGGGGGGGGGGGGGGGGGCTTTTGCTAAGCAGCAGCAAGCCGAAACTACCGCAGGTCCAACCCGGTTGCCAGCAGTAGTTCCTACTACTACTTAACATTTCTAAAGCGCTACTAGACGTACGCAGCGCTGTTCACTTGAACATGAAGAGACAGTCCCTGCTCCACAGAGCTTACAATCTAATCAGGACAGACAAACAGCACACATAAGGGATAAGGACAAAGAGTAGCAAGATTCTGGAATCCCAAAGAGTAGCAACATTCTGTGCAGAATCCCAAAGAGTAGCAAGATTCCGGAATCCCAAAGAGTAGTAAGATTCCAGAATCCCAAACACTACTTCTACTTATCATTTCTATAGCGCTACTAGACGTACGCAGCGCTGTACACTTGAACATGAAGAGACAGTCCCTGCTTTACAGAGCTTACTATCTAATTAGGACAGACAAACAGGACAAATAAGGGATAAGGACAAAGAGTAGCAAGATTCCGGAATCCCAAAGAGTAGCAAGATTCTGTGCAGAACCCCAAAGAGCAGCAAGATTCCAGAATCCCAAAGCCTACTACTATTACTTATCATTTCTATAGCGCTACTAGACATACGCAGCGCTGTACACTTGAACATGAAGAGACAGTCCCTGCTCGACAGAGCTTACAATCTAATTAGGACAGACAAACAGGACAAATAAGGAATAAGGACAAAGAGTTGCAAGATTCCGGAATCCCAAAGAGCAGCAAGATTCCGGAATCCCATAGACTACTACTACTTATAATTTCTAAAGCACTACTAGACGTACGCAGCGCTGTACACTTGAACATGAAGAGACAGTCCCTGCTTTACAGAGCTTACAATCTAATTAGCACAGACAAACAGGACAAACAAGAGATAAGGGAATATTAAAGTGAGAATGATAAAATAAGAGTTCTGAACAAAGTGAATAAGGGTTAGGAGTTAAAAGCAGCATCAAAAAGGTGGACTTTTAGCTTAGATTTGAAGACGGCCAGAGATGGAGCTTGACATATCGGCTCAGGAAGTCTATTCCAGGCATATGGTGCAGCAAGATAAAAGGAACGGAGTCTGGAGTTAGCGGTGGAGGAGAAGGGTGCAGATAAGAGAGATTTACCCAGTGAACAGAGTTCCGGGGGAGGAATGTAGGGAGAGATGAGAGTGGAGAGGTACTGAGGAGCTGCAGAGTGAATGCACTTATAGGTCAATAAGAGGAGTTTGAACTGTATTACAACCCCAGCGTGCAGCATTTCCGGTGCTAGGGAAATTAGGTCCCTATTTTTTACCACAGCAGTTACCCGGCGGTAATTGCGCTGCCCAGTTACCGCCGGGTTAGCGCGGGAGCCCTTACCGCCACCTCAATGGGTGGCAGTAAGGGCCTCCCCCCTGCATGGCCACACGGTAACTGTGGTAACAAGGGCCTCAGTGTGCATCAAAAACGGCATCCCCACAATTTTCGTCCGGGCCCCTAGTTTGGCTGGCCCCCACCAGCCGAAGCCTTCTTCAGCACCGGTCTCTGGCGCAGCCATGTTCGCTGCCCTGCTCTTCTTTCTTCTTGCTCCTCCTGTGCACGCTGATGCTCCTTTACGTGAAACTAAGCATGGTCTGGTGCAGGAAACAAAGAGTGCACCAAACATTAGCGCAAATGACAGGCTAATGTAGTCAATGGATGTTAATGAGGTCATTTCCTATTCCCTCCCAATGCTCAGAGAACAACGCATAAAACGCCAGCTTGGAGCAGGTGCTGGGGTGTTTGAAACAGGAGCATAGCTACATGGGGCCACAGGGGCATGGGCCACCATAGATTTGGCTATGGCCCCCCTGCCACCAACCCCTTCGACCCCCCCCTTCTGCCGCCAACCCTCCCCTGCCGCCGCTGTCGGGTACCTTTGCTGGCGGGGGTCTCCAACCCCCGCCAGCCGGAGTCCTCTTCTCCGGCGCGGCTGCGTTGCTGATCTGCAAGGCTTCTGTTTCTGTGAGTCGTCGGGGAGGGGGGGGGGTCGACAATGGCTGGTGTGGCGGTGTCGGCGGCAATGGGGGAGGAGCGCTGGGGGGGGGGCTAAAATGTGCAACCTCACCTCGGGCTCTGGACCCCCCTCCTGCCGAAGTCTGGCTACGCCCCTGGTTTCTAGAAGTACAAATATGTCATTTTGTGTTTGGTTTCCCTCCTCTTGTCATTTGGGGATCCTGTGAATTCCATCACTGTTTTTGTGTCCACCACCTCCTTCGGGAGGACATTTCCAGGTGTCCATCACCCTTTCTGTGAAAAATGATTTCCTTATGTTGCTCCTGAGTCTACCTCTTTGCAACTTCAAATCGTCCCCGATTTGAACCCTTTCCAAAGGGAAGGAACCTGTACGTTAATGTCCTTTAGGTATTTAAACATCTGTTTCATATCTCCCCTGTTCCTCCTCTCCTCTAGGGAGTACTGAGAACAGATGTGTCCCTCTTTAGAATCAGGCAGGAACTGTACCCATGCATACAGAAACAAGTCAAGCATTTTCTCTGCTTGGTATGAGTGACTTTGGACTGGATTCTATATATGGCGCCTGAAAAATCAATGCCGAAAATATTTCCGCCTAGGCATATTCTGTAAACCGAGCCTAGATTTAGAATACAGCTAACCGGAAGGGGGGAGCGGGGGGGAAACTTGAACATAACAGCATAGGTTTGGAGGTTCTATATCTGAATTAGATGTTCAATAAAATTGTTTCATACCTAAAGCGGGGGGGGGGGGGGGGGGGGGGTGGATAAGTGGTTAAAAGTTTGATGACAAATGATATTCTTGACTACTATTATGTGGATTCTGTTTTTATATGTGGGTGAATTTTTTGAAGGTCTCCTATTTCTAAAGTGATTACATTGAATTGTCGTCAATAAATATGTTGAAATATAGAATACACCTAGCCGGTTTATATGATATGCCTAGTTGCCATGCCAGCAACTAACTCTAGCCCAGGGGCATAGCTATGTGGGGCCATGAGGGCATGGGCCCCCACAGATTACGCCCCGCATCATCAGGTACCTTGTTTGCTGGTGGGGGGTCCCCAATCCCCACCAGCCAAAGAGTCTTCTTCAGTGCCGGTGGACTCTGGCGCCTTCGTTTTGTGATCATCTGTTTCTGACGTCTTACGTTCTGCACCGTGCATGTAGCCCCGTGCAGGACATAAGGCTTCAGAAACAGATGATCACAAAACGAAGGCGCCAGAGTCGACCGGCACTGAAGAAGACTCTTTGGCTGGCTGGGATTGGGGACCCCCGCCAGCAAACAAGGTACCTGATGCAGCAGCGGCGGGGGGGGGAGGGGCGTTTGCGGTTGCAGAGTCCAAAGTGGCAGGGGGGTCGGTGGCAGGGGGAGGCCGCTAAACAGTGCCCCCCCCCACTTCAGGCTCTGGCCCCCCTTCCCGCCGAGGTCTGGCTACGCCCCTGCTCTAGCCATGCCCATTTACACCAAGTAATAAATACCAACATCTAACTTAGGGGCAGAGCAGGTGTATTCTATAACCATGCGTGTAGATTTTCGGAATGCCTACGGTCTGTCCCTGGCCATGCCCCCTTTTTTAAGCAGCACACATTATAATTTATTTATTTATTTGTTGCATTTGTATCCCACATTTTCCCCACCTATTTGCAGGCTCAATGTGGCTTACAATGTTCAGTCATGATATTCGACATTAAAGTAAAAGATACATAAGCACATAAGCACCGCCATACTGGGAAAAGACAAGGGTCCATCAAGCCCAGCATCCTGTCTCCGACAGCGGCCAATCCAGGCTTCAAGAACCCGGCAACCCCCCCCCCCCACACACACACAAATAAATAAACTTAATTCTTAATAATGTTCAATGGACTTTTCCCTCAGGAATCTGTCCATCCCCCCTTTAAATTCCGTAAGGCCAGCTGCTGTCACTACATTCTCCGGCAACGAGTTCCAGAGTCTAACTACACGCTGAGTAAAGAAAAACTTTCTCCTATTTGTTTTAAATCTACCATATTCTAGCTTCATCTCGTGTCCCCTGGTTTTGTTGTTGTTTGAAAGTGTAACAAACGCTTCACATCTGTCCGCTCTAATCCGCTCATTATCTTGTAGACTTCTATCATATCAACCCTCAGCTGCCTTTTCTCCAAGCTGAAGAGCATGGATAACACAATAGAATTAAGCCATCAGGTACAGAGGGGAAACATTCAAAATATTAGGTAAGTGGTGATGCGTTGCAGTTCCTATTATGGATCGTTATGGTATGCCTTGTTGAAGAGATAAGTCTTCAGCGATTTACGAAAGTTGATTAGGTCGTAAATTGTTTTCAAACCAAGTGGCAATGCATTCCACAGCTGCCCTTTACAGAATACGCCTAGCAAGTTGTCCACGTAAATTTCAATTAATGCCAATTAGTATCAATAATTGCTTAAGTGCCAATTATCGGCGCTGATGGGCGTGTTAATTTAAATGGCGTGTGCAAATCCCAAATACGACATTTGCGTGTACAATTTTGGTTGCGCTATACAGAAGAATCAGGGGATTTGTCTCTCTGTGAAGAAAACGTGCTGGATTTGGATAGAAAAGTTTGGACAAATGATCGCTGAGAAACTGAAAGTGGAATTTTACCATAACAGCATAAGTCAGGCTGAGTCAGGCCAAGGTCCACTGAGCCCAGCATCCTCTCTCTGACAGCGTCTAGTCCGGGTTTACAAGTACCTGGAAGATCCCAAGCAGTAGATCTATTTGATATAGCTCATTTGCAGGGATCAATAGTGGCTCTTGGAAGTCCGACTTTTCCTCCAGCAACTTGTCCAGTTCTCTTTTGAGGTTAGTCACCTTCGCCATGTCCACTGTGTTAAAAAAAAAAACAAATAAACAAAAAAAAAGACATTCCACAATGTGCTTTCAAACGGCAGTTGTTAATTTCATCGATGTCCTCGTTTCTGTTGTTTGAAAGTTGAAGAACCATGTCCTAATCACAATTTGATTAACTTGTATCATATCGCTTCGAAGGAATTCACTCAAGGCAAGAATGAGTCAAACATAAGCAATAGACAATTACAGCAGTAAAAATATTCAAATAACAATACAAAGTATCGCACAGTATACTACTTACAACGTCAACAATGTTCACCTATCTCAACCTATTTCCTATCAACTACATCATACCTCTGCTTTTGCTACAGCTGTGTTCTAATTCCATACTATGTAAGCCGCACTGAGCCTGCTACCGAGCGGGAAAGAGCGGGGTATAAATGCAACAAATAAATAACACAGTACACAATAAAACATTTTCATAGACGGCATAGGATGTAAGCAAAGATAGATAAGGTAGAGTAACAGGGAGTAAGAAAAGAAGGGACTAGTCTAAAGAAAGTTGCAAATGTGATACCCGCCAGCGAGCCTTCTCAAGAGCAGCCCCCCCCCCCCATACACTGGAACTTACTCCCAGAGGGGCGACGTCTAATTTAAGACTGCTTCTACTTCAGGAAGCAGGTAAAAGCCTGGCTCTTCTCACAAGCCTTTAATACATGTGGTGACTGATTATACACTCACTCCGCACCTGGACTAGCTTGCTGCATACTGTGTGATTTAGACCAGCTCCTCATCTGTTGTTTAACGGTACAGAGATTTTTGCCTTGAGTTTAGTCACCCATCTACTTATCCCAACTGACTCTGTACCACCCATCTTGTCCCCATCTATATATCTGCACCTGGCCCCTCAATGGCCAACATAATGGCATCAAGAGTTTTTTTTTGGGTAGCAGGGGCATAGTTAGGTGGGGCCATGGGGGCATGGGCCCCTGCAGATTTAGAGCTGGCCCCCCTGCTTTCACCACCCCCCCCCCGCCGCTGCCGGTCTCCGGCGCATTGCTGATCTGGATTCTGTCCCCACAGCAGGAGCAACTCGAGCAGGAGAGAGAGACCACTGGTGACTTTCTTGTAAATCCTTAAACCACAAATTGTGAGGGTTTTGCATATGTGGATGAAAAGGTGCAGTGAGAAGGAAGCTGGCAAGAGCAGAAAGAGACACTCAGCAGATCCGATTCCTGCTTTTGTCAGAAACAAGGGCCAACTCCTTGTTCCTGTCTTTGAAATAAAACAATAATTATATATGGAAACGCTCTCTCTCTCTCACACACTGAATAATAAGAGACAGAAGCTGTCCCTATGCCCAAAGAACTGGGAGTGTGATGTGCAGGAGAAGAGAGGAAGGAACACTCAGACCTGTAGAGAATCATTGTTCTGTATAAGAGAATGACTCAGCGTTGTTTTGGAAAGCACCGAGTGCATCCAAAAAAAAGTGAACCCTGTAAATGTTTCTATCTTCTTGCTCTAATAAGCTTGATAATGGCATTAAACCAAACCACAGCACAGGGTATGGCTGGGTTTTTTTGTTTTTTTTTTAATTATAAAGATGTGGGTTGGCACCGAACAATAGAGTAAGAAACATTTTATTTCTCCTGTACAGAATGTTACAAGCATGAGTCTGGCCATCCAGAAAAGCAGATCATCTAATTTATGTGGTTCCTGGTGGGAAATGAGTTGATGGTCCTGATTCAGTTCCGCATGGGCAAATACCTACATAACGAAGAGCCATCAGTTATCAGTTTTAGCAGCCATGGGAAACCTAAGGGGTGGAAGCTAACTTGACAGCCCCCAATTTGATCTTCACCTCTTCCCTTTACAGGTAGTGATACTCTTTCTAGAGCAGGATTTAGAATAATAATTTAGGAACTTAAGTTATTCTTATAAATTCAGGCCTGTCATCCATCTGCCTGGATTTATGAACCTAACTTAAGTGCCCTAGTGCTGAAAATCTGTGCTAAGCTTGTAACCCTTTTTCCCACCCTAAGGGGTTCTTTTACTAAGCTGTGATTAAAGGGGGCCTGCGTTAGCGTTCTCAGAATGATTAAAACATGGGTAATAGGCAGGTGAATAAAAGGTTAAGAGTAGGGCTGCAAGTTAATTACAGTTAACTCTGCGACTAATACAGTTAATATTAATTGCGATTAAAAATATTAATCACATTGCAGCACCTCCTATTCCTTCTAAACATCTCTTCGGCTCTCGTCCACTCCCAAGTCCTGTCCTTGGTGTAATCTGGCATCTTTCCTCCCACCCGAGATTCAACATCACTTCCCCTGCACTGGTTTACCTTAACGGTGGTCTTCTATTGATCCCCAGCAATGACAGCATTTCTCATAAATTGCCTGTGGCCTGGTCCAAAGCTTTCCCTCTGGCCCGTCCTGCCTCCTCTGACATCACTTCCTGTTTCTGCATAGACAGGACAGGCCAGAGGAAAGGTTTCGGAGCAGGCTACAGGCTGTGTATGTGCAACGTTACTGCTGCTGGGGGGAGGGGAATGAGCAGTAGACCCGCGAGCAGTGCTGGAGAGGCAACTGGTGGAAGCTAAGGCTGAGGCGGTGAGCTCCAGCAGCCAAAAGAAGAGCTTGGTGCTGCTCACTACCAAGTTAGTGCTGCTGCTCATGGGTAGGGTTACCATATTTTGTCCCCCAAAAAGGAGGACATATGCCCCGCCCCCTTTCACACCCGCCCCCTTTCAACCCACCCGCCCCCTTTCACCCCTTGCTCCGCCCCCTGTCACAATTTCCTCTCCCCCCTGTCACACACCCCGTCACTCCCCCTCCCCATCACCCCCCTCCCCTTACCTTACTACTACCCTGGTGGTCTAGTGACCTCTTCAGTGCAGGAAAGAGCCCCCTCTTTCCTGCCCGGAGCGCTGCCCTGCATGCATCCTTCCTGTTGCTGACCTCGGCGCCGATTCAAAATGGCTGCTGAGAGTTGAAGTCTCACGAGGTCACTTCAACTCTCGGCGGCCATTTTGAATTGGCACCAAGATCAACAACAGGAAGGATGCATGCAGGGCAGTGCTCCGGGCAGGAAAGAGGGGGGGGCTCTTTCCTGCCCCGAAGGCGGAAGAGGTCAGTAGACCACCAAGGCAGTAGTAAGTAAGGGAAGGGGAGGCTAGCAATCTGCCCGTTTGTCCTAGAGGGTGGCCCACCCGCAGGCCTGCCGGTTTGTCCAGAAATCCGGACAAACGGGCAGATTGGCAAAACCCACCCAGTTGCCCGGACCTGTCTGGGTAAATCCGGACATATGGTAAACCCTACTCATGGGAGTTGAGAAGAGGGAGGGAGGGAGGGAGGGAGAGGTGCTGGACAATGGGAGGGAGGAAGAGAAGAGAGAGATAATGCACTCCAGGAAAGAAAGTTACCTGATGCTGGGGTCTATCTTAGGAAAAAGATCTAGGTGTCTTTGTAGACCACACGCTGAAATCTTCTGCCCAGTGTGCAGCGGTGGCCAAAAAAGCAAACAGGATGCTAGCCTGATGGTCCTAATGGAAAGGGATGGTAAATAAGAGCAATAATATTATATTGCCTCTGTATCACTCTATGGTCTCATGTTGAGTATTGCTTTCAATTCTGGTCACCATCCTGCTTATTTTCGAAGGAGAAGGGCGCCCATCTTCCGACACAAATCGGGAGATGGGCATCCTTCTCCTAAGGTCGCCCAAATCGGCATAATCGAAAGCTACCGAAGGCGGGGCAGGGGCATGGTTAACAGATGGACATCCTCGGACGATAATGGAAAAAAGAAGGGCGTCCCTAATGAGCATTTGGCTGACTTTACTTGGTCCCTTTGTTTTCACGACCAAGCCTCAAAAAGGTGCCCGAACTGACCAGATGACCACTGGAGGGAATCGGGGATGACCTCCCCTTACTCTTCCAGTGGTCACCAACCCCCTCCCATCCCCCCAAAAAATTACAATACATTTTTTTCCAACCTGTATGCCAGCCTCAAATGTCATACCTAGCTCCATGACAGCAGTATGCAGGTCCCTGGAGCAGTTTTTAGTGGGTGCAGTGCACTTCAGACAGGTGGACCCAGGTCCAGGTCCATCCCCCAACTGTTACACTTGTGGTGGTAAATGTGAGCTCTCCAAAACCCACCAGAAACCCACTGTACCCACATGTAGGTGCCCCCCTTCATCCTTAAGGGCTATGGTAGTGGTGTACAGTTGTGGGTAGTGATTTTTTTTTTTTTTGGGGGGGGGGGGGGGGTTGGGGGTTCAACACATAAGGTAAGGGAGCTATGTACCTGGGAGCAATTTGTGAAGTCCACTGCAGTGCCCCCTAGGGTGCCCGGTTGGTGTCCTGGCATGTGAGGGGCTCCTCCCATGACCAAATGCCTTGGATTTGGTCATTTTTGAGATGGGCGTCCTTGGTTTCCATTATCGGCGAAAACCGAGGTTGCCCATCTCTAAGGCCGACCTAAATGTCAAGATTTGGGCGTCTCTAACCATATTATAGAAACGAAAGATGGACGCCCATCTTGTTTCGATAATACGGGATGCCCCGCCCCTTCACCGAGGTGTCCTTTGAGATGGCGCCATTAAAGATGGGCGCCCAGTTCGATTATGCCCTTCCATATCTCCAAAAAGATGTGGAGGGGCATAATTGAAAGGGATGCCCAAGTTTTGCTGAGGACGTCCTCGCAAAATGTCCCAACGGAGGGGCGGGGAAACCTGTATTATTGAAACAAGATGGACATCCATCTTTCGCCTCGATAATACGGTCGGGGACGCCCAAATCATGAAATTTAGGTCGACCTTAGAGATGGTCATCCCCATTTTTCGGCGATAATGGAAACCGAGGACGCCCATCTCAGAAACGACCAAATCCATGCCATTTGGTCATGGGAGGAGCCAGCATTTGTAGTGCACTGGTCCCACTAACTGAATGGAAAAAGCCCTTCCCTTGCGTCCGAAAAAACATTTTTGATGTGCGTAGTGGACTCACATCAAGTGCCATTCTACGTGCGTAGGTCATTACCTAGGAAATGAAGACTGAGGTTAACGCGTGAGACCTTACCACTAAGTCAATGGCTGGCAGTGAGGTCTCAGACCCAAAATGGACACATGGCAATTTTTATTTTGCCACACATCCATTTTCGGCAAAAAATTAAAAAAGGCATTTTTTGCAGGCACACTGAAAAATGGAAATGCGTGCGCCCAAAACCCGTGCTTACATTACCGCAGGCCATTTTTCAGCACACCTTAGTAAAAGGAATCCTCAGTGAGTTAAAATCTTGTGACAGCCTAGCAACCACCAATCGTCAACTTAGGGGACCTGAGAGGATCTTCTTTCTCTCTGCAGCGCTCCCCAACTCTCACCTCAGCGCAGACATGATCCTGGGCTTCTGATATCTATTCCTCTCCCTTGATCACTGCCGGTAGTGGTAGTGACCCTGCAGTGATCACAGCAAGCTGCCTTAGAGCCTTGGCCTTCCCTGCGATACTATGGTTTGTCCCACCTCCTCTGATGCAACTCCTGTTCCGTAGGGGTGGGAAATGTCACAGCATCTCAAGGAAGACTGAGGCTCTGAGGCAGCCTGCTGTGATTACTGTAGTGTCACTACCACTACCAGCAGTGACCAAGGCAAGTGAGGATTAGTGGATTGGGGGGGACGGAGGGTGGGAAAGGGAGACTTGCTGAAACCGGAGGGGAGAAGAGGAAGAAATGCTGGATCTACAGTTTAGAGAGAGAGAGAAAGATGCTGCTCTGCTACACTGGAGGTGAGGGATGGACAAACAGATAAGAAGAGATGCCAGACACAGAAGGGGAAGGGGAGTTATACATGTAGACCAGCTGGGGGAAAGGAGGGAGATGGACACTGGACTTGGGGAGAAGAAGAGAGGTGAAGAGCCATTAGAACCCAGGAGGGAAAGAAACTGGACCATGCAGCGCTGGTCTGTGGTCCCTTGTTTCATGTTTGCTAAGGGGTCTGTCTGTGTTTTGCTTGTGTGACTAAGGTTTGATATTCTGCTAGCATGTGGTGTCTGTGTAGAGATCTGTAGCTGTCCTGTTTTCTCACTAGTGTGTTGGTGTTGTAATGCCTGATGTAAAATTTACA
Organism: Microcaecilia unicolor; assembly: GCF_901765095.1. Classification (NCBI taxonomy): domain Eukaryota; kingdom Metazoa; phylum Chordata; class Amphibia; order Gymnophiona; family Siphonopidae; genus Microcaecilia; species Microcaecilia unicolor. The sequence goes on from NC_044041.1 coordinate 193,113,226, forward strand.
GTGCTGCCTTTTCACACATAAGGTTATTGCTCTTTGAGTCATGGGTGTTAGTGTTTTGGTATGGTAAGGTTCTGAGTGTGTTTGCACTAGCTTGTACAAAGTGTTTTGAAGGAGAGATTTTGTGTGTTGGTCTTACTGAGGTGACATCAAAATTTTAATATAATTTTAGTTTATCATAAACTCAGACATGACCTGGTGCTGTGTAAGAGATAAGAGAAGCAGACTTTTTTTTTTTCAATCTGCTTTAATTGAATTGCCTAAGAAACCTATATATTCCTACTGAAGTTTGCACTGTTTAAAATTTGCCCTGTTCGATCCGGTCACCTAACCCTAAAGCAACTTACTTCCATGTATAATGTAAGATTTTCTTGTACAACTTTGAGCGTGTGGCCTGTGCCCTGCCCACAACAGGTGTAAGAATAGCAGTGCTACCTTGCTAGCCAGTTCCAGAAGCGAGATTTTAGGCCTGTTCTGGATTTCTGAGAACCCCATTTGCTGCACTGATTTCAAAGGCAGAAGCAAGTACTACAAATATCATACTGTAAGTTTAAAACCAGGACGACTGACCACAAATAGGTATCGTGGCAGCTGTGGAACAGTAAGAGCTTCCTTCCAAATGATGCTTGTGCATTTACTTCACTCACTGTCTGCACCAGAAGACAATTCTCTAGTCTCTCTGGCCCTTTTTAGAAAGCCTCCTGCCTTCTTCTGTGTGCCGGTGTAGACTGTGTTAGCTTTTGAGAAGAATACTTCCGTCCTCCAGAGCTTACTCAAAGACTAATTTACTAAAATCTGTTAGAGGATACACACGCTTCAGCAGCAGCGATTCCGATTCTGGGCCTCAATGCACTAGTGGGCCCCATAAAATGTTGAGAAGGGTCACGTGAGGCCAATGCAGCAGTTTTGTGGTCATTCAACCAGGAAAATGAAAGCTGCAACGCAGGGAAGCAGGACAGCAGTTTAGCAGCGGTATTATTACTACAATGCACCTAGGAAATGAAGACTGAGGACAATCAACTGAGATAGCCAAGGTCACACACACAAGACGTGGCAGAAAGGATTTGCACTGGAGTCACGTTCTCTTGGCTTTGTAGTCAAAGGCTTTGAATAGTGACTCGTAACCCTGGGGAACAATATACCTTTGAATCAGAGGCCAGCAGGAATAAATCTCCAGACTTGCTGCCCTCTGCCAGTGGATGTTTTATTATCAGAGTTGACTTCTTCGGTTTTAATAAAGGGAGTTTTGGCCAGCCCTTGTTTTGGAACTAACAATCCCTGTGCATGGTGGAACTTGTAGTCAGGTGACTTGGAAAAAAAATCCAGATGGGAGAGGGAATTTGTACAGACCTTCTCTCTCTGTACCTCCCTCCACCAACCTATTTTCTGCTCTATCTCATATTTTCCAAAAGGGTGTGGATGTGAGGCATTTCTTCTGCAGGAAGAAGTGGGTTTGATGAATATGCACCACAAGGGATTATGGAGGTGAAACAAAACACCATACAGTCCATATGTAAGGAACAAAACAAAAGCTCTCAAGCAATGCCCCCTCGTCCGTCCAGCTGCAGTCCAAGGAGGTTGAGAACCAAGTCAGTCATGTTCAAATCCCACTGGTTTCTCTTTGTGATCTCAGGCAAGCCAGGGCAATCTCTGTCACCTCAAATACAAACTTGAATTGTGAGCCTTCCAGGCTCAGGGAAATACCAAGTGTACCAGAATGTAACTGGACTTGAACTCCATGTCGCTTCTTTAGGATCCTTTAACTAAAGTGTGCGCTTAAGTCCTAAGAAGCCCATAGGAATAAAATGGGCCAAGCTGCAGATAACTCAAGCTAAGCTTTAGTAAAAGACCCCTTTAGTATTTAGTGTCTGCCAAATTTGTAAGGGCACCTTAATAAAGGGAACCCTTTGAGTCTGGCTTAGGCTGCAGGTGTTATTGTCTTCCCCTACCCCCCCCCCCCCCCAAGGGCGCTTACTTGAGGGGGGGGGGGCACAGAATGCTGAACCACTTTTCTGATCATGTTTCAAATTTGTATGAATATGAGAGAAAAAAATGAAGCTTTTAAATCAGTAAAAAAAATGCAATCAAACACTATCTATCACTATACAATTTACACTTTAAAACGATAGTCACAAGCAAAATAAATAACTTTTTTTTTTTTTTTAGAATGAGTGGGGTAGGGATACTAAGCTCAATACAAAGCACCACCTTCTAATCTAGATACAATGATAAGGTAGGTCTTGATATCTACAGCTCGGGTGTGACTCCTCCTCCAGTACTTGTCTGAGCAGGAAGTACACCGCCGGGACACAGGAGGCGCAATCTCTCCGGGATCCCAGCAAGAGCACAGGACAAGACCAATCCGTCCTCTGGGGGGCTCTCCAAAACAGAAAGCACAGTATTCTCAGACAGATGCTGGAAAGATGGCACAAACTTGGTTAAAACATAAAATATCCACTACTAACCTCTCACTAGGCTTTTCTTCAATGAATAATATGTCCTTTTGAAGCTTGCTTTCTTGTTCAGTTTTAAAACGTTTCCCCTCTACTCCTGTCTCCATTGGTACGCTCCACATTGTTTACTCCCTTTACGAGCTCTCGGGGGAGGAGCTGCTCCTTCGATTTTGCGCCTCCCAGCGTACGCAAATTGCGCGCCGTTTGACAGGCAGTTCCGGAGAGCCAATCGGCAGGGGGCAGGAGCCAGCGGACGACCAATCGCCTTCCAGATACGGCGCCCGAAGAGCGGCGGGACTTGCCTCGGGCCAACTAAGTTTCTTAGTTGAGGAAGAGCGCGGGCGGGGTGGGGTTTCCGGTGTGTGGATGGCGGTGAGTCGCTGTGACCGGTGAAGAAGAGGAGCAGCGGTCCCCAGGGAGAGAGGCGCAGACGGAGGTCTCGGAACAGCCTGCCGGTGAGGGAAGGTGCGAGACGGAGGCTCCGGGTGGGACAGGCCCCCGCCACCTAGAGCTTCGCCTGGTGCCTGTCGGCCTCGGGCCTAGAAGTAGCCTCTTGGAACGTTTGGAGAACAGCTTCCTGCTTAGAATCTGGGCTCCCCGAGGGGGGGAGGGGGGGGCGCGCGAGAACTTTAATGTTCAGCTGAGTTGGTGAATTCGGCCTGGGAAGGGGTTTGGCTGTCTAGGGTTTCACTTTCTCCGGAGTTTGGCAGGAGGAGAGTCTAGTTTTGTAGAAAACTGTTTTTATTATTTATTGCATTTGTATCCCACCTCTTTGCAGGCTCAATGTGGCTTACAATACATCATGAGTAATGGAAATATATTAGCAAATGGACATTTAGTGTTACAGAAGAATCTTTGCTAACATCAAACAAATAAATTGTGAGTGACCGTACTCACTCACAAATGCGCAGTAGAGACTTTCCCTCTCTGTCCCGCCCCCGCGTCAATACGTCAATGCGCAAAGGGGAGGGAGGGAACCGCCGAGGTCGCCGCCGCCCCCCCTCCACCCGACCCGGGCCCTCTCTTCGCAATTGAACTTACAGCGCCGAAAACGCAGCAGGCAGACCAGCTGAGCTCCCGTCGGCCTTCCTTCCCTGCCTGTGTCCCGCCCTGCCGACGTTACATCACATGAGGGCGGGACGCAGGCAGAGAAGGAAGGCCGACGGGAGCTCAGCTGATCTGCCTGCCTGCTGCGTTTTCGGCACTGTAAGTTCAGTAGTGAACAGAGCGCCTGGCCCGGGTGGAGGGGAGGCGGCGACTCTGGGGGGGGGGGGGGAACGGAAGGGGGGATATTGGGGGGGGGGGGGGGGGGAGCGACGACCTGGCGAGGAGGGGAGCTGGAAATCTCGCCCGTTTTAACGGGCACAACGGCTAGTGATAATGATAAGACATGAGAGTAGTATTACAAGCAGATATTATAAGACAGTTCTGAATATGTGTGGAGGAGTTATGTATATTCACATTGGTTGATCTTTGTGGTAAGCCTTGTTAAAGAGATGGGTCTTCAGTAGTTTGCGGAAGTTCGTTAGTTCAGTAGATCAGTTTATATTTTGCTCTTCGGAATCCAAAATAGAGAGGTGTGGTAGCCGTGTTAGTCCACTCTTACGGTTATCAATAGAAATCAAAATAAAACATGGAAAAGAAAATAAGATGATACCTTTTTTTATTGGACGTAACTTAACACATTTCTTGATTAGCTTTCGAAGGTTGCCCTCCGTCAGATCGGAAATAAGCAAATGTGGTAGCAGATATATTATATATAAGTGAAACATCCAAGCATTACTTTGACAGGCTGACAGGGTGGGAGGGTGGGGGTGGGTAGGAGGTATGCATGGGGACATCAAAGCATTTCATTGATATTCTAACAGGATGGGTGTGGGTAGGTGAGAGGAGAGTGATAGAGAAATCCAAAATAGAAACTTCACGTCTCCCTGTCCAACCCCTGTGGAATTGAACCCATATTCGCCCATCCCCACCCGTACCTGCAGGTGTTGGTGCCAGCACTTGCAGCCCTCTGTTTCCTCCCAACCTCAGCAGCCTCCCGTGGGTTTTTTTTGGATGGTATTCACTAGTCAACTAGTGAGCGTTCCAAGCCTCGGTCTGGTGCTCCAGTTGCCCCACTCAGTGTATTCCTAGGAGTCACTAGAAATGTTTGACTACACTCCTTCGGGAATCCCACGGTAACTAACTACTTCTATACCCACGGGAATTCTGTGGACAAATCCCCATTCCTGTGCAGCTCTCTAGATCCTAAATGAGGAAGGGATAGCGTGGGAAGTGTTTCAATTCTCTCTTCCTGTGCCACCACCACCACTTTTGTCAGCAAGAGAGTAACATCCTGAACAGCCACCTCTGTGGAACCAGCAAAGTTTTACACTGTAATGGGGCTTTGCTAAACAGAATATCTGATGCTTTAAGTTGTGTACCATGTTTATACATTTTGTTTAGTATTCTTTGTTCTATTTTGTGGAAAAGTCATAAACTCCAGCCCTGCTTATTGGGCAACGTGTGTTAGTGGTTGACAGAGTGCTGTTTTCAACAGCTTCAATCTCCTGCCTCTGGGGCCAATGCAGAAAGCCACACAGAGCTGGTGGCTGAGTGCACAATGTAGTGATAGTTGCTGGTTGATACAGTAAGCTAATCATACACAAGTCCAATATGCACAGAACCTACTGTCAATCAGGGAGTGCACACATCTGCTGATACTTATATGCAGAATAATATTCCAGCACATGTTCAAATACAACTTTATTTTTCCTGCCAGGACCTATGTGCTGAATGGTCACTTCCCTGTGGGTGCTGTTATGCTCACAGCAAAAAGAAGCAGGCTTTAAATCCTCAGTTGCTGCATAGAAGAACAAGCTGACCCTGACTTTTAGGTTCCTGTGTTATGCAGGGTTAGCATTTGTACAACCCCTTTTTGCATCATGCACCCAGAACATTATGTGCAGACCTTGCATAACCCTGTACATCATCTGTGCTAGCTTTCTGCATCAGCCCATCTGCACCTTATTGAAAAGGCCAAGTGGCCCATCCTCCATAACCACTAACCCTTCCTATTCCTAGGGGATCCCACATGCTTGCTCTCTACTTTCTTAAATTCTGACACAAGCCTCGTCTCCACTACCTCCACCGGGAGGCCATTCCATGCTTCCACCACCCTTTCTGTGAACAAATACTTTCTTAGATTCCTCCTGCGCCTATTTCCTCTTAACTTCATTGTATGCCCCCCTCATTCCAGAGTCTTCCTTCATTTGAAGAAGGCTCACTTCCTGTACATTAACGCCCTGAGATATTTAAACATGTCTATCTTATGTCCTCTCTCCTTCCTCTTTTCAGCGTATACATGTTGAGGTTCATAAACCTATCCCTAGGTCTTGTAAGCCAAGACTGCTTACAAATGTTGTAGCCGCCCTCTGGATTTACTCCATCCTGTTTCTATCTTTCCGTAGGTGTGGTCTCCAGAATTGTACACAGTACTCTAAATGAGGCCTCACCAGAGACTTATACAAGGGCACTATCTCCTCTTTGTTCCTGCTGGTCATCCCTCTCCTTATGCACCCAATCATTCTTCTGGCTATGACTGTCGCTTTTTTACCAGTTTGGAAACTTTAAGGTCATCAGACACAATCACTCCCAAGTCCTGCTCTTCCTTTTTCCACAGAAGCACTTCACCCCTTTTATTGTACCGTTCACTTGGATTCTTGTGACCCAAGTGCATGACCCTGCACTTTTTAGCATTAAATCTTAATTGTCAAATATTGGACTATTCCTCCAGCTTCGCTAGGCCCTTCCTCATTGTCATTCACACCCTCCGTGGTGTCCGCCCTGTTACAGAGTTTGGTATCCTCTGCAAAGAGACAAATGTTACCGACAAGCCCTTCTACAATATCATTCAAAGATGTTAAAAACAGCCGGCCCTTTTATGCTAGCGCCTCTCACTTGATGCCATTAGTTGCTGTCGCCCCTCTTTCTTATGTTGTTGCAGCTGTTTCCTACCCCACCAGTGCTGCTACCTGTGGAGGCATTTTCCAGTTGTGTTCTGTAAGAAAAGCAAGATTGCAAGTTCTGCGTGTAGTGGAGTAAACCAAGGACTGCAGCCAATTGGCAACCCTTGTGCTTTGTATTCCCCTCTGACTGCTGTAGTCTACTCTTGGAACAGTTTATGCTTCCACGGTCTCTTCTTCTTTTTTTTTTTTTTACATTTGTACCCCGCGCTTTCCCACTCATGGCAGGCTCAATGCGACATACATGGGGCAATGGAGGGTTAAGTGACTTGCCCAGAGTCACAAGGAGCTGCCTGTGCCTGCAGTGGGAATTGAACTCAGTTCCTCAGGACCAAAGTCCACCACCCTAACCACTAGGCAACTCCTCCACTGTTGCTACTATTTGAGATTCTACATGGAATGTTCCTATTCCACTAGCAACATTCCATGTAGAAGTCGGCCCTTGCAGATCACCAATGTGGTCGCGCAGGCTTCTGCATGGAATGTTGCTAGTGGAATAGCAACATTCCATGTAGAATCTCCAATAGTAGCAACATTCCATGTAGAATCTCCAGTAGTAGCACCATTCCATGTAGAATCTTCAATAGTATCTATTTTATTTTTGTTACATTTGTACCCTGCGCTTTCCCACTCATGGCAGGCTCAGTGCAGCTTACATGGGGCAATGGAGGGTTAAGTGACTTGCCCAGAGTCACAAGGAGCTGCCTGTGCCGGGAATCCAACTCAGTTCCTCAGGACCAAAGTCCACCACCCTAACCACTAGGCCACTCCTCCACTTTTTCCCTATTTCCTCTTAACCACTGGTCATCCAACTCTTCATTCCTTCAAGAGCTGGAAGGGAACTGGGGTGTGAAATGATGTGGGCTAGGGAGGGAAGGTAAAAAAAAAAAAAAAAAAGGGAAGAGAGCGGCTGTGTTGAAGAAAGAAAGAAAAAGTGGAAGGACCCCAGTTGGCATAAATCACATGCTGCTAAATGTTATTTTTTTAGTGCAGAGAGGGAGTGTCTGTAGGTGGAGAGTGGGTGTTTCTGCGCTCATCAGCGCATCTACCTTATCGCATGCTGATCGCAGGATTAGGGTCTGAGCCCTTACCTCTTATTTATTTATTGTTTGCATTTGTATCCCACATTTTCCCACCTCTTTGCGGGCTCAGTGTGGCTTACAATAAGATATGAATAATGAAAATACATTTGTTACAACTTGGTTATGGGTTACATTGTACAAGTTATGCGAGATAATCGAATTATCATTAGGAATATCACAATGGGACATCAACATTGAGACATTGGGAGCAGACAATGGGAAGCTTAAGGGCAGTGTTAAGACACAAAGGCATATGGTTTACATATTTCTGTGGGTAAATGTATGAGTAATGTGGAATTATGGGGGATGGGAGATCATAAGTGGATGTATGATGCATTGATGAACAGTGAGTGTGGACTCTATAGATAACATTAAGTGCTTGTTGGCTAATGGCCATTACTTAGAAAATAGGCCATTTAGTGGCTGTGGTAAAAAATGGCTGTAGGGTTTGCTAAACCCACTTTTCCCCTCAGGTTTGAAAATTCCTCCCCATCCTCCATTTAAAACAGTTTACTTATGTATAGTAGTCAGAATGATAATTTTGTTGCACACCCAAGTAAACTGTGCCTGCCTGCTCTGGAAAGGACTATTTCAGTAGTTCAGTGGTTCCCAAACCTGGTCCTGGAGGCCCCCCAGCCAGTCAGGATTTCATACACATCTCTCTGATGAATATTCATTGTGGATATCCTGAAAACCTGACTGGCTGGGGTACCTCCAGGACCAGGTTTGGGAACCACCGCAGTAGGAGAAAAGAGAGAAAGTAAGACAAACTGAACTTGAGGAGAGAGGAAAGGTATGTGAATAAAAGGAAGTTTTAGTAGAGAGAAAATGAAATAGATATTTTGTTTTGGTGTGATATCTTAAACTTTTGGAAAGATGTCTTAAAATTTGATAAAATGTGAATTTTCTTAAAAAGGAACAAGCAGAACAGAATATACATCAAGGTAACAACATAGTAAGTGACTACAGACTCGCAAAAATTGAGAAACAGTGCGTTTTGGTTTTTGGTGATTATTTTCTATTTGCTAATTAAAAAATGTCTTCTCAGCTTGCTTATTAAATGTCAGGTTTGTGCAGAAAGGATGCCTGGGGGAGTTACCAGCGTTGAGGAAGAAACAAAAATTGTGAACTCTGCGTGTAGGCCTAAGTGTTAACACTTGAGTTGTTCCCTGTTGATGCCTAGAGTGTGCAGTCTGCATAAGGAAAGAGGGAGGCAGCCTAACCTGCTTAATGTTGAGATGTTTTGTCCTAGTTTTTCTCTGTAAGGCCTGTTTCCAGCTTAAGTTGTTTGATAATCCTATGGGAAGTTGCCTGGAAACCCTGATTTATTTTTTTAAATTACTGGAAGTGTCCCCATCGTATTTCGATTTCACACTGGGAATAAAAGAGTCCTTTCAAGGACTTGCTTGGCAAAGGAATATGAAGCCTTCCAATTCTAGGTCACTGCTTTAATCTTACTCAGGTTGGCAGTGGTCAAAATGCATTAGCATCTGAAAATTGTTGACTGGTGTGCATGAAGTAAAGCTGGTGGTCTTAGAGATGTTCCTAAATGATAATATTATCACATTAAGAATCCTGCTCAGTTGGACATCCTTCCCTTGTCTGCGCATGGTGTTTCTTCCCAATAACGCATAGTCCTTCTACCTTCTGCCTATTAGTTCTGTGGTAATCTTTGTGTGGCACTCTGATTAAAAAAAAAAAGAAAAAAAAAACAAGGAGTGGGAACTGGATCAGGCTCTTCAAAAACACTCAGGACTCCAAAGTGAAATTATAGGACTTTGTTTAAGCTGACTTAACACGGTACCATGTTTAGCCACATACGTGCCTGCCTCGGGAGTCTATACAAATAAAAACAAATGGATAATAATACGATCTTAAAATCATACATAATGATGAACAATAATATTAAAAGAATGCAATCAAATGGGAAAATGATAAATGAAATACAGATCCTAAGGAGCTTAGCCGAGATTGGGTAGCACAGCCGGAGGCGGGGATAGTGCTGGGCAGACTTATACGGTCAGTGCCAGAGCCGGTGGTGGGAGGCGGGGATAGTGCTGGGCAGACTTATACGGTCTGTGCCAGAGCCGGTGGTGGGAGGAGGGGCTGGTGGTTGGGAGGCAGGGATAGTGCTGGGCAGACATACGGTCAGTGCCAGAGCCGGTGGTGGGAGGCGGGGATAGTGCTGGGCAGACTTATACGGTCTGTGCCAGAGCTGGTGGTGGGAGGAGGGGCTGGTGGTTGGGAGGCGGGGATAGTGCTGGGCAGACTTATACGGTCTGTGCCAGAGCCGGTGGTGGGAGGCGAGGATAGTGCTGGGCAGACTTATACGGTCAGTGCCAGAGCCGGTGGTGGGAGGCGGGGATAGTGCTGGGCAGACTTATACGGTCTGTGCCAGAGCCGGTGGTGGGAGGAGGGGCTGGTGGTTGGGAGGCAGGGATAGTGCTGGGCAGACATACGGTCAGTGCCAGAGCCGGTGGTGGGAGGCGGGGATAGTGCTGGGCAGACTTATACGGTCTGTGCCAGAGCTGGTGGTGGGAGGAGGGGCTGGTGGTTGGGAGGCAGGGATAGTGCTGGGCAGACTTATACGGTCAGTGCCAGAGCCGGTGGTGGGAGGCGGGGATAGTGCTTGGCAGACTTATACGGTCAGTGCCAGAGCAGGTGGTGGGAGGCGGGGATAGTGCTGGGCAGATTTATACGGTCTGTGCCAGAGCCGGTGGTGGGAGGAGGGGCTGGTGGTTGGGAGGCGGGGATAGTGCTGGGCAGACTTACACGGTCTGTGCCCTGAAAAGGACAGGTACAAATCAAGGTAAGGTATACACAAAAATTAGCACATATGAGTTTATCTTGTTGGGCAGACTGGATGGACCATGCAGGTCTTTTTCTGCCGTCATCTATGTTACTATGATTAAGATTAATCACTGAATCATTGCATGTCTCTTAAAAGCATAGAGCGAATAAACATAAGCTGGTCTGAAAAGAGAAAGTAAGAAGAGAGACCTTACTTTCCTTATTGCCGTGTGTGATGTGGTGTAGAATGTGGGTTTGATGAAACAAGTAAGAAGCGGGCGTACCAAAGTGCTGTTGAGCAATGTGTGAATATACCATCCAGATGATCATTGATGTGTGATAAATGTGGCGGTGAGTAGGATAATGGATATAGTGATAAAGTATGAATAAATATGGAATGAAATGGAACGACAAAACCAAAAAGAAGACTACATTAGTGAATAGGGATCATGCATGTGAGTAATGAAACTTCTCGTACCGGTGTGGCAATCCTGAGCCACTGTTTGCGAATATGTGAATGTATAGTAAATCTCCCTTAGTCAGTACAGAAAAACATATAGCAGTGTTCTGTAAAAAAAAGACAGTATAGTTCATTGTGTATGTAGGCATGGTTTTACTAGAGGTAGGGTTTGTCAGACAAATCTTATTAATGCCTTTGGATGACCAGACAGTTGGATCAAGGGAGAGCGCTAGATGTAGTGTACTTAGATTTTAGCCAAGCCTTTGACACAGTCTTGCATAGGCAACTTATAAATAAACTGAGTGCCCAGGGTATGGTCCTTAATGTGACTGGGTTAGAAACTGGTTGAGTGGATGATGACAAAGGGAATTGGTAAATGGAGTTCTCTCTGAGGGAAGGGGCGTTACTTTTTTGTAAGTGATATTACAGAAGGGCTGTCTGGTAAGGTTTACCTCTTTGTAGATGATACCAAAATCTGCAATAGGGTATACACTGCTTATGGTGTGGATAACATGAAGAGGCATCTAGGGAAGCTTGAAGAATGGTCTAGAACAGAGGTTCTCAACTCGGTTCTCGGGACACGTCAAGCCAGTCTGTTTTTCAAGATACCCACATGAATATGCATGAGATTTGCAAACACTGGCGGTGTCATATGTAAATTTTTCTTATGCATATTCATTGTGGCTATCTTGAAAACCAGACTGGTTTGGTATGTCCTGAGGACTGGGTTAAGAACCCCTGGTCTAGAAATTGGCAGCTGAGATATAATGCTGAAAAATGCAGGGTCATGCATTTGGGCTGCAAAAGCCTGAGGGAACAGGGGGTGAAGTACTTCTGTGCACAAAAGAGGAGCAGGACTTGGGTGTGATCATATCTGATTTTTTTTTTTTTTTGTTACATTTGTACCCCGTGCTTTCCCACTCATGGCAGGCTCAATGCGGCTTACATATTGTATACAGGTACTTATTTGTACCTGGGGCAATGGAGGGTTAAGTGACTTGCCCAGAGTCACAAGGAGCTGCCTGTGCCTGAAGTGGGAATCGAACTCAGTTCCTCAGTTCCCCAGGACCAAAGTCCACCACCCTAACCACTAGGCCACTCCTCCACTGTTGCTACTATTTGAGATTCTACATGGAATGTTGCTATTCCACTAGCAACATTCCATGTAGAAGTCGGCCCTTGCAGATCACCAATGTGGCCGCGCAGGCTTCTGCTTCTGTGAGTCTGACGTCCTGCACGTACGTGCAGGACGTCAGACTCACAGAAACAGAAGCCTGCGCAGCCTTCTACATGGAATGTTGCTAGTGGAATAGCAACATTCCATGTAGAATTTCGAATAGTAGCAACATTCCATGTAGAATCTCCAATAGTATCTATTTTATTTTTGTTACATTTGTATCCCGCACTTTCCCACTCATGGCAGGCTCAATGCGGCTTACATGGGGCAATGGGGGGTTAAGTGACTTGCCCAGAGTCACAAGGAGCTGCCTGTGCCTGAAGTGGGAATCGAACTCAGTTCCTCAGTTCCCCAGGACCAAAGTCCACCACCCTAACCACTAGGCCACTCCTAAGGTGACTAAACAGAAAAGGCAATGGCAAAATCTAGAAAAATGCTAATGGCCAGCAGGAAAAAGGAGATTAATAGTGTCTCTGGTAGATTACTATGTACAGTTCGGAAGACTGCACATTCAAAAAGCAGCCTAATGATTAGTGCAACAGATTTTGATCCTAGCATCCTGGGTTCAATTGCCACTGCAGCTCCTTGTGACCCTGGGCAAGTTACTTGACCCTCCATTGCCTTGGGTACAAAAACCAAGATTGTGAGCCCTCTAGGGACAGAGATAGTACCTGCTTAAAAATGTGATACTGTTCTCTGCTTTGAACTTGATGGTTAAGCAGATTATAAATGTTCAGAAGGTGGCTTCTAAAATGGTCAATGGTTTTGCAATAAAGTGTATGGCATCAGACTTGAAGATCACAATATGTGTACTTTGAAATAAAGACGGGAGATATGATTAGAGGTTTAACTGGAGGCAAGTCTTTCAATTGAAAAGAAGCTATGGAATGAGGGGACATGGGAAAAAGGTAACGGGGCCATACTCAGGAGTAATCTAAGGAAATGCTCGTTGGAAAGCGCGGTGAATGCATGCAGTGGTTTTGTGGTAGAGGTGGTGGAGACGAAGATTGTATCTGAATTCAAGAAAGCATAGACAAGTGCATAGGATCTTTAAGGGAGAGGAATAGATATGTAAACTGGATAGGCCACATGGTCTTTATCTGCTATAATATTCTATATTTCTTTGTGGACTTAGATATCTGAAATGTATAATGTGGGTTTTATTTTATTTTTTGCTTATTCTGTTTCTATGGAGAAGCCTGTGATACATCTGGTTTTTAGGGTCATTGTTTCGAAACCAACCTGTAATCGGTTCCAGATCCTTTTGGGCTTTATATGATAGGATCTTTCTGAAATTATAGTTAAATTGGCAATTTAAAATTCACCAAAGTAACAAACGTGAAAGGGGGAGCTTGCTTGAAGTCAACGTAGACAATGTAACAACAAGCGAACTTATGTTTTGGTATGAATTAACAGTGTGACAATTAAAAAAATAAAAAGGGGGGGGGGGGGGGAAGACCTCGGAAAGTAGTGACCATCAGCTCCAAGACTGAAGTGACTAAATCGTGCTGGTCACAATTCTTCCGTGTAATCATCGGTCAAAACCCCCCAACCAACCTGGATGGTTGTGCAAATCTTTTGTTTTTTCTTATTGCATTATGTGAACACCAAAAAAAGAAAAGGAAGGGAATTGCATCCAATCAACAAACACTCCCCACCGCAAAGCTGTAGTTTTTTGTTTTAGTATAAAAGTTCAACTTAACTGACTGAGCTTGACTGTGTGCAATAGTCACAGGAAGGCATCCAGACCCGTTTCACCGTGGGGCTTCTTCAGGGGATGCAGGATACCAAACTCCTTGGTGCAGATTCCGACTCGGCAGTGGCGCTCGACAGGTACTACAGATTATAATTCTCAATTCTGCACTTCCCTGGCTCCTTTGTGTCCCGATTTTTCACCAGCCTTTCCAATGTCTCCCGCAGACTGCGGCCGTCACCTACACTGCTTGTCTCAGGCATCTGTCACTACCTTCTCGGCTTTGCTGTCCTGTTCGCCTGCCTTAATGAGTCTCAGCGAGTCAAGACCTGATTTTGGACTTTTCCTTCCTTCCTCCTCTTTTTTATGCTTTCATTTCCCTGCCTCCTTATTTATTTGCTTTGATTGTATTTATATTCCCTTCTTTCCTTCCTCTGTCTGTTCCTTCTACCCTCTCAATTCTCATTGTAATTATTCCATTAGTTCATTGTAAGCCGCTTTGGGGCTGCTAAACTGCGGCAAAAGGTGGGGTATAAATGACCTAAATAAATTTTTAATTGTCACATTGTTAATTCATACCAAAACATAAGCTCGCTTCTTGTTACATTGTCCCATTTTAAAATTAAAAAAATAAAATATTTTTTAATAAAATGGCAACCCACCCCTGATTAGTCCTAATAGCCAGTACATACTTTTATCTTGCACAAAATTTGAAGCACTTCATAAACAGTGTTTAATTGGTGCACTATGCACCTTTACAACACTCTTTTCACTAAGCTTTCTATGGTTTAGGTTTAATTGCTGGCTGTGTCACCCAGTGTGTTAAAGAGCTGTGGCAAAGTGCACTTCTTGCAACAGGCCAGGGCTTGACTGATGTTTGACAAGGAACGGGGCGTTCTTTTAATTTCTCAATGATGAGTATTTAAATGACAGGGTAAAGGGGTGGGGGATGGAAGCTGGCAGATTCAGGCAATCATTAACAGATGAAGATTGTGGGGAGAATATGAAAACGAGGCTGCCTTTGAGCCCTTTCATAGGATGCCAGGATGAGTCTGTACAGAGTGCAGACAAGCTGAGGAGAAATAGTTGGAATGCTGTGAGCACAAATGGTCATAGTCTAGGCAATAAAATTCCACATTTGAAAGCTTTAATTGCTGTTATGGAGACATGGTTCAGTGACTGCCGTGAATGGGATGTGGCCATTTCAAACTATAATCTGTTTATGAAGGACAGGGCTGGCAGAGAAGGGAAAGGAGTTTCTTCTGTGCTCAAAAAAAAAAAAAGGAAGTGTGTAATGGACCAGCTTGAAGTGAGGAGATGCCATTTGCACTGTTGTGATCTACTGACTGTACACAGATGTGGTAATGAAAGGGGCGGTGCCATTAGAGACTTTTAATCAGCCAGTTGGAGAAAAAGGATGCATATTTGCAGATGACAACTAAGATCTACAACAGGGTGGATATGCCTGAGAGAGTCTTCATTCCCAGCCCCTCTGGGCCACCAACAGATCAGGTTTTTAGTATAACCTTAATATATAAGAGAGACTTTGTGTGCCTACTGCCTTCAATTATATGCAGATCTGTCATGTATATTTGAGGGGCATCTTGAAAACCTGACCTGTTATTGGCCCTTGAGGACTGGGAGCGTAAACAAGGAGGTAGACTGTATGAGAAGCAATCTAAGATAATCCAAACAGCAATCCACTAATTTTTTTTTTTTTTGTTACATTTGTACCCCGCGCTTTCCCACTCATGGCAGGCTCAATGCGGCTTACATGGGGCAATGGAGGGTTAAGTGACTTGCCCAGAGTCACAAGGAGCTGCCTGTGCCTGAAGTGGGAATCGAACTCAGTTCCTCAGTTCCCCAGGACCAAAGTCCACCACCCTAACCACTAGGCCACTCCTCCACTGTTGCTACTATTTGAGATTCTACATGGAATGTTGCTATTCC
Source organism: Microcaecilia unicolor (assembly GCF_901765095.1). Classification (NCBI taxonomy): domain Eukaryota; kingdom Metazoa; phylum Chordata; class Amphibia; order Gymnophiona; family Siphonopidae; genus Microcaecilia; species Microcaecilia unicolor. Next base: position 193,128,835 of record NC_044041.1, read on the forward strand.
ACTAGCAACATTCCATGTAGAAGTCGGCCCTTGCAGATCACCAATGTGGTCGCGCAGGCTTCTGCTTCTGTGAGTCTGACGTCCTGCACGTACGTGCAGGACGTCAGACTCACAGAAACAGAAGCCTGCGCAGCCTTCTACATGGAATGTTGCTAGTGGAATAGCAACATTCCATGTAGAATTTCGAATAGTAGCAACATTCCATGTAGAATCTCCAATATATCTATTTTATTTTTGTTACATTTGTATCCCGCGCTTTCCCACTCATGGCAGGCTCAATGTGGCTTACATGGGGCAATGGAGGGTTAAGTGACTTGCCCAGAGTCACAAGGAGCTGCCTGTGCCTGAAGTGGGAATCGAACTCAGTTCCTCAGTTCCCCAGGACCAAAGTCCACCACTGCTAAGTTGCAGTACTAAAAATTTCAGAGTTATCAACTTGCTAAACAGAATGAGGCATCTTTTACTGCTGCCTTATCAACATGTTTGGCCATGTTTTAAGATCGTCCAGTACGGTCACCTAGATCAGTGTTTCCAAAGTTCGTTCCTAGAGTACCCCTTGCCAGTTAGGCTTTCAGGATATTCATAATGAATATGCATGAATTTGATTTGCATACACTGCCTCCATTATATGCAAATCTTCCTCGCATATTCATTGTGGATATCCTGAAAATCTGACTGGAAAGGGGTACTCCAGGACCCGGACTTGGAAACACTGACCTAGATCCCTGCTATGTGCACAAAACAAAATGGATGTGGGTGTGACCATATTGGATTGCAAGTTGAACATGCTTTGGCAAGGCCAGGATGGTGTTGGGTTATATAGGTAGAAGAATAACTAGCATTTGATAGCGCCATTGTATAAATCATTGGTGAGACCGTTCTGGAGACTGCAGAAAGATAGCTATAAACTGCATGGCTGGTAATCTTAACTATAAAGCATATAGGAGAAGCTTAAGTGTAAAACTGTATACCCTTGACGGACATATGAGCTATAATATATTGAAATAAATCCAAGGAATAAAGGTACATAAGTAATGCCACACTGGGAGAAGACCAAGGGTCCATCGAGCCCAGCATCCTGTCCATGACAGCGGCCAATCCAGGCCAGGGGCACCTGGCAAGCTTCCCAAACGTACAAACATTCTATACATGTTATTCCTGGAGTTGTAGATTTTTCCCCAAGTCCATTTAGTAGTGGTTTATGGACGTCCTTTAGGAAACCGTTTAACCCCTTTTTAAACTCTGCCAAGCTAACCGCCTTCACCACGTTCTCCGGCAACGAATTCCAGAGTTTAATTATGTGTTGGGTGAAGAAAGATTTTCTCCGATTTGTTTTAAATTTACTACACTGTAGTTTCATCGCATGCCCCCTAGTCCTAGTATTTTTTGGAAAGCATGAACAGACGCTTCTCATCCACCTGTTCCACTCCACTCATTATTTTATATACCTCTATCATGTCTCCCCTCAGCCGTCTCTTCTCCAAACTGAAAAGCCCTAGCTTCCTTAGTCTTTATTCATAGGGAAGTCGTCCCATCCCCGTTATCGTTTTAGTCGCCCTTCGCTGCACCTTTTCCAATTCTACTATATCTTTCTTGAGATGCGGTGACCAGAATTGAACACAATACTCAAGGTGCGGTCGCACCATAGAGCGATACAGGAGGCATTCCCCTCTGTGAATGGAAGCTACATCTAGAATAGTGAATCATGGGATGATGGTGAAAAAGAGGAGAAAAGTAATCCAAGGAAATAATTCTTCACAGAAAAGGTGATGGAAGCATGGAATGGCCTTTAGTAGAGGTTATGGAGACAGTGTCAGAATTCAGGAGTCCCTGGGACAAACAGAGGTTCTCTGAGAGAGAAGAAAGGATGATACTGAGCAGGTGGTAAAGATGGACCTTATCTGCTGGCATGTTCTATGTTTCTGTATTTTGGGTGCATAGATCTAAGGGAGTGCAAAATGATGGGGGAGGGGGGGGAGGGGTTGAGTTACTGAAGTTCACAGAATAGGAGAGGGACTTTGTGGTGATTGATAAGGTAGTGAAACAATTGAGCAGGGTGGTAGCCAGAGTGGATGCTAAGGTAAAATGGGGTAAGGCATAACTGGTAGAAAAAGTGTTTATGCTTTTGGCAGTGAAGCCTTGTCTTAAGTAATGTTGCCGGTTTGGCAAGCTGACCTCCTGAAAGGATATAGTCAGACACCCTAGAGAGAGGTTACTGAGCTACTGCAAAGTCTGGTGGTTATATGAGAGGATACTTAGGGATTTAATAATATATACAAGGAGAGATGAGACAGGGAAAATAATAATAAGACATTTAATAGTACGTGAAAATTAATACCAAGAACCACATCTTTCTGTGGAAAAGATGTTCTGGTAGACTCAGGAGCAATTCAAGAGGGTTTTTTCATAGAAATGGTGGGGAATGCCGGAAATGTTCTGGTTCTCTTGACATATGTAACCTGCTTAGAACTTGATGGTGTTATAGGGATTTAAGACGGAGTGTAATTTAATGACACATCTGGAGTGAGTGGTGGAAACTGTTCTTGCAGATGTGGGATGAGATCAGTGGATTCTTGGCTGCAAGAAAGAATAACTAGAGGTCTTAGTGGAAATGCAGAGGGTCAAGTAGCTGGGACCTCCTGGCAGGCTAGGTGCTTCTCTTATTGACTGGATGAGTGTGGTAGGTTGTTTGTGGTTGAGGAGCCACCTGGAAAAGACAATGAGGCCAGATGTTTGGCTGACAGCTGTGCTGGTGTTGATATCTGGATTATTGTGGAACTTGGGAGCAGAAAAAGACAACCTTGCATCCTTGGCTATCCTGGTGGAAGATGGCAAGTTTTTTTTTTTTTTGGGGGGGGGGGGGGTAGGGTGTGGCAAATTCTTCCAAAAAGTGGTAAATAAATCCTAATAAATAAATAGATTAGATAAAAAATAAAGATAAACCTGTGGAAAATCACATTATGAGACAGCTCTAGGATATGTGCCTGGCAGTGTGAGCCAGAGGTGCTGAGCAGATAGCATAGGCCAGCTGATATTTTTTCTGCCAAAACTTATTACCGAGTTTTGGTATTCACCAACTACTAAAATATGGACAAAGTATCTTAAGTTTTAATAATCTGCCTCAGTGTATAGTGTTATGCCCTTAAGTTACTTTTCAACTTGGCTTAGGGTGTTTGCTATTTGACATGCCCATTACTTGGCTTACAATCTTTGATCTTTAAGCCTCTCTCTAGGTTGTGGGTAGGTGGGTATCTCATGGGATTTGCTAATTGGTTCTAAACATAGAATAGTCATTTATGGTGAGTTGACATGCTGAGAAACAAAAATCTTGTTTCACAATACTATGATGTACTGAAAGTGTATTTATTTACAAAAGAATTTATTCTGCTTTTCTGGATCAACCATTCAAAACAAACAAAACTCCAATTGTGACATAAAGGCAGAAAAATAAAACCCTACCTTATGCAAAAATATATCACATACAAATCATATGTCTCTTTCTAAGGTATTGGTATTTAAACCAGGGGTATCAAATGTTGGCCTTTGCCCAGACAGGTTTTCAGGATTTCCCCAATGAATATGCATGAGATCTGTTTGCATGAACTGCCTCCCTTGTATGCAAATCTATCTTGGGCATTTTCATTTTAGAAATCCTGAAAATCTTACTGGCAAAGGACAGATATTTTATACTCCTTGTTTAAACCAGTATTGTTGGTAAACTGATTTAAACTTATTTTGGTTTAATTGGTGGTCAGTTAAGTTCCAAAACCTACATCCTTTTTTTTTTGTTTTGTTTTTTTAATTGCAGCCTAATTGTGTGAACAGTAAAATAAGTTTGCAATGTTCATTGTTTGTGTTGCTGTTGACCTTTCTTTTTGTAGGGTGTGTGTATGCGTGTATATGCATTTATATTTGCAGCCATTTGCGTTTTCAGGATATCCCCAGTGCATTTGCATGGCATAGATTGTCATCCATTGGCGACCCAGTATATCCACATTTCTTATAAGTAGTTATTGCAGGTTATCCTAAAAACACTGACTGTAGGGCAGTGGTACCCGAACCTGTCCTGGGGAACCCCCAGCCAATCACACTTTCAGGATATCCACAGTGAATATGCATGAGTGAGTTGCATACCAAGGAGGCAGTGTATGCAGACTGATCTCATGAATATTCAGTGCGGGTATTCTGAAACTCTAACTGGCTGTGGTTCCCCCATGACAGGTTTGGGAGTCATTGGTGTAGGGTCACTAGCACAGGTGTGGGATGCTTTTGCTGATTTTTGGATCTAGGTTGGTGGTTCTTGTCTGTCCTTTTAAGTTTGTCTCTTTTTATTTTTAAATTGTCCATAATATCTATTAAGCTTATTCTTGGCTACTTGTATATAAATGTCTGAATAGTCATATGGAAAGTCAGGCCTGTTTGTTAATTGAAAATCTTTGTTCTGTGGGTCCTAAGTAGAGAATGACACAGGGACGAGTAACCGCGGGGACAGGGGACAAACTTTGTCCCTGTCTCATTTTCTACTTTGTCCCTGTGTCATTTTCTACTTTGAAGCCTGTTAATGAACTGGACTGTTATTTATATTTAAGTGATGCCTACAAAGATATTTAGATTTTTTGGAAAAGCGAACAAACATACTGACCACAAGTAGCAAAATGTGCATGGAGGATCCTATAACATCCTGCTACCAGCACATCTTCTAAGAAGACAACTTCTATTCCAGGAAGGACTGTGGAAGACAGGAGAGCTAGATTGAATCCTGAGATTGTTGATGATGACTTAATTATCCACGGATTAAAAAAAACATAATGGTGCTTTATAGGGCATATTTTTCCCTTCTAGGGCATACAGAACGGGTTGTATTTTGTACCCCTGGACATTAACAGGGTGTATGAGGATTCCTTGGTGTAGTAGAAATCAAACAAAATAAAACATGGAAAAGAAAATAAGATGATAGCTTTTTTATTGGACATAATACATTTCTTGATTAGCTTTCGAAGGTTGCCCTTCTTCGTCAGATTGGGCAACCTTCGAAAGCTAATCAAGAAATGTATTAAGTTATGTCCAATAAAAAAGGTATCATCTTATTTTCTTTTCCATGTTTTATTTTGTTTGATTTCTATTGATAACCTTAAGAGTGGACTAACACGGCTACCACACTCCTCTACTTGGTGTAGTAGAAATCACCTATTGTTGGGGTTGGAAGGGTAGAGGGTGGTGGTGGGAAGGAGAGTTGTTATATTATTCTCTATTTGTAATTTATACTCAACAGTTGCACAATATTCCTTTTTATACTTTAATAAAAAGATTTAAATATAGAATCATAAGCGTTCAAGGCTTCTGCAGATGAGGATGGGGTGGGGATGGAGACAAACTTTGTCCCCTTATCATTCTCTAGTCCTAAGTCAGCTCTGCTGTTTCTGTTCTTTGTTGAGTAGCCTATTATGGAAGACTGAGGGTTTCTGTTGCAAGAACCAAGAGTGAATGAGCCTGTGCCTGAAAGGTTCTTCAGAGGTGAGCCTGTTGGGTTTTCAGCAATTTCCAGTGGCCTAGTAGCTGACATGGTACAAAGGAATGAGGAAACAAAACAAAAAAGACGAGTTAATTGGGTGAAGTAGATAGCGTTGCCACTGTTTTTGAACATAAGATTAAGCCGAAGAATATAAGGCCTTTTAAAGTAGGAAATGTGTTAGAGGGTTGCTTCATTTCTTTCATATGGTTCTGCCGCTATGGTTTTTTTCAGTGTGAGAGGGGAAAAAACCCCCCTGCTGTTAAGGTGTGGCTCCTGAGATCTGTCTTGTTGCTGGCTGCAGTTCCCACTCTACAGCTGGTTGCTTTTAAGAAAACCTTCTAGTGTGGTGCAGGTTGCAGCATGGGCAGGCCTGATAAGGATGCTTATTAAGATTTTAAGAGAGCCTTTTCAGGTTACTCAGATTCATAGATTTCTTTTGCAGCATTCAGACTTTTGAGGTTCAAAGGTTTTACTCTCCTAGGTAAAATAGCTGAAACCATTTTTCCATTTTCGGAAACACAATAGTAAACACAATTAGATATGCTGAAACCCAAATCATCAATTTTAAATGTTTAAAGATTTGGTGCTAGCTGGTCATCAATTTTTTATTTTGGTCTTTTTCTTAAATTCCTTTTTCTTCCCTAAGTTATTTCTGTATTGTGACTTTGAAGTTTTATTGTACAAATCTCCTTTTCTGCATAGGTATCTATTCTTGAATGCTTCCACTGATGCTTCCTACCCATGTTTGTGACAAGAATCAAACCTATAGGGATCCAAATGCTGATTTGTCTCTGAGTTTGAGTAGGAGTTTTTAGAAACAATATTTTAATATAATACAAATCAACATACAAATAGAATCTTAATGGTTTATTTAAAATCTTTCATTAACATAGTTGAAGATGGAAGCTGAAGACTAGAAATGCCCATCTGGTCTTTCCTCAGTTTGCATGCTTTGGATAGATATGCCTATTTTTATTTTTACTATTTAGCTCATGCCTTTCAAGTATTAGTTCAAGGTGAGTTACATTCAGGGTACAGTATGCATTTCCCTGTCTCCAGAGTGCCTACATTGTCTGTACTCGAGGCACTAGAAGGTTCTGATTTGCTGATTCAAACCCTCCATCGCTGCTTCACAGCTCTACTTCTTTAACGACTAGGCTACTGCAAACTATTTGGGGGGGGGGGGGAGGGATATAGCATTGGTTTTTCCAAATTCTGCAATCTTCACTGATGACAAGGACTTTATGTCCACTAGGCCGCTTTCAAAAGTACACAGCAAGTGCATTTCTTCCCTTGTAGATCACATAGAGGGGCATAATCTAACAGAAACGCCTATCTCCATGGGCGTTTATCTCTGAGAACGGGTCCGTGAAGGGGCGGACCCAAGCGTATTTTCGAAAAACTTAGACGTCCATGTTTTATTCGCCAAGTTGTGAGCTGGGCGTTTTTGCTTTTCAGCGATAATGGACAATGAAATCGCCCAGCTCAAAAACGAATAAATCCAAGGCATTTGTTCGTGGGAGGGGCCAGGAGTCGTAGTGCACTGGTCCCCCTAACATGCCAGGACACCAACCAGGCACCCTAGGGGGCACTTTTACAAAAACAGAACAAAAGGTAAAAGAGCTCCCAGGTGCATAGCACCCTTCCCTTGTGTGTAGAGCCCCCCAAATCCCCCTCAAAACCCACTGCCCACAAGTCTACACCATTACTATAGCCCTAAGGAGTGAAGGGGGGCACCTACATGTAGGTACAGTGGGTTTGGGGGGGGGGGGGGGTTGGACGACTAAGCATTAAGCAGCACAATTGTAACAGGTAGGGGGGGATGGGCCTGGGTCCACCTGCCTGAAGTCCACTGCACCCCCTAACAACTGCTCCAGGGACCTACATACTGCTGCCAGGGAGGTGGGTATGACATTTGAGGGTCAAAATAAAAAGTTGTGAAACATCATTTTTTGAGGTGGGAGGGGGTTTATGACCACTGGGGGAGTCAGGGGAGGTCATCCCCGATTCCCTCCAGTGGTCATCTGGTCATTTAGGGCACTTTTTGGGGCCTTATTCGTGAAAAAAACAGGGTCCAGGAAAAGTGCCCTAAATTCTAGCTAAAAACGCATACTTTTGTCCCATTATCTGTGAAATGCGCCCATCTCTGTTCGGCAGATAACCACGCCCCAGTTCCGCCTTCGCCACACCTCTGACACGCCCCCATCAACTTTGTCCGCATCCGCGACGGAGTGCAGTTGAAAACGCCCAAAAATCGGCTTTCGATTATACCGCTTTATTCGTTTTTGTGAGATAAACGTCCATCTCCCGATTTAGGTCGGAACTTGGGCGTTTTTCTCGTTCGATTATAAGCTGGATAACCTCCGTTCCATCCTTATAAAATGATCACACAGTCCTCTCTTCTGTGTGCTCCAGGTGCAGTCTCTCTCCCTTTTTTCCCCAGGCCCTAATCCTTCATACAGCTTTTCTCTTCTCTCTGTCCTCCCAGGCCTCAGTGAAGAGCCAAAGCTGCTACCACTTTTACAGAAAGAAAAGGTTTCTCTGCGATGATCAGGCGAGCAGTCGTCTTATTTTTTGTAGGCCATGACGAATTTGAATGTAGAAATGTAACCTTCTCTAAATCACCAAGTTAAAATCTGCTGTTAATATTTATCCAGTTGCATAGGGAAAGGAATATCCTGTTGTGAATCTTTCTCCTCCCTCTCCCCCTGTTTGTAAGAACAAATGGAAGGTCAAGGCATATGTCTTTGGCCTTCACTTTCATCCTCAAGGGCCACAAATAGGCCAGGTTTTCAGGATATCCCTAAAACCCATGAAGTTAAAAGACTGAAATTGGTTTCGTTTTTGAAAGAAGGATGGATTATATAAATACGAAACAATAAAGAAGAAAAGAGGGAAGACGTGTTTATGAACTGTTTTGAACGGTTATGAACATTCTGGTTATAGAAAGTTCACACAGGACAAGAATAGATATCTGTGTAGGAAGTATCATAAAACAGTATTCATAAATACCTTTGGGGCACTAGGATCATTTGAAGTTATTTATGTTGTTGTAACAGGTTTTATGGTATGTGTATATATGGTTGAATGGATTGAATGAATGGGTGTATATTGGGGGTGTTTTAGATGACATGTTGAGTTACTTATATGTAAAAGATTGGTTAAATAAAGATTTGTTATGTTTATAACAGTTGTTGAAGATTGAGTAGATATATATTACAACTATTTATAGAGAGGAACTTGAATTTGGGGTGTGTAAAACCCATGAGAGAGATTTTGCATGCAAATCTGTCATGTATATTAAGAGTATTCTGAAAAACGGACTTGCTGGCGGCCTTTGGATTGGGAACAAAGGCCAAGGGCCTGTGTGCTTTACTTTTTAGTGTTCTTCCTCTGCGGTTTTCACACCCTGTCAAGATAATTCATACTGTTAAAAACTTCTTCACAAAGGTGGTCGGTTTCTGAAAATTAGAGATATGCAGGGCATTAAGTGTGTAGGTATAAATTTTGTCTCTGTCTGTGGCTTAACTATGACATACCAGCAAAGAGCCATGATAAATGTTGGTTAATATTTGATTGCTAATTGGTTTTAAGAACAGCAACACTGATGGAATTCTCTCTGAACTTGCTGATCTGTCAGCTTTCCTCCTAGAGTTAGGTTTTCAGCTTGTTCAATCAGGTGGGGGGAGGGGGAGGGGGCTTGTTTACACTGCAAATTAAATTCGCATTCATTTTACTGCCTGCCAGACAACTTCTGTGCTCCATAACTCCGCTGGTCTCTTGTCCAGTTTAACCTTTAAAGACAGAACAGTGACCAAATGCAGTAGTTTTCCCACTTCCCCCTTTGCAGGCTAAATAGAAGTATGAGGCAATAAATCTATTTTCAGATGTGGTATCGTACTGTTGTCAAGAATTTTGGGTGGCGAGACGTCCATTTCCAGGGGCATGCATTATGTGCAGTCTTAACAAAGGCATCTTGCTGGAACTTCATAGCTTGTGGCAGTGAAGTGTACGTCTTTTGTATGTATGCTAGTATGTGTTGAGAACTGGACCTCTTAAGTATGTTTCTGTGGAAGTTGGTTGATATATTTTGTGTTGTTTACCTGCAGTACTGTGCCTTAGAAGTTTGAAGAGCAGTTGAAATGGAATCAAGTCTATAACATCACTGCTGCCCATTAGAATGCATAACGTCATTTCATATAGGAATTCTATATCTGTGTTCCAGTACTGGAATACAGATGTGTTAGCGGTTGTAACTAGATGTTGAAATGAGTGGCAGCTTACTGATATTTGATGTGTAAATATGCTCATCCAAGGAAAGAATTGTTCATTTACAACAGAGACATTTATAGTCTTCATAACTTTCGAATTGGAATATGGTGGTTCATTAGAATCAAAAATAGTCGCCTTGAACTATTGAGAAAGCTGCGTGTTAAATCCAAATCATGGTAAAGATGCTACTGGGAAACGAAAATCTCAATTGACCCCAAAATGGGGAAGAACAAGTGGTTATCAGAATTGGGTGATTATTGGCAATCAGAAGTAGGGAAAGTAGAGCCCACAAGATACCCTACACATATCTTAAAGAATGTAAGTTAAAATATTTGTAAATCAAAGCTATCATAAAATAGAATAGGGAATGTTGTTTACGAGATCAAGTTTTTTTGAGGTATTCTTGAGCAGAATTTGAAAACTTGCTTTTTTTAATGCACACCTGCTATTGGGATCCCATTGGTAAGTAAAAATTTTCAAAGGCCTGGATGTGTGTTATGTGCCAGTAAACTCTACATAAGCCATTGGATAGATGACTGACCTTATGGCTGCATAGGATGTTCATCAGCTAGTGGCAAAAGAATATGTAAGACCTTGAGGCCTTCCTTGGGGGTTTGTTGTCCACACAACTGCTTCAGACTTCTAGCATACCAAAACCAAAGAAAACGGCACTGTAAAATTAACAGAAGTGAGCCACTCGGTAATGGGGAAATAGACTCCAGCTCTGTGGCTAGTGTGTCTGATGATTTTAAGAGCGTGAGTATAGATGTTAGTAATGAAGGGAAAGGGAAATGGGACTTTATACCGCCTTTCTGAGGTTTTTGCAACTACATTCAAAGCGGTTTACATATATTCAGGTACTTATTTTGTACCAGGGTTAATGGAGGGTTAAGTGAGTCACAAGGAGCGGCAGTGGGAATTGAACTAGGTTCCTCAGGATCAAAGTCCACTGCACTAACCACTAGGCTACTCCTCCACTCCTTATATCAAACCTGAATTATACTTGGTGTGTTGGGAAACTGAATGTGAAAATTACCTGAAATGTCACTGTAACCTAAGAAAATGTGCATAGTGGTCTCTAAGGAGTAGGAGTGATCCCTAGTTGCTTCTGTCCCCGCCCACTGCATAGTCAAAATAACTTCCCGTAGGAGGTTGTGGCTGCCATTTTGTGTTTGGAACCGTCATGGGCAGGAGCAATCCGCAATCAATAATTTGATTAGTTTAAGATAACATAGGTGAGTAGTAATGAGTTTTTTGCATTTATTTTGGGGAGGGGGAGGGAAAGGCCTTCTTTCTCTGTTCCCTCGGCAGCTGTGAGGAAACTGCTGTTCTAAGATTATCTGTGTAACTTAAGCTAACCAGATGGATGAGGCAAGGAGCAGATGTGGGAGGAAGTCAAAAGAAAACTTGTATTGAACTAGATCAAATTGTATCTTCCGCTACAGAGAGACCCTTCTTGTATGGGTTGAATCCCCATGAGTTTAGATTGCGAACAGCTCTTCCTGATGCAAATAGCTTCTATTTTACTTCTGATAAGGATTTAATCCTAGAAATTTGTGCATGAAGCCTTTTTCTTCCAAGTATGGTAGGTATTAATATGGTGATATCCTGTTGGTAGCATTACATTTTGATCCAGAAATGAGCATGGAAATAAACACCTGATAGGCCTGTGTAGAACGAGTACAGCTAATTTTCACCATCACTTGACCGTAGTGAAATACCATGAGTAACTTTTGGGCGAGGAAAAGATTGGTGGATGAAGGGCCTTGTTTAAGAGGGATGGTCCAAGAAAACAGCAGGGTAATCGATCTGCAGACTGCAAGATGGACACCGAACGAAGCAGATACATATGTGGAAAACAATATTTAATTGATATGGGCTGCATCAGGGGCTACAAAACAAACAATCATATAACAATTAGAACAAATATAAAAGCAAGTAAACATAAAAATAGATATAAAATAATAATTACATTTCATTACCATAATCTCATACTCAGCTGATAGTAATAGAACACCATGGTGATACAGTTAAATAAAAATTAAAAAAAAAAATTAATTGAAATATCAAAATAACATTGTATAGAACTTAATTGTACACATTGAATAAAAAATATGAATAAAAATAATATAATGTAAATCACTAACATAACATTCATAGACAAACAAAGGTGCAGCGTACTTGTAATGGTTGTGGGGATGTTTTTGTATTCCATGTACTTTTGAAGATGTAGACTGCAGTGATACATATTCTGTTAGAATCCAGAAGAAAAGCACGTTATCATTTACATTGCATTAAATATTAGTATAAGTCAGCAAACTATGGGTACCCATGGTCTGCCCACCGTGAAGCACAATGCTGAAATAAAAAATCTCTGCCAGATGCCTTTTCATCAACACCATAAAGCTAAGCAAGGTGCCAATTTGTATTTCTCACACTGAAACTATTACTCTTGGATATTACTAAGTGCTTTGTGCTGGATACACAGAATACAGCGAAATGCTGAAGGGCTTTGTTTCTTGATAAGTTAAGTAAATATAGAAGCTGTCTTTTTGTCATTAGTTCAAACACTTAAGTGAAATGCTCAAGACTGGAGCATTGTGGCACCTGTGTGTTTTGCATTTGCTTTTACAGCAACTTTGACATTTGTTACTGCCAGTAAATTTTCTTTGTTGGAGTTGGTGGTAGTTTTATTAGTCTCCTCGAACTTCTTGGTCAAGGGGCTGGGGAGTTTGGCGTGGGAATCAGTTATTTGTGTGAGATGCTGCACTGTAGCTGTTCAGTGATGGAAGCCAGCTTGAGCTTTTGTGGATTTACATGAACAGAATAATAAAGGCCTTCATAAGTATATCCTATTTAAAAAAAAAAAATTAAATCACGTTAAGATGTTTTAATGAAGGACAATGAATGTAACTTGATGTTTACAGCACAGAAATAAAGTTGAATTCCCATAATTCATTCGTTACTTAATTTTTGCATCTAATTTTTGTGATATTTTCATTTATTGTCATTGTAGTACCTATCTGTATTACTCCGTTAATGGTGATCACCATTGCGGCATAATGTAAGCCACACTGAGCCTGCAAATAGGTGAGAAATGTGGGATACAAATGCACAGGGCCGGTCAAACCCAGTAAGCGAGGGAAGCACCGCAGGGGGGCGCCTGCCTTCAAGGGCGCCACTGCACCCGCCATACTGCACCACTGTTGGGGGTTTAAATCTTTTATTTACCTCCGTCCCAGCAGCTGCGTCATTTCAAAGCCCTGCCCGTCTCTAGCCTTCCCTCCCTTCGTGAGTTCGTTCCCGCAGAGTCCCGCCTTCTGACGTCATTTCCTTGTGGGCGGGACTCTGAGGGAACGAACTCACGAAGGGAGGGAAGGCTAGAGACTGTGGCAGGGCTTTGAAATGACGCAGCCGCTGGGGCGGAGGTAAATTAAAAAAGACTTAAACCAAGCAGGGTGGCAAGAAGAAAAAGGGGGGATGTTGGGGGGAGAAGAGGGTGGGCAGGTGGCCATAAATGGGAGGGGGATGGGGCGAAGGAGAATCACTGGGCAGGGTGGGAGGAGAAGCTGGGGGGGGGGGGGCGCCAACTGATAGTCTGCAGGGGGGCGCCAGAGACCCTAGGACCGGCCCTGCAAATGCAGCAAATGAATAAATAACTTGCTTCTTGCTTGTCTGGCCTGCAGAAGGCCTTCCTTTTCAAATATGCAGTTTTCTCACTTCTGAATGATTTTTTTGCTTTAGTCTCGAGAGAGTTCCACTTGTCTTGCCTTATGGGAAATGCAGTAGTAAACCAAATTCATTCTCTCTGTGCCCAAATGGCTGGGCTTTGCATACTAGCCTTTTAGCTAAACAGTGCTGGCATGTTTTTAAGCAGCTGCTTACAGTTCTTAGGTGGTAAACCTACAGGGAAGTGGAAGAGTTGGGCAAATACTGTGCTGTAATTGACATCTGACAAGGTGTCTGATACAGCCAGGCTGTACCCCATCCTGCCACACTTGGGTCATGATTGCAGAAGGGCATGCGAGACGCTTTCTGGAACAAATAAGGTTTCTGCAGCTGGAAGAATGGAATACTTGATGGAGCCATTGCATGGCAGCTTGCTGAATAATTACACTCCCTATTGCTTCAGAGCTTTTCTGATGTGGCACTGATTGCTAATTAAGACACTTGTGCTGTGCTGGTTCCCTGGGTTCACAAATTGTTCCAGAGTTTCTCTTGACTCTCACTTTTTCTCTGCTTGTGTGGTGAATCTAGAGATAGTTGTGTTGTAGAAATGAATAAACATCACTTATTTTATTTGTAATGAAATAATACACTAAGGTATTCTTTGTTTTTAGGAGGACAGCAAGTGTCCTTTTCATGTTGTCGTTCTGCTTGATGTAGGAATGATTTTAAAAGGAGCACGTTCATGGCACTAGTATAAAAAGGTTTGTTCTTTGGTCATGTGATGAGATTACAAATTCTGATTTTTCTGCTTCGCTAAACTTGCTGCCTGTTAACTGGTTTTTGAGGTTGGGACTGGAACTTGGAAGGTACCGGTGGCAGTCTCATGGCTGTATTATAAGTTGAAACACTGCTAAAGGGAATTTTGATCCTAAAGGAGATTTTTAAAACTTTTTTTTTTTTGCATTTTCAAGTAGTTTTACTAAATTCAATACATTTTTGTTTCTGATTTGTAATTAGAAAAATCTATTATGGAAATGGCTAAGGAAGAAGTTACTGGTTATAGTAGAATAAGTGGAAAGGGAAAGGTGTTGACTACTGAAAGACAGAGGAAACAAAGTACTTGTATCCTGTGATAAAATGGGAAGCACATGCAGGTTCTCTCATCCTTTGAAACAGCAAATAAAAGATCCTGTGAAGGGATCTGGACTTTATAAAGTTACATCTGTCTTTATAAGTTCAACATACATTCACTTGGTATAGGGTATATTCCTGACCCCGATGGGCTTAATTAGAGCTGTTTCTAAGGCAATGCAGGGTTAAGTGACTTGCCCAAGATCACAAGGAGCAGCAATGGGATTTCATCCCTGGCTTCCTTGGTTCTCAGCTCACTGCTTTAGTCATTGGCTACTCTTCCCCTCCTGTGTAAATTAAAACTGTTTCTGAACCGACGTCAGTTAGGATTAAAAAAAAAAAATTTTTATATGGACTGCTGCAACGGGACTGAAGAGCCAGATGAGGAACCCTGGAAACAGGGCTGGGAGTTGGACTAGGCCTCATGCTGTCCTTCCTGCCCACTGGGTGGGCCTGTAACCTCATAAAATGACTGAAATGCACAGCAGGGCAAAAGGAAAGCCCAAGATTGCTGAAAGAACTAAATGGGGAGAGGAGGGGGAGCAGGGTAAGAGCCTTGGTTGCCACTTGGTCACTCACTGAAGGTGGCTTTGTTCTATTTTTTTTTGACACGCTTCCATCGGCACTAAGCCAGTTTGAGGTCCTTGCTGCAAGTGAAGCTTTCTGCATGCTGTAATACCACTCGTCATTTTTTCCAGATCCTCTGGCTTATAGAATATAAAAGGGGGTTTTGTTCTTTTTAAAATAGAACTCAAAGACATTTTGCTTCTGCTTTTGGGAAAATGAAGCAGCTCTGATGTTTGTAAAACAGGGGAAGATGTTACACAGTGGAAATGTTCTGTGGTTGACAGCGTTCCTTTCTATAAAGAACAGAAAGCTGTACTGAATATGCAGAATTTGGGGAAAGATTTTGCTTGCACCCTTTTAGTGGGAGTTACATTCAGGCACTTGAGGTATTGCCCTGTCTCCGGAATGCTTTCAGTCTCTAGTTTTGTACCTGAGGCAGTGGATTAAGAGATTTGCCCCAAGATCACAAGGAGCAGCAGCAGGATTTGAACCCGGCTTTGCTGGTTGTCGGTCTAGTGTTCTAACCAATTATCTTCCCACCCAGTGTGCAAATTGCTGGTAAGCACCTGGACTGTGCCTTCTTGAAACAAAACTTAATGTGGGTAAAGAATGAAAAAAAACCTGGTCAGCTACCACCCTGGGCAGTCTTTTAAACTATATGGAGATAGTTTTATGAGTAGAGGGATTCCCCTGCTTAGGAAGTGCTTGGGAGCTGAATAGGGGCAAAGAGGTTTTCCTATCCTGGTTTATAGTATTGAATGACTTGTCAGAACTAAGGTAAAATGGAAATGTTAAGCCTGTTGAGCTGTCAAAATGCATGGAAGTGCTTAATAAACACTAAAATGTTCTAACAATAACATTTCCACGCAGAGTATACACTTCTTTTGACATACTCTGATTGTGGTGATGGTAGTACTATGCTGGATTCTGCTGCGCCTACATTTGGCCATCTTCAGTCTGTTGTCCTCATGTTCACATGTTTTACTCTTTTTCTGCTTCAATATTTGCAGCAGTAGGTATGACAAAGGACTTTGGGTAGGGCAGGAGGACAGGAAAAGGAGGCACAGACATGTCTGGGTCAGCGCTGAATGCCATCTACAGAAAAAAGCCCCAGCTCTGACACGCTGAGCAAACTTGGAGGACGTATCTCATCCATCGACTCTTCAGAAACTTAGATCTCAGGCCCACTTCTACAAATCTACCATTCTTAATGTTAAAAAGAAATATTACTCCGCCCAGATAGGAAAAGCACCTCATTCCAGATAATAAAATCCCTGATCGACACCCCCCCAACCACCACACATTTGCTGAGAACCTAGCAACAGTCGCACTTCCGGTGATCGGCAGTGTAAAGTGTGAGGCTTTAACTCAGTCCTGCAGGGCCTTTGCTTGAAGGGTGTGCTCCCCCTGCAGTTTCCATGCTTTCCAAAAGTGCTTGCTTCGGTAGCACATGTACCCAAAAAAATAATTTTTTTCCAATTGGCCTCTCTAGCTTCATGTCCTTTGTCAGGGGCTGATGCTGTGGTAAAGAACTATGTAGAGGATTCCCTCTAGGCACACTCAAGAGCCAGGGACAGCAGAGAGAGGCCGTGGCAGTCACAGTCCTCCGTGCGTCTGTCGTGGTATAGCATGCTGGTGGCACACACTGCATGGTCTTCAGAGCCAGCAGCTGAGCAGGGATAATGGATTATTTTTACAGTGTGTGTAAATGTGGACTCTTCAGTCTGTCTTTTCTCTCGGTGAGCTTTTTACATGTTCTGTTCCCTTCTGCCCTTCAGCTCAAATGGATATATTTTTCACAGTGTGCCTGCCAAGGCACATTGGCAATTAGAATCCACTCTTCTCTCTCAAATCACTCAGACTGGAAGGACAAATCCCTGGTCATCTGACAGGCTCTTCATTCCAGTACACCCCAGGTCCCGTTGTGGGCCCCTGGGGATCTGTAGGGCCCTGGTGGGGTTTTTTGGGTCCAGAGCTTGACCCAGATGGTTAATCAGGCCGTAATCCTAGCCCTTACCCTAACCCTCATCCTGTTGATGGGGGAGGGGGCCCTGAGGGGATCAGCAGGGGCCCACATTTTGGGGTCTTAGTGCTGTAGAATGTATCTGGTTGTTTCGGGAGGGGGGGTCCAAGCTCTTCAGAGGGAGCAGAGGAGACCTCAAGTCCTCTCGGGCTCCCAGTTCCCCATGGATTCTGTTTCCATGAACCCTCCCTGTCAGGAGGCTGTGGAGTAGTGATCCCATGGGTTCCAGCCCTTTTATCATGAGTAGCTGTCTTGTCTCTTAGACAAGGACATGGGGGCCTTGGCTTAAGCTTCCTGCAGTGAGCCCCTCAGGCCCCGAAGCATTTTCTACTCCATAAGGCTCTCATTTGCTTAATGGCAGAGTGGGAGTCCCTTGATGTCCCCTCTGGGGTTGCCTGTGCTCTTGGTTGTGTCTGTGCCTTTGCCGAGGAGGTGAACTGTTGGGCCTTCCTGAAGGTGGATGCCCTGGTTACAGTGTTCAAAAAGATGACTGCTGTACCTGTCTAAGGGGGGTGGGCTTGGCCTTTATGGAGCTCCATGAAAAGTATGTGAAGCAGCAGCTCTGCCTTTCAGGCTTCTATTTGTGGCGGTTACATAGCTCCATGCTGCGTTGGTCCCAGCAGTTGCTGGAGTTGCCAGAGACTTCTCACCTGAGGTCTGGATCTGGCTTTTTGGGTGGTCGTCCTATACGATCTGGTCCATCTGGCTTCTCACTCAGTGGCAGCGTTGAGGGTCGCTGTAAGTTGTGGCTTCTAGCTCTTTGGTGATTTGGAGAGGTTGGGTGAAGGTTATGGGGGAGGTGTGGCAAGGGTGTGCAGCAATCTTCGGTCTCGAGGATTAGTGCCTAGGCAGGGGGCAGAGTAGATCCGTCAAGCAGCGGTCATTTTAGGCCCCAAGCAAGCTGGACCCTGGAGTCCCTCTGGTGGGACCTCAGGTGCTTGGCCTGCTCAATGAGGGTCTGCTGGGTCCCTCATTCTTTCCAGTGGGAGGCAGGCTGTCCCGCAATGAGTGTGTCTGCTTCCTGAAGTCAGTGGGTTCTTGAGGGGGTACTCCATGGAATTCACCTTCTGGTTCCGGATGCCTTTGTGACATCTCCATGCAGCTCAGCGGTTGTTGCCATTGAGCATCTGTGTAATATGAGAGCAGTGGAACCTGATCCACCAGCAAGTTGCAGCCTGGACACGTACTATTTCAAGGTCTCAAAGAAGGGTGGCTTTCTTCAGCCCATCTTGGACCTCAAAGGGTGCAATGCTTGTCTCAGAGTTCAGCACTTTCAAATGCAAGTTCTGTACTCAATTGTGTTGGTGTGGCCAGGGGAGTTTTTGACTTCCTGGACCTCACGGAGGCTTATCTCTCCATTCTCACAGGAGATATCTGCGCTTCTGTGTGCTAGGGCATCATGTTCAATTTCAGGTCTTGCCTTTTGTCCTGGATATGGCACTGTGCATGTTCTCTAAAGTAATGGTGGTGGTGGCTGCACATCTTCAGCACCAGGGGGTTCGGGTTCACCCATACCTGGACAGCTGGCTGATTAGAGTGGATCCAGTGATGGAGGCCAGTCAGGCTGCTGCTTGGGTCGTGTCTTGGAGTCTCTGGACTGGGTTGTGATTCGATCCTAGAGACACCTTGCTCCGTCTCAGGTTCTGGAGTACCTGGGAGTCCACTTCGACATGAGCTGGGCAATGGTTTTCCTTTCGGAGCAGCAGGTGGAGAAACTGCAAGCTCGGAGGCACTAGTTGTGTGAGCTTCCATAGCCCACGGTCTGGGGCTATTTGCCGCTCCATGGCTGTGAGTCTGGAAGTGGTACCATAGGGGCTCACATGCTCCCTCTAAAGCGAGCCTTGTTGTCCTGGTGGGTGTCAGCCTTTCAGGATTTCCTTCTTTCTCTCCCGCTCACACTCAGCGAGGATCGGTCAGGCCTCCTCAGTGGGTGCTGGTCACCATGGATGCAACTCTCCTTGGTTGGCAAACTCACTGTCTTGGTCATGTGGCATAGGGCACCTGGTCAAGCCAGGAGACATCCTGTCCAACTGCCTGAAGACCCAGGCAGTCCATCTGGCTCTGCAGGAGTTTTCAGCCACTCTTAGAAGGGAAAGTGGTCAGAGTGATTTCGGATAGTGCCACGGTGGTGGCATACATCAACTAGCAGGGTGGAACCAGAAGTCTGGCAGTGGCCATGAAGGCGGCAAGTCTGTAAGTGGGCGGAGATGCATCTGCAGGTGCTCTCAGCAGTCCATATTGCATGTAATGGCAATATGCATGTGGACTTTCTTAGTCGCTCTCTTATGAATCTAAGAGAATGAGAGCTGGAACTTTAAGCCTTCCAACTCATTATAGACCGCTGGGGGGCCACCTCAGTTCGACTTGATGGCGTCCAGAGCCATAGTGAAGGTCTCTCGGGGGATAGGTGCCCTGGTACAGCCTTGGTTTGTAGTGGAGCCTCTCTATATCCTCCTTTTATGGCCTATTGGTTGCTTGTTACTCAGGATGGTGCATCATTCTCATCTGGTCTTGCTGATGGAGTCAGATTCTCCTCTCAGATCTTGGTGTGTGGATCTCTGGCTTCTGCTGGTGGAGGTCCCATTTCTGCTGCCCAAGAGTCAGTCTGCACCTGCAAGGGCTGGTATAGATGGATGATCCAATCCCTTTTGGCTTATGATATGGCCATTGAGAGGCGACTGTTAGAGAAGTGCGGGGTTTCCTCTGCAATGACTTGAATATTGCTTCACTCCAGAAAGTTCTTTACGTCCCTGGCTTATGTCAGGATCTGGCATGTGTGTATCCTGGCGCGGGGAACAGTCCCTATCTCTGAGGACTCAGGCTCTCGATATTCTGGGTTTTCTGCAGCAGTGCCTGAAACAGGCTCCCTGAGGGTCCAGGTAACTGTGTTTGCCAAGTTTTTTTTTTTTTTTTGGGGGGGGGGGGGGGGGGGGAGGTGAAGAGCATCTCTCTGGCTTTGCATGAAGAGGTAGCTCAGTTTCTGAAAGGGGTGTTGCATCTGCACTCCCTTTATTCTTTGTTTCCTTCTTGGGATCTCAATCTGGTTCTTTGGGCGTTGTCCAAGGCTTCATTTGACCCACTGTGCTTGGTTTCCATCAAGAATCTTACCCTCAAGATCGTATTTTTTGTGGCCATCATTTCTGTTAGGGCCTGCAATTCCAAAACCTTCCTGTCATATTGGGATACTTGGCTCTCCTTGGAGGATTCCATGTCCTTGTGCATGATACCATCCTTTCTTCTGAAGGAGGTTTCTCCATTCCATGTGAATCAGGATCATAGCCGGAGGATTGGAAGCTTCATAAGCTGGAAGTCCAGAGGATGCTGCTCAAGTACCTCAAGGGGACAAACATTTCATCTCTGACTACCTCTTTGTACCTTTTTCCATGGCCCTCAGAAGAGCCAGATGTTTTCAAAAGGCCTCCATTGTAAGGGATTAAGGCATCTATTGAGTCTGCTTACATCCGCAAGAATCGTCCGGTGGCTCAGGCATTCTAAGCCCACCATAATAGGGCTCGTGCAGAGACCCGGATGGTATCCCCTAAGGAGATCTGCAGAGGGTGATGACTTAGTCGTCACTTCATTCCTTTAAGCACTACAGATTGGATGTGCTGGCCAGAGCCCACAAGGATTTTGGCAGAATTGTCATTTGGGGGGGAACATTGGGGCTGACCCTGAGAGGAGAAATTCTTACCTGATTTTCTTTGCATTGGTCAGCGACATTGTTCTGAAGTCCCACTCTTAGAAGACCTCAGCTTGGAATTCTAGGTGTGCTCTGTGCTTCTTTTTCTGTGCTACAAAAAAAAAATCATTTTGTGATTGGCAGCCATACGGGTTCCCGTTATATGACTATATTCTGATATGTTCAGGGTAGCGAGTGCCACACTGGTGTTTTTGCTTGCTTGACTTATCGTTGCAGCTCCAGTGGTTGATGGGGTATGGGTGCCTTACAAAGAGACCTTGCTTCTTGGGCAGATGCATACTGGGTTGTTCCAGGGAGCACCTTAGATTATGCTGGTGATGTCACTGGCGGGGTTCAGTTTTCTCTGCCTCCACCTGCCGGTAGGAAGGGATAACACCCATTGATTCAGAACAATGTTGCTGACTAAAGAAAAATTATCAGGTAAGAAATTAATTTCTCCATATTTCCAAAAATAAAAGCTCTAAGGCAGCTCCTACTGATCGTTCCAATTAATGTTCCATTCATATCTAAGATTGTAGAACGTCTAGTCTCACATCAGCTAGAAGACTACTTGAAGAAAATTCAAAACTTCACCCCAACCATATAGGATTTAGATAATCCCGTAGCACTGAAACAGCACGTTTAGGCATCATTATCTTCATCTATCAGGCCTTTGACCAAGGCAATATCTTTTTTTCCCTTGACCTATGATCTAGTAGACCACATTCTTCTACTGATCAGGTTACACGATGTCCCTTGACTTGTTTCATTCTTATCTCTCTAACAGAACCAATACATTGGCGCAGTGTGCGTCAAACCCTATGCCAACTCGGAGCTGTCGGGTTTCCAGAGCATTGGGGAGGAATGGGGAATTCTGCCAGCATGCATTTGCTTGCTAGCAGGCCCCCCATCGTGCCCCAATAAAATCAAAGCCCCTCTCCCACAGCCCCCACCCCAAGCCAACAACACGGGGATCTTCAGGCCTCCTAAACCCCCCCCCCCCCCCACTCCTAATTTAAAAAAAGCCCTGGTGGTCAGTGGGCTGCAATCAAATCTCTTTCCCTCCCACAATCATGGTGGTCTAGCGGCCCCATTCCCCTCCCCATACCTTTTGAAGGTGGCACTGAAGAGGAGGTAGTGTGCTACTTCCTCCACCACTAAGGTACCAGGGGGAATAGGGCCACTAGATGTAGGTTTGGGGGGGGGGGGGGTTGCGATTGACCAACAGGACTTTTTTTTTTTTTTTAATGGGTGCAAAGGGGGTTGGAGATCCACCAGAACTCCAGCCCCCCCCCCCCCCATCCCAGTGAGCTTGTGTTGGGGGGGGGGGGGGAGGGTGGCTGGAGGTCTGATGCACCTCCATCCACCATATTGCCGGGTTGGGGGTTCAGGAGGCACTAGGCCACCAGGGCCTTTCAGTTGTAGGGGGGTCTGGGGGTTCCACGGACCTCCTCCAGCCCCTGTGATGATAGGTCCGGGCTTTTGACTACTACTACTACTACTTAGCATTTCTATAGCGCTACAAGGGTTACGCAGCGCTGTACAAGTTAAAACATGGGGAAGGACAGTCCCTGCTCAAGAGAGCTTACAATCTAAAGACAGCCTGGACCTGGCAAGAGTGCGGGTGCTCAGGCACAATCCTCTCACACTTTTACCCTATGATCAGAGATAATGGCGTGCTTAAATCTGCATGCTATTATCTCTGATCATAGCATGGGAACAGCGCAAGACTTTACCGCCCCTCTTTTTAGAGCGCTGTTTAGAACAACGCGGGGCTTTTGATATCTGCACCTCCTGCATTAGCAGGAGGGGTTGGCAGGCAGCTCTGATTAACTCCTACCACCTTCCCTGCTGGCTTTTCTCTGCTGCCAGAGAAATGGGAAGACCCATTTATAGGAATTTTAAAAAATATTTTATATTACAATGGGGGATCCAATGTACTTGTTTGTCTAGGGCCCAACAGAATTAATCCTGCCTTGCAAATAAGACTTGTAAAAGTTCTGTAATGCAGGTATGTTAGGAAAGGAAACATTTTGGTAGAGGATCTATTTTAAATCAGGATTATCTCCCCCCCCCCCCCCCCCAAGTTAACAGTATAGGCACAAAAATGGCAAAATAAAAATACCAAAATGATGGGGGGAAAATGAATCTTTCATGCAAAAGTGGAGTAGGCACTTCCTGCTTTTTATGATTCATCTTCCAACTTAGTCATAATGTAACTTAACTCTTCCTTGATATGTGCCACATACCTTTAGTCTGTTTCTAATTTTTTGGATTGTTTTTTCTACAGAGTCTGTTTTCAGTTTGCAGGATATATTTACGTACTTGTACTTGCTGTTCTGCCTTAAGTTTACATATGTAGGAAATTACGACAACATACAAATATGGGCCATGTTCTGTGTAGACTTATAATATTCAGTTGGACCAGGTTGCATAAAATAGTTCAGATCTAGGTTTTCTGCTGCTTCTTCCAAATTTGTGGACTTTTTTTTTACCCATGTCTGCATTCTAGAATTTAAGACATATGCAAATCGATTGTATGCATGTTATATTGACTTTATGTGTACTAAAATTAAGATGGGTTTAAACCAGATGTGCATTAATAAATACACATCTGTAGTTTTATGAAAAGGACGGTTGAAAACCCACCCCTCCCTCCTGCTGCATCTGTCCACTTTGCTGTTGCCTAGAGTTGGCAGTGACTGTGAACATTAATAGAATATGTTCCAACTTAAAGTGAAAAATAAAGGGTTATTTTTGTTTGTTTTTCAGAATGCTCCCCCGACGCTGAGTATTAGCATGTATAACACTTATTTTGACCTTGTACATGTGGGCTAGTAATTATTCCCCCTCCCCCAAAAAACACACATGTTTTGGCTACTTGGACTGGTATTCTGGGGGGGGGGGGGGGGGGGTTATGCTGGTTTGTTCGGCTGGATCAGATACCTCGTTCTATTGGTTTTCCATGAGCAGAGCCAGTTCGTATTTTGGCAGATGCACTCAACACTCAGCTGCTGCCTGCTAGATAAACCCACGTATCTGGTCAGTAGCTTGATCTTTTGCAGTGGTCAGTTTTGTAATTGTGAGACAGCTGATTGGAAGGAAGTGACAAATTTCAGCATGAGATGAGCTGTCAAGTGCTGTGTTGCTAAGAGTTAAAGGTACCATGAAACCTAATGATTTCCTGGTTTTTTTTTTTCTGTTTCTCTTTGATCTTTCCAGAACATTGCCTGAAGCAGGAGCACCATGCCGTTAGTAACGAGGAGCATTGAGCCAAGGCACCTGTGCCGTCAGACTTTGCCCAGCGTTCGAAGCGAGCTGGAATGTATGACCAACATCACCCTGGCAAATGTCATCCGACAGCTGGGCAGCTTGAGTGAGTGCCGCAGAGAGGCTCTGCTCCGCTTTCCCCTGCGGAGCCGCTCTGGTGCCGTTTCATCTTTATTTAGCTCAGCTCTCTACTGGTGCTGCTCGGACTCCCCCATCTGCTTTTCCTAGTCTAATGCAAATAAAAATCTTGCCTTTTTGTTTTTTTTCCCTGCTAAGCATGGGATCTTTGCTGCTTTTACTAAGTCTAGTTTACCAGGTGTCATTTATGCTAAAATCAATGAGATACTTTAAAAAGGAGACTATACAAAGCAAATTTAGACTCTGTAGAAAGTTGGTACCTTGCAGAACGTAGTAACATTACGTTACATTTCTGACATAGCCTAAAACAGAACTGAACCATGTAAAACTTTAAACCTAAAATAATCCTTGCTTGTATTCGTAACCAATGTAACGAGACATCTCTCATTTAGAAAGTCCAAAAATCAAACAAACCACCGTATTCTGTACAGTCTGTAGCCTTTTCAAAAGCCTCTTTGTACAGCCCAAATATATCAAGTTACAATAATCGAGATATGATAAAATAAGAGCATGAATTAAGGGCTCAAATTCTGTCAAAATATTTCTGGACAGTACATTGCTTTCTCATCATAAAAAAGCACTTCTTAACTATCGTATTGGCCTGCATTTCCATTGAAATAGCACTATCGACCTGAATGCCCAGAATTTTGGTGATTTTTATTTAAACATTTCTATATCACAGTGGTTAACAAATTGCACATGCGTTAAAAACATTGTTTATACAAACATAAAACTTCAAACAAGCTAAAGCAGAATAAAAAAATCAAAGAAAAGCTAATTATTTCTGCAAACTCAGTTTTGATCTTCTGCAGCTCCATATGCCTGTATAAAGAGACAAGTTAACTCTTGCTTTGAACTGTTTTACTTCCTGTATCTTTTTAAGCTGCAATGGAAGAAGGGTATTTCACATGGTAGGACCTATTACATAAAAAAAAATATTAGCTGTGTACTCATTCACTCAACTTGATGTGAGGGTACATCTAAATACATTTGCTGTGTGTATCTTAAAGCTCTAAAGGGTTAACACATGCAGCTTTGCAGCCAATATGGCCAATACCTGACCGGTTAATATAGTAAATACTAAGAGCAGAATTTTAATACGATACTCAATGGGCAACCAGTGCAAAGATTTCGGCACCGGTGCATAAGATCCATCAAGCCTAGCATCCTGTTTCCAGCAGTGGCCAATCCAGGTTTTTACAAACACCTGGCAAGATCCCAAAACAGTGCAATACATTTTATGCTGCTTATCCTAGAAATAAGCAGTAGAGTTTCCCCAAATCCATTTTAATAATGGCTTACGGACTTTCCTTTTAGGAAACTAACCAAACTTTTTTTTCTTAAAACCCTGCTAAGCTAACTGCTTTTACTACAAAACTCTGCTAAGCAAACTGCTTTTACTACATTCTCTGGCAACAAATTCCAGAGTTTAATTATGCTCATATCTAGGTAATACCCACTAGTACTCTTGCCATAGAATTCTGGGTGATTTGTAATGCTTTTAACTGAGGTTTAGAAGTACCAAGAAATAAACCATTACAATAATCAAAACATGGCATTGCAAAAGAGAACAATGGTTAACAGTAATAGTTTTAGGCATTCTCTGTGGTTAGTGTCAAAACACAGAAATTGTTTCATCTGTGTTTAGTTTTAACTAATGGTATATCCTCCATTTATCTAATAGATTTATGCAGAGTCTGGAAGGTTCATTTCCAACAGTTGATTGGATATGAATTAATACTGTGATATCTGCTGAGATTATATTGAAGAAAACCATTTCTTTCTAAAAGAGGGACCATGGGATCGCAAAAATACAGTAAACAATACAGTGGAAAGACCAGACCCGTGCGACACTCCAGTTATGCTCCACTGGCTTGACATCGATGAAATAGAGGGATCAGAAGGTCAAAAGGGGTTTGATTAAATCACCCTAGAGTTTTAAAAGTCCTGGCAGAACCTCGAGGGACCTAGTCATCACTTTAGAATTCAAGGTTCCATGTAGAATTTCCAAAATACGTAACATACCAACAATCATAGGTGCCAAACACAGTACAGATTACCCCTCGCTAGACATAATGAACGAGCTTGCTTAATACTGGGGGTGCTTAGCACCTAGTGGCAGCCACAGAGCTGGCTCTTAGGCCAACAGCAAAATTCATAGCATTAAAACATGTCGCCGTTGGGTCATGAGTTTTGTAGAATCTTTTTTATCCAGGTTCTTTAAAGTGCTCCTGAGCAATTTGGAGCAGCTTATGTTACAGTCCAAATTTCTTCCCCTCGTTGAACGTGATTTGGTTCAGCTTCAGTTTTGACTTTGTGACACTATGGTCAGCATGACTTGTTTAGTTGCTATATATACTTTGCTGACTATATCTCCCTCTAGGACTCAGGGAAATTGCAAGAGACCTGCTCAAACTCCAGAGTTAAACCTTTTGTTGTGTGTACTTAAAATTTTCAGTTCGTGCTTTATATTGGCACTAGTAACGAAGGCCCCTTTCAAATCGCAATGAAACGGGCGCTAGCAAGGCTCCCCTCCGTCCCTTTGTGTCTCCGTGTGTCGGCGGCCCCCCCACCCCACTGACCTGCCGAAGTAACGTGTGCTCTGCCCTCGACGTCATCGCGTTTTGACGCGAGGGCGGAGCAGAGCTACAGTGGAGTACAATGTTGGAGCTGAGAATGTGCTCCGGCCTCAACGTCATAACGTTTGACGCGAGGGTGGGGCCCACAGACTGTGATTTTCGAGGCTTCAGAGCTTCGAACATACGAACCTTGGCTTCAGTGATGTCAGCAGCCAATAGAAGGTTGAGGGTGAGTTTTATATATATAGATGTGTAAATCAACATAAAACCATAGGAGAGTGCATCGAAGCAGTGGCGTAGCCACAGGTGGGCCTGGGTGGGCTAGGGCCCACCCACTTAGAGCTCAGGCCCACCCAACAGTAGCACACATTTAGCGGTAGCTGGTGGGGATCTCAAGCTCCGCCAGCTGAAGACTTCCCTCTGATGGTAACGAAAACACTACTCTCCATGATACCGGCATCTGTGCATGCTCAGTTTTCAGCGCATGCCTGCTGGAGACTGCCATGGTGGAAAGAAGCATTTTCCTGCCAACTGAGATATATATTTTTTTGGGGGGGTGGGGGGGGGGGGGGGGGGGGGAGAACATTTGGTGCCCACCCACTTCTTGCCTAGGCCCACCCAAAATCTGTTGTCTGGCTACGCCCCTGCATTGAAGAGAACAAATTTTTTTTTGTTACATTTGTACCCCACGCTTTCCCACTCATGGCAGGCTCAATGCGGCTTACATATACAGGTACTTATTTGTACCTGGGGCATTGGAGGGTTAAGTGACTTGCTTGGGGTCATAAGCTGCAGTGGGAATCAAACCCAGTTCCCCAGGTTCTCAGCCCACTGCACTAACCATTAGGTTGCTCCTCCACTGTGTAATATTTGCACCAAATACATGGTACAAGTATACATCATTCCTGGTGGGAGCAGCAGCCATCCTCTCAAGAAGGATCAGAAAGATCTTGCTGAAACTTTCTCTCCCCCCCCCCCCCCCCCAAAGCATGTGTGCAAGTTCAGCACTATGATAGCTGCATACCAAAGTTTATTAAAGAACTATTGATCTACCCAGAAGTATTTATATGTTAAAATATTTTCTGTGCATAATTTCCTTCCTGTTCTTGCTCAGTTCTCTCCAATGGAATAAATTATTTTATTTCTCAGAATTCCATTTCTGCATCTAGGTTTTCTTTAGCTTGTCCCTGTCTTTTTGACATCGCAATGTTTTTCACAAGCAGAGTGTTAGATTTCTGCTGAGGAGGATGAGAGACTCAGCAAATAAACTTTCCACGTTAGTCTGTAAGGGAAAAGAGATGGCTACTGAAATAATTGGACTAGGAGTAGATTTATATTTTGTGTTGTGATATTAAATGCCTGCAGCCCTTCCATGGGGATGGATTTCTGAATCTGCAGCTATCGGTCTGCTTTTACAGTGTGTGAAGGGAACAGGAAGTACGAGAGATGAAATCACAGCCTGGGAGAAGGCACTAATCCATCTGTCACTTATTGCAGGGTGCATGCCCCCATGGGGTCAGATGTGCTCAGGCAGTGCTGTAGAAAATTTCTGTATAGCGGTGACATTGGCAGAGGCCTGCTAGAGCATCATTTTGAGAAGAAAAGGAGTAATCTGAAATAAACCACTCTCGCCTAGTGACACAGTTTATTGGTCAGTCTCTGGTCCTAGTTAAACATTTTGATATTATTTTAAAATCCCCTTAGAACTGTTTATTATCTTCCTCTCCCCCTTGTCCCTAAGCTTTTGTTCTTCCCTTGCCTTTTCTGCTTTTTTTTAGATACTAGGTTGGTTTGGAAAATAGCATTGAAGTAAATTCTGCTTTCTTGTAACTATTTGCTCCAACATTCTTATATGGTAGCCTCTTTTCCGGGTTATATTACTTCAGAAATGCCATTTATTCCAATTGGACGGTTAGCCTGTTCTTGTAGTGTCAGGTCCTCCATTGGGATTATGGGTTTAATCAGTAGCGTTGGAGCTACCTTCTTGATAAGTTGAATTGCATAATATAGATGTGAATATATTATAATTTGCATAGTTCATACAAGGTGTACATATTTATTTTATTTATTACATTTCTATCCCACATTGAACCGACCATTCGGTGGGATAGTGTGGCTTACATGGAACAAAGGGTAGGTACAAAATGAAGGGTACAGGGTAAGGAATGGGGTGGGTTTGGAGGTCAACAGGAATAACTAGAGGTTGTATGAGCTCTTGTGGAAGAGATTAGGTTGGGCGTTAGATCAGTTTGCTTGATTCGTTGTTGTGGAATAAACAATGAGAGTCGAGAGGGGTCAAGAGGAGTTGGGTTGAGTTAA
Source organism: Microcaecilia unicolor (assembly GCF_901765095.1). NCBI lineage: Eukaryota > Metazoa > Chordata > Amphibia > Gymnophiona > Siphonopidae > Microcaecilia > Microcaecilia unicolor. The sequence goes on from NC_044041.1 coordinate 193,157,994, forward strand.
TTTCTTGGTCGGCCATTTGTTGAAAGTGAGAGTGTGTGATTGTGATACTCGGTCCCTGCTCTCTAAGTAGCTTAGTCGAGACAGGACACGTGGCGAAAAACAGAGGCTTTGTGTTGAGACATAACTGAGAAAAAATAGGTGGGATTAAATTGAAGAGGGACAACTTCTGTACTACAGACATTTGATAACCATTAAGTGTATTATAGCTTATTCTCACTTTCTATACTGCCCAAGCTGACCAGCAGATCTGGTTGGTGTACAAAAAGTAAAATTTACAAATAATTAGAAAAAGTGCATTCAGACCAATTATTGGCAATAAGGTTTCCCCACCCCTAATATGGCATGGAATCGTGCAGGAGTCAAACAAGAGACTTTTCTTTTTAGTATCAGGGAAAGGGGAATAAGGTTTGATATATACTGCCTTTCGGTGGTTACAATCAAAGCAGTTTACATATTCTGTACCTGGGGCAGTGGAGTGACTTGCCCAGAGCCACAAGAAGCTGCAGTGGGCCCTGGTTCTCAGGCTGCTGCACTAACCATTAAGCTACTCCTCCACTCCAAGGCCATGATTCGGTTTATAGGTTGCCTAGATTGAGGAAGGGCATCTGTAATTGAACAAAAAGTGTATGAAATGAGTCGTCTTAAGTCTAAACGCAAATGACCGGTAGAATTGATTAGTTGTAATTCCATGTCCTAATCTGAAAATTGAGTAATACTATACAGGAAGCCCAGGCTCATCTGCATTTCAGTTCTAAATAATTAGAAACCAAAGAATAAGCCAAGTTGAGTTAATCGGTGGGATAAAATTGAGCAAAGGGACCAGTCCGAGCAAAGCTGCAAGAACTTGCTTTATAGGGCAACTAGTAAAAAAGGCCCGTTTCCGAAACCAATGAAACGGGCGCTAGCATGTGGTTTTTTTTGTGTGTGTGTGTATGTGTCACAGAGTTATTTTGTGTGTGTGAGTGTGCGGTATGTGTGCAGGTTGTTGATGTGTGTCTTTTTTTGTTTTGTTTTTTGCTTGGGGGTTGGGGGATGTGCTGTGCTGTGCTGGCAAAGTGGGTTGTATTGGTGTGTGGCTTTGAGGGTGTGTTTCTGTTGTATTGTGTGTGTGTGGTTTTGTCTGTCAAGGAGGTTCGTGGAGGGGGGTTTTTCTGTTGGTGAAATGTAAATGTGAAATGTAAATGTAAATTTTTGCACATACCCACCACAGCAGGAATATTCTTCTCTCGTTCCAGCGGTGGTTCTGTGCTCTCCATGCTGCACAGATAATGAGCCATTCTGCTGGGGAATGCTCCTCCCTTATTGTCACGTAGTTTCCTCTGATTGGTCCGTCTTACGTTGCCTAGTGTTGCCTGGGAACGGTGTTGTGATGGTCCTTTGTGTTTCAGAATGTTGAGGGTGTTTTTTCTGATTGGTCTGTCATGCGAGGGCGGGGCAGAGAGACATGGTCAGTGTTGTGGCTTCACCACCATGAATCCATGAACCCTTCAGTGACTGACTGAGTGACTTCAGAATGTTGTCTTCAGAACGTTGAGGGTGAGTTTTATTATAGTAGATAACCAGGCCATATGAAAAACAGCACACAGTGTGAGCGAGTGAAAGGCAAGTTAGAAGATGTTTCAGGAGAGCTGAATGTACTGCTGCCTAGTACAGTGCTTCTCAACCCTCCCCTGGAGGAACATCTAGCCAGTTGGGCTTTCAGGATATCACAATGAATATGCATAAGAGAAACTTGCATGAGAGGCTGACTGAAACCATGTTTTCCAGTTTTGGGCAAAACTTGCTGCTCTTTTTCAACCGAAACTGCCCCCCCCCCCCCCCAAACAAAGGTAGTGCCGCAACCCCTCCTCCCCACCAGAAAAAATTGTGGGTCTGACTTAGAGTTCCTGGTGGTCTCTAAGGAATCCTGTTCAGAAGGAATGGATCCTAAGGAGCTTAGCCGAGATTGGGTGGCAGAGCCAGCCGGTGGTGGGAGGCGAGGATAGTGCTGGGCAGACTTATACAGTCTGTGCCAGAGCCAGTGGTGGGAGGCGGGGCTGGTGGTTGGGAGGCGGGGATAGTGCTGGACAGACTTATACGGTCAGTGCCAGAGCCGGTGGTGGGAGGCGAGGATAGTGCTGGGCAGACTTATACGGTCAGTGCCAGAGCCAGTGGTTGGGAGGCGGGGATAGTGCTGGACAGACTTATACGGTCAGTGCCAGAGCCGGTGGTGGGAGGCGAGGATAGTGCTGGGCAGACTTATACGGTCTGTGCCAGAGCCTGTTGTGGGAGGCGGGGCTGGTGGTTGGGAGGAGGGGATAGTGCTGGGCAGACTTATACGGTCTGTGCCCTGAAGAGGACAGGTACAAATCAAAGTAGGGTATACACAAAAAGTAGCACATATGAGTTATCTTGTTGGGCAGACTGGATGGACCATGCAGGTCTTTTTCTGCCGTCATTTACTATGTTACTATGTCTAGTGGCTAGTTGGAGAGGGCGTGATCTTGGTTGCTCCTGGCCATGTAGTCTCCACCATCAAAATAGCTTCCACAAACCCCAGAGGATGTAGTATGGGCAGTTAGTGTATCAGGGTTTAAAAAAAGGCTTGGATGAATTCCTGGAGGAAAAGGCCATAGTCTTCTATTGGGATAGACATGGGGAAGTCCACTGCTTGTCCCTGGGATCAGTAGCATGAATCTCGATGCTATTTGGGATTCCGTCAGGAGACCTGAATTGGCAGGATACTGGGCTATTGGTCTGACCCAGTATGGCTGTTAATGTTCTTATGAGATTGGAGCTGGCATGGGTAGAAGCAGCTGGGGGTTGGGGAGGGGGGGTTAAGAGGGAGCTGAGCCTATTATTGTTTGGGGGAAGAAAGGAAGAAGTGAGCTGAGCCCGCTTTTGTTGTGGTGGGTTTATAGGGAAGGGGAGAGAAAATGAGCTAAGCCCACTTTTCTTCAGGGGTGGAGGGGGGAGGAGCACTCAGGGTGCACAATAAGTTTTGGTTTTGACTGAAATTGAAACGACAGAATATGGATTTGGAGCAGATTTCAGTGCTGAAACCGAAATTCAGTCAGCTTCTAACTTGTATATATTAGAGAGCTATTGTATGCAGACTTCTCTTGCATATTCATTGTGGTAATCCTGAAAACATAACCAGCTAGGTGTGCCTCGAGGAGGGGGGTGGGGGCGGTGAAATTGAGAAGCACTGTCCTAAATAGCTTAGTGGCCATGAAAAAAAAATAGGCACTTCTCTGTTTCTCAACTTGATCCTGGACACATCCCCAGGCCAGTCATTTTTTTCAGGATATCCATAATGAATATGCATATGAGGGATTTGCATGCATTGCCTTCATTGTATAGAAGTCGGGCGTCCTGAGAAACAGACTGGCTCAAGGAGGTACTCGAGGATCAGCTTGAGAAACGCAGAAATCCATATCGCAGTAGTTTCTAAACAAGCCCACGTTTTGAGCAGGCATTTTGAAGTACTGTTATAGACCACTGATCTTTTTGTATCTGTGTGGATCCCGTACTACGGTTTATTTAGTATTTAGCTTTGTAAACCCACTTGATGCCTTGTTAACCAAAAGACAGTCAAGCAAGCAAACAAATATTCTCCTTCAGCATATGGTATGCCTAGATAAATGGGGATGGGACTTGATATATTGCCTTTCTGTGGTTACAATAAAATGTTCACGTTTGATCCAAAAAAAAAAAGGGTCCTCTGAAGGAAGTTGAGGATTTTGTACATTGCTGACAGATGACTGGGTCAGTTCTTTTTTTTTTTTTTTTTTTTTTTTTTTGATTAATCAAATTCAGGCGTCTTAATGTGGAAGGTGCTTCATTAATTTGTTGGCGTGTAAGAGGAGAACGTATCTCCTGAAGAGGTCTCAAGGTGATTCTTTGGACTGACTTGATAGGGCTGCTTAAAGCTCTTGGTGATTACAGATTCACGAAACCAGCACTTTGGAAGAGCCATTAGATATGTGAGAAATGTGTATATTGCTGTCTCAGCACATTTTGTTTTGGTTATTTTATTTGTCCTCCGTCTATAGGTTTAGAAATACTCATCACGTCCATGGAGACCTCTGCTTGGTCGTGGAGACAAACAAAGCAGATCAATCCAGCAGCTGAGAGATGCGACCAGACTTACCCTGTGTATTGAGCTGATGTCCTCACCTTGATTGAGGAAAGCACCCTGCTGGTTTTTTACCTTTCAATCTCATGTCCTGCTTGGACTATTAGCCCCTGACGCAGCCCTTGTGGGCGAAACACAGTCTGTGTCGGGCGAATCTCTGAAAATAAAGTTTTGAACCATATCACTGATTGATCTGCTTTGTTTGTCTCCACGTTGGATTTTGCAGATCGCTTGCCATCTTGTTTTTTAGGACCTCTGCTTGGTCTGCATAAACAGACTTTTTGGTCGCAGCCTGGCTAGATTTCAAAGCTGAGCCTGAGCTTTAGAAAACTTTGCATGCTTTCTGTTTTTGTGTAGATGAGGGCAGTCGTTCACTCATTTCTGATAATTCCAGGTAAATATGCCGAAGACATATTTGGTGAGCTGTTTACAGAGGCCGGCAAGTTTGCTGTGCGGGTGACCTCGTTAGGAGAAAGGGTGGACCGTCTGCAAGTGAAAGTCACCCAGCTGGATCCCAAAGAGGAGGAAGGTAAGGAGAAAGTGTATAGTCCAAACAGATGTGTTGGCGTCTACCTGGAACAACTTTGAGCTGACATATCTTTATTTGTGCCCTCTTCAAGCCCAGCTGTAAGACTCGCATCTCTGAGATTTACTGTTCAATCCAAAAACTCTGACTTTCTGATCTGACCCTCTCGCTTTAAACATGTTTAATATACTTTGGTGACTAAAAATTGTCTTGTGTGTGGTGCGATATACATATTGGTTCTGGAGAAATGTTAAAGTAGCATTACATAAGAGTAGCCATAATGGGTCAGACCAATGGTTCATCTAGCCCAGCATCCTGTTTTTCCAAACAGTGGCCAAGCCAGGTTACAGTTACCTGGCAGAAATGCAAATTGTGGCAACACTCCACACTACAAATCCCAGGGCAAGCGGTTGCTTCCCATGTCTGTCTCAATAGCAGACTGTGGACTTTTCCTCCAAGAATTTGTCCAAACATTTTTTTAAACCAAGGTACACTAACCGCTGTTACCACATCCTCCGGCAAAGAGTTCCATAGCTTAACTATGCCCTTGGTAGGTACAGGAGATTTTTTTTTTAACTTTATGGAACAACTAGTAAAAAAGGCCTGTTTCTGGGAGAGATGAAACGGGCGCTAACAAGGTTTTGGGGCAGGGGGAGATGGGGTTTGCAGCCTCTAGAGCCATGGTCAGCGACCCAGCTGTCCCCGAAGCCCCCTGCAGGCACGGGGAGATAGCGTTTGCAGCCTCACCACCCACCGTCAGCGAGGCAGCTGTCCCCCAACCCCCCTCGAGGCACCTGCGCGCTCCGTGATGCTGTTTCCGTGGAGATGGCACGTTTGTTTCCTGCAGTGTAGTCCGCCGGAGATTGCGTTTGTTTCCTGCAGTGTGGTCCGCCCTCATCGTCATGACATTGTGACGCGAGGGCGGGGCACACGACGCTTCACAGTTCTGACTTCCGGTTTACAGACATGGGCAAACAGGATATCTCTGGTGCCTTAGTTCCGGTTTTGAGGCTTCATTTAGAACGTTGGGGTTGTGAATTATGTCCGGAAGGGGCGTGGCTGAGGGCGGGTCCTGAGTGACAGTGAGTGAGTGGTGCATGAGTGAGAGTGAGTGTTGCTGACAGCCTAGCCTTCAGTGTTTCCCTCCCACAGAGTGAGCTTCAGAATGTTCCAGGTGAGAATTATTATATAGGATAATAGTACCTCTAAAGTTCTGAAATTTCTCATCTCCTGAGAGAGAGAGACTCGGAAACCAAACTGGTGTCTCTTTACTGGTGCAAAACTCATCCTGTTCCTGAACATTTTCTATGCATGCTGTTTCGGTCTCGTATTTTAAAATGCTGTATTTAAAAGTGAGAGAAAATGTTCTTGTCGTACATAGGATTGTATAAAACCATGGTTCTGTGTAAATTCATAGGGAGCATTGTTATTCAAGACAGTAAGTCATTTGTAAAAATGATTCTTCCTTATTGAATCTGTTATGCTGAGGCCGCATCTATTCAAACTGCCAGGAAGTGACATGGGCAGTTTATTTAAAAAAAAAATAAAAAATCTTGAACTCACATTTTATTTTCTTGTGTACAGCAACTGTGCTTTGAAATAGTAATTTTAACCAGAAAAACACCCATATGTGACTATAAATCAGAGCAGATGCACATATAGTACCTGAAAGCTCTGACCTTGCTTCGGAACCCTTTAAATGATCTTTTGAGCGTAGAAGATATAACAGAAGTGATGCTTCTTTACAGTGTGAACCACCTTCCTTTTTACTTCCTCAGTGTCCTTACAAGGCATTAACACAAGGAAGGCCTTCAAGAGCTCCACAGCCCAGGACCAGCAGCTCTTTGTCCGGGATTCCCTGCCAGTTCCTGTCGTTGAAACCTACGGCACATGCAATACCCCTCCACCACTCAACATCCTTTCCCCCTACAGGTAAGCAAGGCTCCTGTTACTTTCAACCCTTTGACATTTTTGTGTGGGCATGAAATATCTGCAGTGACTGTAGTATACAACATTCGTTATATTGGCGAGTTACATTTGTACTAATTTTATCACTGCCTTTCCATTCATACCTTCCTGTCTGAGCACCTTTTATTGTTAACAGTATACTCGTGTATAAAATACTCGTTACTAGGCAAGATGGGGTTAATTATGCCGTTCACAAACCCATTCAAGTCAGCAGTATGTGAATTTCTCCGTCTTGGATTTGAAAAGCTTTCTTGTCTGTACGTGCTGGTCAGTTTTGCTGTCTTTTGAGCACCAGCCTCAGACTCTTCCATTGGTTTGTAATTCCCATGTTTTGTGGAGCTGTGAATTTGAGAGAGAGCTGTTAGTTTGAAGTAGCAAAACTGACTGCTGCTTTCACCTCAAGACTTTCAAAGGACTAGAATTCACATTGTCACCTGCATGTATTGTCCTCAACTGGTGCATTGAATGGGTTATTGTGTAAGGTGTGGCCAGTCTGTTTTGGTAGCACTATAAGAGGCACTATGATGTACACTAGTAAAATGAAGCAGGCAGAGGTGTGAAATGCCATTACCAAAATTCTTCGTGAAACCTCAGGGCGTATAAAATTGTATCTTTCTTTTTTTTTTTTTTTAATTTGTATACTTTCAATTTGAATAGAGAAGGAAATGCTGCTCATCAACCTTGTTCTGGCATAATGGCATGTTTCCCTTTCTCTGTTCATAGACTTCGGGATGTCTCTGTGAAGGACATAGTTGGGGCATACTTACCAGCTTATAATCGAAAGACAAAAACGCCTATATTGCGACCTAAATCGGGAGATAGGCGTTTATCTCCCAAAAACGAATAACGCGGTATAATCGAAAGCCGAACTTGGACGTTTTCAACTGCACTCCATCGCGGAAGCGTACAAAGTTGACGGGGGCGTGTCGAAGGTGTGGTGAAGGCGGAACTGGGGCGTGGTTATCGGACGATCAGAGATGGGCGCCTTTCGCCGATAATGGAAAAAAAAATATGCGTTTTTAGCGAGAATTTAGGGCACTTTTCCTGGACCCTGTTTTTCCACGAATAAGGCCCCAAAAAGTGCCCTAAATGACCAGATAACCACTGGAGGGAATCGGGGATGACCTCCCCTGACTCCCCCAGTGGTCACAAACCCCCTCCCACCACAAAATATGCCGTTTCACAACTGTTTATTTTCACCCTCAAATGTCATACCCACCTCCCTGGCAGCAGTATGCAGGTCACTGGAGCAGTTATTAGGGGGTGCAGTGGACTTCAGGCAGGTGGACCCAGGCCCCCCCCCCCCCCCACATGTTACACTTGTGCTGGTAAATGGGAGCCCCCCCAAACCCACTGTACCCACATGTAGGTGCCCCCCCTTCACCCCTTAGGGCTATAGTAATGTTGTAGACTTGTGGGCAGTGGGTTTTGAGGGGGATTTGGGGGGCTCAACATACAAGGGAAGGGTGCTATGCACCTGGGAGCTGTTTTACCTTTATTTTTGTTTTTGTAAAAGTGCCCCCTAGGGTGCCCGGTTGATGTCCTGGCATGTGAGGGGGGACAGTGCACTACGAATCCTGGCCCCTCCCGCGAACAAATGCCTTGGATTTATTCGTTTTTGAGCTGGGCGCTTTCATTTTCCATTATCGCTGAAAAACAAAAACGCCCAGCTCACAAATTGTCGAATAAAACATGGACGTCTATTTTTTTCGAAAATACGGTTCGGTCCGCCCCTTCACGGACCCGTTCTCGGAGATAGACGTTTTCGTTCAATTATGCCCCTCTTAGTTCTTAATGGGGTAACAGGAGAATGTGGGGGATGTTTGAGAGTGAATTATAGAGGGGTGTGGGGTGGGAGCATTCTCTCCTCCTTCCAAACTTGATGGCTGGTTATTCTGAGCATGTTCTGGTGACAGAACCGGAGCTGGTTTTTGCTAATTCACTCCTTCTGATGCCCCTGCTGTAGCTTCCACCAGGCCTATGGGTGACGGGGAGTTCCCTCTCTGCCACATTGAGACTTACTCCCTGTGTATGCACAAATGGATACACAAAGATGAATAGACACTGACCCCAGACAACTGACTCTTTTTCTGTGAAGTGTGCCCACAAAAGAACTTTTTGATATTAGAGGCATTATTATGGTTCCTCACCGTATTTCCTGGGGTAATGTAGAGCTTAACATCCCTTTGGTGACCATAAGGATGAAGTTTAACATATGTGTTTTTTTTTGCAAGTTTGTAAGGTTCCCCAGTTCAAGTCCTGTTCTAAAGCTGTATTTCTCTGTTGATCGCCCCACCCCTCACCTATCCACACCCATCCTGTTAGAATATCAATGATATGCTTTGATGTCCCCATGCATACCTCCTACCCACCCCCATCCTCCCACCCTGTCAGACTGTCATAGTAATGCTTGAATGTTTTCACTTATATACACTGTCAGCTAGCACATTTGCTTATTTCCCATCTGAGGAAGAAGGGCAACCTTCGAAAGCTAATCAAGAAATGTATTAAGTTATGTCCAATAAAAAAGGTATCATCTTATTTTCTTTTCCATGTTTTATTTTGTTTGATTTCTATAGATTCTACATGGAATGTTGCTATTCCACTAGCAACATTCCATGTAGAAGTCGGCCCTTGCAGATCACCAATGTGGCCGCGCAGGCTTCTGCTTCTGTGAGTCTGACGTCCTGCACGTACGTGCAGGACGTCAGACTCACAGAAACAGAAGCCTGCGCAGCCTTCTACACGGAATGTTGCTAGTGGAATAGCAACATTCCATGTAGAATCTCCAATGGTAGCAACATTCCATGTAGAATCTCCAATGGTATCTATTTTACTGTCATAGTAATGCTTGAATGTTTTCACTTATATACACTGTCAGCTAGCACATTTGCTTATTTCCGATCTGAGGAAGAAGGGCAACCTTCGAAAGCTAATCAAGAAATGTATTAAGTTATGTCCAATAGAAAAGGTATCATCTTATTTTCTTTTCCATGTTTTATTTTGTTTGATTTCTATAGATTCTACATGGAATGTTGCTATTCCACTAGCAACATTCCATGTAGAAGTCGGCCCTTGCAGATCACCAATGTGGCCGCGCAGGCTTCTGCTTCTGTGAGTCTGACGTCCTGCACGTACGTGCAGGACGTCAGACTCACAGAAACAGAAGCCTGCGCAGCCTTCTACACGGAATGTTGCTAGTGGAATAGCAACATTCCATGTAGAATCTCCAATGGTAGCAACATTCCATGTAGAATCTCCAATGGTATCTATTTTACTGTCATAGTAATGCTTGAATGTTTTCACTTATATACACTGTCAGCTAGCACATTTGCTTATTTCCGATCTGAGGAAGAAGGGCAACCTTCGAAAGCTAATCAAGAAATGTATTAAGTTATGTCCAATAGAAAAGGTATCATCTTATTTTCTTTTCCATGTTTTATTTTGTTTGATTTCTATAGATTCTACATGGAATGTTGCTATTCCACTAGCAACATTCCATGTAGAAGTCGGCCCTTGCAGATCACCAATGTGGCCGCGCAGGCTTCTGCTTCTGTGAGTCTGACGTCCTGCACGTACGTGCAGGACGTCAGACTCACAGAAACAGAAGCCTGCGCAGCCTTCTACACGGAATGTTGCTAGTGGAATAGCAACATTCCATGTAGAATCTCCAATAGTAGCAACATTCCATGTAGAATCTCCAATGGTATCTATTTTACTGTCATAGTAATGCTTGAATGTTTTCACTTATATACACTGTCAGCTAGCACATTTGCTTATTTCCGATCTGACGAAGAAGGGCAACCTTCGAAAGCTAATCAAGAAATGTATTAAGTTATGTCCAATAAAAAAGGTATCATCTTATTTTCTTTTCCATGTTTTATTTTGTTTGATTTCTATTGTCCTGTTCTAGAATCTGAATTTTACAAACCTCAGTCACACATTGCAGCTCTACTGAAAACAATATCTTAACATTTCTCTTCTTAGTTAGCCAGCACACAAACACAATGATTTTTTTTTTTAGTGTTAAGTCAAGTATTTTTCACTTTTTTTTTTTTAAAAGCAGCCAGTATTTCAGTTCATGTATTTGTTTTTTAGCCCTATGCCCTCCACACAACAACTAGTTGAAATGGATATAATAGGTACCACTTGAGCATCCTTAATATTGAGCAGGCTCTTTCTGTCTGGCTCCTTTGACGGAAACCATGCAAGCTGTATGAAGAAGTGTCCTTTGCTCGTTTTGTCTTCTATATTAAAAAAAGGAGAAAAAAAATCTTCCCGTGTATCCTGGGAGAATCCATAGCCCCAGTCAGCTAGCGCCTCCCCACCAGTGCTGCTGTCCGGATTCAAAGAGCTAAGCTGCTCTTTATAATCTTCAAGCCCCAGTTTGATTACATATGCAATTTGTTTTCTATCACCTTCACAGAAGACCATGTCACTTTTTAGTGATTAGTGCTTGCTAACCTCCTTCATGACCTGGTTCAGAACGCACAAGAAGGTGCAGTCTGGGGCAGTCTAGTTGCTGCAGATGAATTCAGCTTGCTTATTAGTGTTTGCCTGATTCTGATCTCGGGCAGATACTAGTGTCCACTCAAGCAGGGAGAAGGATGCAAAATCAAAGTGCTGCTATCGTTTTGGGAGATGCTACAGTTTTGTATAATCTCACAAGCACGAATGAATCTGAAGCAGTATAAGAATGTCTCATTGCAACCTCCCCCCAGCCCCCCCCCCCTTTTTTTTTTAAACCAAAGTAATTTCAGGTTGTTAGAGGCATCTGTAAGAGAATAGTTGGTCCTTCTGAAATCCAAGGACAGCAGCCTGATCTATGGCCCTTGTGACCAGAGGTTACTGTTTCCTGCCGCAGCGGGGTTCCAGTAGCTCACTCTGAAATGTTTGCTTCTTTGTGCCTTTCCCAAAGGGGGGAAAGGCAGGATTCCTGTGTTGAGTGTTTTTCTTTTTGGTGCACTCTGGATGCAGACATTGACCAGTATGCTGCTACCTGCTGCTAGTGAGCATGCTCAGATGCACTGAGCAGTCTTAGTGTTTTCCTGTGTCAGCAGGAGTCGCATCTGATAGATTCTCTAAAGGGAAGACGGCAGAAAAACAAAATGGGGAGTGAATCTGATAGAGCTGTTCTGTTCAGTAATTTTGCATGGAACACAACCCTACCAAGCAGGCCAGTGCTAAAGCAAAGGCAGCAAGTTTTCAACAGAAGTTAAAGCCAGCTGTAGCTTCTGATGAGAGAAAAGCCGCCCCTTCTGTTCAGGTTCCCTTGAATTAATGTAATTGTGTTAGAATGATTTCTGTCAATAGCGGCAGAACATAGAATTAGGGGAAGGGGCAAACTGGAGCAGCCACACTTCACTTTGCTAGAAGAACTATAGACATAGACCGCTATTAAATGGACTTGGAAAAATTCCGCATTTTTAGGTATAACTTGTCTGGAATGTTTTTACGTTTGGGGAGCGTGCCAGGTGCCCTTGACCTGGATTGGCCACTGTCGGTGACAGGATGCTGGGCTAGATGGACCTTTGGTCTTTCCCAGTATGGCACTACTTATGTACTTATGTTAACTAGAGCAGAGCTTCCTAAATGGGGATCGTGAAATCCGCATTTGGGGGCACAACCTGGGTAGGCTTTCCATAGGACATCATTCCCCTGCGCTGCCCAGTGGCTGCACACTTTCTGCAACCATGTGACTTGAGGTCATGGCCGCAGAATGATCACTGAGCGCTGAACTAGGGGTTACGATTTTATGATGTCGCCGAATTGTTGCCATATGCTTACAGATACAGGGGGAAATATTTGCTGTTTGTGAAAGAATATTCCATCAGTAACTCTGCTGTTTAGTCATTATTGTTGTTAGCGTTACATCCTCATTCTTCTGTAGCATTCATGTATTGTACTTCTCTTCTTTTTATAATTCATGTAAGCCACATTGCGCCTGCATTTGCGGGAAAATGTGGGGTAGAAATGAACCATAAATAAGGAGCAGGAGATGGTGGTGTTAGTTTTTTTTTTTTTTTAATAATTTGGAGCTGGACTTTTTTCTCATAAATGTTGACTTGTTCTGTTGTCAGGGAGGATGGCAAAGAAGCACTCAAGTTTTATACCGACCCTTCATATTTTTTTGACCTGTGGAAGGAGAAGATGCTTCAGGACACAAAGGATATCATGAAGGAGAAGAGGAAACACAGGGTAAGAGACGAGGAAGGATACCGAGATCTTGTGAAATGGTTCTCGGGAGTCTGGTGAAGCGGAGATGATGACCAAGCATATGAGAGAGAAGAGTGTATGAAAGATCATGAGAAAATACCATAGAACTGGTATGCAGGAAGAAATAGCTGGTAACGGGAGCCAAGGAGGAGGTACCGTATTTTTCGGACTATAAGACGCACCTAGGTTTTAGAGGAGGGAAAGAGGAAAAAAAAAATTTTCCTCTTTCCCTCCTCTAAAACCTAGGTGCTCCGGTGCGTCTTGTCCGAATTTTTGACCTCCGTTTTGTACTTACAGGATTCCGTGTTCCCTGGTGGTCTAGTGACGTCGGGGCAGGAAAGAGCCCCCTCTTTCCTGCCCATCGTGCTGCTCTCCCTGCTTCTCAATTTGAATATCGCCGAGACCGCCGGAAACCATTGAGAAGCAGGGAGAGCAGCGCGATGGGCAGGAAAGAGGGGGCTCTTTCCTGCCCCGACGTCACTAGACCACCAGGGAACACGGAATCCTGTAAGTACAAAACGGAGGTCAAAAACCGCTACCTTCGGACTATAAGACGCACCCCCCATTTTCCTCCCAAATTTTGGGGGAAAAAAAGTGCGTCTTATAGTCCGAAAAATACGGTAATGCCTTAAATGAGAAATGAAGGGAGGTACATATGGCATGCAGGAGACCTAATTTACCTAGAGAATTTGCCCCTTTAGCTCCCTAGTAGGCCCAACTGTAAAGGCAGAAAGTGGCAGGTTAAAATCCAAACGCTGATAGAAAATTATTGAGCATTGCAGAGTGCTACAGCACTTGTACAACCTACCATGTGGAGGTGAAGATCAAAGCAGGAAGCAGCTTGGAGAGAGCCACAGGAGTTAATGGCTGCAAAGGAGATGAAGGTGGCTTTCAGTTAATTTTCTCCATCTTTGAGCCCTGAAGTACCTCGGAGCTCTCAAATTAGTTTCCATATTTTTCTGATTTAAACTTGTAATATCCTACTACTACTAATAGTTTGAGTGCAGCATAAGTGTGTATATAAAAGGTTGCTTCTTCCCTCAGAATCGCCAAAATGTATTTACTTCACAGCAAAAGGAAAAATAGTTTGGAGCATTAGAATGTAGATCCTGGTCTCTACCCCAGCCGAGTACCCCTCAGCCCCCAACCCTGCTTCCAACTAAGCTCACGATCACCCTGCAGACAACACCTGGACTTTGTGTTGCCTGAAGGATCACAGTTTAGTACATTGTGTTGTGACCCTCGTCATGACCGATTGCTGGTGCAGTGCTTCAGGTATGGTCTTGAGTGAAGCGTTCAGAGTAGAGCACAAGTGCATTTTCCTGCGCACCTTCTGTTGTCCCCATTCAGGGACCGATCATGCTTAAATCTGCTTGGCTATAGAGATTAATTTTTTAATGGCTTTCTTCCTCTTTGTGTTGTCTCAATTTCTGCCGCACTTAATACATAAGGAGTTCTCAGTGTTTCCTGTTAAACGTAAAGCTGAGCACCATGGATTAGCATGATTATCGACAAATACTACTACTTAACATTTCTAGAACGCTACTAGGGTTACGCAGCGCTGTACAGTTTAACAAAGAAGGACAGTCCCTGCTCAAAGGAGCTTACAATCTAAAGGATGAAATGTCAAGTTGGGGCAGTCTAGATTTCCTGAATAGAGATAAAGTGGTTAGGTGCCGAAGGCGACATTGAAGAGGTGGGCTTTGAGTAAGGATTTGAAGATGGGCAGGGAAGGGGCCTGGCGTATGGGCTCAGGGAGTTTATGCCAAGCATGGGGTGAGGCGAGGCAGAAAGGGCGGAGCCTGGAGTTGGCGGTGGTGGAGAAGGGTACTGAAAGGAGGGATTTGTCTTGAGAGGGGAGGTTACAGGTAGGAACGTAAGGGGAGATGAGGGTAGAGAGGTAAGGAGGGGCTGCAGATCGAGTGCATTTGTAGGTTAGTAGGAGAAGCTTGAACTGTATGCGGTACCTGATCGGAAGCCAGTGAAGTGACTTGAGGAGAGGGGTGATATGAGTATATCGGTCTAGGCGGAAGATAAGGTGCACAGCAGAGTTCTGAACGGATTGAAGGGGGGATAGATGGTTAAGTGGGAGGCCAGTGAGGAGTAGGTTGCAGTAGTCAAGGCGAGAGGTAATGAGAGAGTGGATGAGAGTTCGGGTGGTGTGCTCAGAGAGGAAAGGGCGAATTTTGCTAATGTTATAGAGGAAGAAGCGACAGGTCTTGGTTAAAATACAAGAGGCAAAAGGTGGGGAAAGAAACAAAAGCAGTGAAATTGCATAGAAAATGAAGGGAAATGTCTCATAACATACTCCAAAACATCTCCAGTTCATGAAAATAACTCTCCCCCCACCCCCTTTCCATTATTCTGTTTAGAAAGAGAAGAAGGATAATCCAAACCGTGAGTATGTGAATCCTCGCAAGATTCGGACACGAAAGGAGGAATGGGAGAAGCGAAAGATGGGTCAGGAGTTTGTGGAACAGAAGGACAAGAACTTACCACAAAGGTATGAGATTTTCTTTAGGCTTGGTGGTGGTTGGCCTCCTTTCTAAGGGACTCAAATGTCTGCTCATTATTCCTCTTGTTTCCCAGAGGAATGTGAGTACTGGCTGGAGCTATCTCACTTACTTGAGACAGCTGGACTGAAAGTAATGTGAGCTACAGGCGAAGTAACTTCATCCCTCTCTCTTTACCACCCTCATTTCCTGACGCTGACTACAAGCAGGTGCTCCCCAGCTCACCCCACACACTTTATCCCCCACCCTCCTTGCCACCTTCTCTGAATGGACAGCTGTATGTATAATGGAAGCTTTGAGACTGCTGTATTTCATTTTTCTCCAAGCTTTTGCAGTTGATTAAGATTCATTTACTGCCTTTTTGGAGAAATTCACCCAAGACGGTGTACAGGAATTGTAACTGGACATATGCTGTCATAATTTTAAATTGCCTGTCTGTAACAAGATGCTCACATCTGCATAAGTACACAGAAAAGCAAAGTAAACGAGAAAAAAAGGCAAATTGATCATAGTAGCAGGAATATGAAAGTACCACACAGTACAGTGTAGAATGTTGGCCTCCCATCGTTAATTGTAATAAAATTTGCAAAATTGTACCTTGAGGTACACAGTTACCTTTTTACTGTGTGTTTGCTTACCGCCCCACCCAATGCTTGCGAGGTCCTTATTGATAGCAAGCTCCAGTTGTATCCATCCTGGAAAAAAAAAAGAGTTTCTCGTTAGAATTCAGACTCCAGTGCCTGCTATAATCTCTGTTGTGTGCAGCCTTGTTGATGTGTATGTTTTATAAAAAGCCATTTTTTCTTTCTGGGGACTTTTTTTTTTTTCCCTTAGCCACCCTTCCAACGTGGTATACCAAAATGGCTCTATAAGTTCTGGTGAGAATATAGATATGCAGCACTATCCACCACCACTGCAGTATGACTCTGCTTCACCATCTTCTCCCTCATTCTTGGATGACTCTTTACCGCCGCCACCTGCAGATTTCAGGTAAGCTTCAGTACCTGGGTATTCCTCAGTAGTTTTAGCCTCTCTTCAGGATTTAAAAGGACATTTAGGTTTGGTAAAATGAACATTTCATGTATTTCTTTCCCACCCAAATGTGGTGACTTGGGATGCATCTGCTCTCAACTATTGGAAAGCGATGTAGGTTTTTGTGCAGTTCTGTGAGGTGGGTGGGGGGAGGGGGGTCCTGTGAGGAAATGCAACTTTCTTCACCAGACTTGGTAGTGCGAGAGGATTTTCAGGTATAATGACAGAAGCTGTGGAGTACAGATTCCCTCTCCAGCGTCCAAGGTAAGGGCAGTTCTAGCTCTTCTCTGAGAAAAAGCATTTGGAATTTATAGCAGAGTGTTGGGTCGTGTGTGTGTGTTGGATTTTGGTGGGAGATATTTGTGTTCAGAAAATAGTAGAGAGAGAGAGTAAGTTAGGTCTACCAGAAATGGAAGGATGAAGAAAGGCAAGTAAAGGAGACCGCATGACCTAATAAAGGGGAGAACATTTGCTGACCCTTCTGGAGGGTCTACAGCTCAGTAAAGACCTGCACGGCTTAAAGCTGCAGGCTCTGAAGCTAACCACCTGCTATAGTGCTATTGGTGACCTTTCACTCCTAAAAAATCAAGCCTATCAACCTCTGCTCCCTGGTTAATTGTGAGACGAGTTAGTGACCAGCTTTCTCTAGGGGGATTAGTGGGACAGTATGGAGGTGTCAGTGTTTTACCCAATCTGGAAATCCCTACAAAAATTTTGTTGAGTATCTAGAAGGGGGGACGGTAAGGTGTCTTTAACCAAAACCGAGGTGATCCAGCAATATGGCGTAAAAGGCTTTGTATCCTTTTTGAGTTCTGGCAAAAACCGGATTCTGTGTAGGTTGTGATACCTTCTTAAACTGGATCAACACATTGCATGACCTTCTAAACCTTGACTAGTATGTTTTAGTGGAGTGATGGACCAATGTTTATAGAGGTGATTCAGCAGTAAAGGTGGGGAAACTGAAGCAGCAGAGCTCACGGAAGCAAGCTTGACAGGGTAGCACAATCTTATTTGGTTTCACCCTTTTGCTGTTGTCCCCTAGTTACAAGCTAGAGGACAAATATTCATGCAGAAGGTTATGTAGATCAAAGTAGAAGTGTAACCCAGCAATTTTACAGCAATAACGTGATAAACTGTAGCTTAATTATTCATTGACAATAATCTGAAAGCTCTAGGTATAATTTATAGACAAACATTTAACTTTTGATACTCAAGTTCCCTCAGTAATCACAAAATCTTTCAGGTCTCTTTGGAAGCTAAAAAGGATCAGTCCCTATTTCTCATCAGAAACATTTAGACTATTGGTTACAATCATTAACATTATCCCAACTCGATTATTGTAATGCCATATATGCTGGCTGTAAGGAGTACCTGTTGAAAAAAACTCCATCATATACAAAATCTCTTATTTTGAAAGTTCCTCCCCTTTATTAGTCAGATTACACTGGTTTCCCATCAAAGTGAGAGTCACTTTCAAATTATGTACCTTTATCTTTCAAATCCTAAATGGCACAGCTCCAGACTATATGGTACTATCAATAAACTTACCTCAAAGAAACACTAAATATGCGGCAAGAAACTCTCTCAGACTACAGCTCCCAAATTGCCAAAAAGTGATCTACAAAACTGTCCCCTCTGCAAACTTCACTTACCTAGGAACCAAATGGTGGAACCCCTGACCACCCAAAATAAGAAATATACTAGATTCCGCAAAATCCTCAAATCGTTCCTATTCAAGCAAACTCTCACAAAGAACAACCATATATCAAACAATTAATTTTGACCTGAATTGGTTATTACTCTATTTACCATTAACCTTCTCTTTGCTTCATGTACAATTTCTCGTTCATAATAGATTTCCTAAATGTTAAACATCCATCGTTATCCCAGTATGTTTATGATACTGTATTGTAAAATTGGATTCTTACAGCAAATTACTTTTTGATGCGTTATTCATTGTTATGCATCCTATACTGTTTATTGTAAGCCACATTGAACTCATCCTTGTTTGGGATAATGTAGGATAAATAAATACATTCAACAGCATATTTATAACATTTGTTAAGGGTTCCTCAGAAGAACTGGCATACACAAAGCACAGAACATTTCTCTTCGTGATAGAGTAGGCCCTTCCTCACTGGTCCTAGGTTTTATACAAAAACATCTTATGAAAAACTTTAAAAGCAAATAAACTTTGCCAAAAACATGCTTTTGCTGCTGAACCAGCTAGCACTGAAATTGGACCTTCTGCCAGCGTGGCCAGGTTTTAGTTTCTTCATCAGGGTAGCAGTCCGAGATATATGGTGACTGCTAGTAAAGACTTGCTATGTTATACAAGTTAGAATTCTCCGCTGTAATCATAGATTCTTTCTTGGAGTCCCCTTTTGCGCAGATTGCAGAAACTAGGGGGTCCTGGGGGGGCGGTTGTTCCAGTACCCAATAGTGCCTCTGTATAAGGCTCTGGTTAGAGTTCATTTGGAGTCATATGTGCATTTCAGGAGACCGTTCCTTCAAAAAAGATAGAAACGGAATGGAGTTAATCCAGAGGACAGCCACTAAAATGGCTCTATGAAAACATGTGGGATCAGACACAGATCTCTATACACATACATTTAATTTTCTCTGTATAGATGCAACATAGTAGATGACGGCAGAAAAAGACCTGCACGGTCCATCCAGTCTGCCCAAGAAATGTGCCACGTTTTTGTGTATACCTTACCTTGATTTGTACCTGTCTTTTTCAGGGCACAGACCGTACAAGTCTGCCCAGCACTATCCTCACCTCCCAACCACCAGCCCCGCCTCCCACTACCGGCTCTGTTATCCAATCTCGGCTAAGCTCCTTAGGATCCATTTCTTCTGAACAGGATTCCTTTATGTTTATCCCACGCATGTTTGAATTCCGTTACCATTTTCATCTCCACCACCTCCCGCGGGAGGGCATTCCAAGCATCCACCACTCTCTCCGTGAAAAAATACTTCCTGACATTTTTCTTGAGTCTGCCCCCATGCAATCTCATTTCATGTCCTCTCGTTCTACCGCCTTCGTATCTCTGGAAAAGGTTCGTTTGCCGATTAATACCTTTCAAATATTTGAACGTCTGTATCATATCACCCCTGTTTATATGTGTATATACCTATTTACTTTGGAACAGAGGCAAAAGAGCCACATTTTAAATACCCCTGTGATGTAAATTCACAAGAGGCAGGTCTCTTTTGAAAGGAAGCTCTGGAATGAGGGGTGAAAGGGGACAGACCCTGGACTAATCTAAGGAAATATTTCTTAAGGGAAAGGGTGGTGGATGCATGGAATGGCCTCCCAATGGAGGTGGAGGGAAAAGGACTATCTAAATATATGCAAGCATGGGATAAGCAAGCACAGAGGATTGGATGGTAGAGCTTTAATAGTTGGTAAATAATGGACATACTGGCTAGGCCATATAGAGGTGTACTTACAAAGTTACATAGTAACCTTTGGAATTTTGTAAGTCGTTCTTTGAAAATGATCCTCATAGTATTTTATCTGCTGTCATTTTCTGTGTTTCTATATTCTTGCTGTAATGTAGATGCTAAATTGACTATTAAGCTGAACATAACTATTAAAAAAATAAATTGGGAGATTGCAGCCCTCTGAGCAAAGCCCCTTCCACTGCTCTGAAATACAGGTCATCTTTTGTATGACTTATTTGTAAACATTTGTTATACCACAGTATCACCAGGTATCAAAGCAGTTTACAGTATCCATAAGTTTTTGGTTTTTTTTTTTTTAAAGCATGTATATTAAACAATCACAAATAAACATATCGGGGGGTGGGGGGGGGGGGGGGGGGGGGGGGGGAGACAATTAGAAGCCAAAGATTCAAAATGTGCAAAACAGAAAACCAGAACACAGAAGGAAATAGGATTGCAAAATTACAAAGAAAACTTTCCTAAAAAAAAAAAAAAAAAAAGTCTTTAATGACGATTTAAATGTAATATACAAAGGGTTATGCATCCCTGTTTTTAGTTTTTAATCTAGCTATCATGTACCTAAGTTGAAAATCGTAGTTTAAAAAGCTGGCAAAATTAAACCGAATCTTA
The DNA here is from genome assembly GCF_901765095.1 of Microcaecilia unicolor. Taxonomy (NCBI): domain Eukaryota; kingdom Metazoa; phylum Chordata; class Amphibia; order Gymnophiona; family Siphonopidae; genus Microcaecilia; species Microcaecilia unicolor. The sequence goes on from NC_044041.1 coordinate 193,178,446, forward strand.
GCTGTTCTTCCTCATTGCATAGTCACTTCCTGTCAGTGCTAGAGGACACAGGAAGTGAACACACACTACAAATTGATTCTTGGTCCTGGCTCCTTTGGCTCATAAATGGGTCTATAAGAATATTTGTAATGAATATGCATGATATACATTTGTTCTAAGGACCATGTTGATTTGCATATTTGGATTACCGTTAAACATTTTTTGAGTTTGGATTGGAGATTAACAGCACTGATTGACAGCAGCTAGATCACGCCTGGTCTCTAGCTAGTATAGAAAAGCAGATTCTCAGAATTGCACTGCAGCTTAGATTTGGGGTTTTCTTTTAGCTTGTGCAGCCAACACACAAATGGAAATTGTTAAACTACATGGACATTCATCTTGCTAAAATGATGAAATCCTGGGTGTTTGTGATGGTATTAAAAGCAAGTTCCATGCTGAAGTGTTTTTCATAAGATTCCATTTCTTATAATTTGTTTCCTCCCTCCAGCTTCTCCGGAGACGCCCACAACGGATCTCTTCCTGGAGGCCAGAAACGCTCTAGTCTGATCAGCCCCAGCCATCCCCCTCCTGCCCCACCAATTGCATCACCAGGGACCAGACCAGGCTTTTCTCCACCCCCTGCTCCACCCCCACCTCCCCCCTTTGGAGCTATTCCTCCACCACCTGCTGTGGGTTTTCCAGCCCCTTCAACTCCACCCCCTCCCTCACCTCCATCCTTCCCTCCTCACCCTGGATTTATTGCCCCTCCTCCTCCTCCGCTGCCTCCACCAGCACCAGAATTTTCCTCCCTGCCACCATCCTCTTTTCCCCAGCCAGGTGGGGCTCCTCCTCCACCTCCACCACCTGGTCCCCCTCCTCCAGCTTTTGGGGCATTGGATGGTCCACCACCACCGCCTTTTCTACCATCAGACTCCTCTGTGCCTTCCTCCACTGCAAAACCAAAGTCTTCTCTGCCTCCTGTTAGTGATGCCAGATGTGACCTGCTGTCTGCCATTCGTCAAGGTAAAAATCCCTTTTATCTTGTATTATTTTCTCTCCCCAATTCAACTTGCTATTGCTCTTCCCAGTGAAGCCAGTGTGTGTTGCCATGGTAACTAGTGAGCCCTTTTCTCTGCTCTGTTCCTTCCTCGGGGCAGCTGAGGGACTGGCATTATGACTGTCTGCTTTCAGATCCTCTCCCACCTGCCTCACTTTCTTACATTTTAATGATGCCACAAGAGCCTGTGGACTTAGTGCTGAGCCATTTCTGCACATGTGCACGAATCCTTTCAGCGTTAGATCACTGTGCAGTGAGCGAGTGGTACAATCATGTACCCTGATCAGTTGGTTGTCCTGTTTGCTGCTCTTGGCTCCATCTCCTTACTGCCATGTTTTTGGATAATTGCTTTTTTACATTTGTTGTGTATTCCTAAATGCCACTGATCCCCATCCTGGGAGCGTTATAACCTGGGGACTCAAGTTAGGCTCGTAACTTCTAGAGAATCATTGGATGACTGTTCTTGGTGCTTCTTGCACTTTCTGAGCCACGGGTTTCAAGCTGGTTTTAGTATGTGCTGTCCATCATTTGCTTTCCTTAAGCTTTCAATTTTACCTTGGTTTGCATTTCCATGTACCCCCTTTGTCCTGGGTTTTGTTTGGTGCCATGTGAAAATTTTGAGAGATGGGTTTTTGGGGGAACAGGATTGACCTGAAAGCTTTCTTGCGGGGTGTGTGCACATGACATGATTTGCTCGATTTTTGGACTTGGAGCTAGTGTTACTGTAACTTGTAACTCAAGTTGGCAGCCGTACTTATCCTAGAGAAACTGGATTCTCTGCAGGGTGTTATGCCTTTTACAAGATCAAGATCATGAAAATTATCTGATTTGCAGTTCACAAACTTTTTTGAGCAGTGACAGAGTTCCATCTGATACTGTCTGTTCTGGTGCCACACAATCACCCACCCCTGTCAGCCTCTCTCTCTCTCAGTCCCTGCACTTGCCCTCTTAAGGATCATGCTACTGCAGCAAAGGTCAAATTATAAAGTGAACACAGGCTTCATCCCTGCTCTCAATGTACAGCAAAGGATTATGCTGTGGGGAGGAAGGTGGGCAGCAGTAAGCGGAGAGATTTTGGAGGTTCGAGGCAAAGTGATAATTCAGCAAGTTACGTGCAGGTTAAGATTCAGAACACTGTGGGGTTAATTTGCTTATCTCATAGCTCTGCTTAACAATTAGTGCATAATGTAAAAAGTGAGGTGATGTGCAAATAGAACAGTAGTAAAGGATCACGCAAAACACATGCTTATTCTTATCGGCTGGGCATCTCTTGGGTGATTATCTGCTAATCATTTGTTTTTCACAAGCAGACAGGCTGGGGTACCTTACAGTGCTAACACTCCTTAGTGCATGCACCTACTCCCACAGTGGAGAAGTCCCAGGCTGCAAGCCAGGAGAGCCCAGTTCCAAGTCTTTCTGTGGCAAGATTGGTAGTCAGCTGGGGGGGGGGGGGGGGGGGGGGTCAGAAAATTGCTACCCTGGGCCCAAACCTGTGTGTAAATTCAGTTTTTTTTTGTTACATTTGTATCCCGCGCTTTCCCACTCATGGCAGGCTCAATGCGGTGGGCAATGGAGGGTTAAGTGACTTGCCCAGAGTCACAAGGAGCTGCCTGTGCCTGAAGTGGGAATCGAAAGTTCCTCAGTTCCCCAGGACCAAAGTCCACCACCCTAACCACTAGGCCACTCCTCCACTGTTGCTACTATTTGAGATTCTACATGGAATGTTACTATTCCACTAGTGCAACATTCCATGTAGAAGTCGGCCCTTGCAGATCACCAATGTGGCCGCGCAGGCTTCTGCTTCTGTGAGTCTGACGTCCTGCACGTACGTGCAGGACGTCAGACTCACAGAAACAGAAGCCTGCGCAGCCTTCTACATGGAATGTTGCTAGTGGAATAGCAACATTCCATGTAGAATCTCCATTAGTAGCAACATTCCATGTAGAATCTCCAATAGTATCTATTTTATTTTTGTTACATTTGTACCCTGTGCTTTCCCACTCATGGCAGGCTCAATGCAGCTTACATGGGGCAATGGAGGGTTAAGTGACTTGCCCAGAGTCACAAGGAGCTGCCTGTGCCGGGAATCGAACTCAGTTCCTCAGGACCAAAGTCCACCACCCTAACCACTAGGCCACTCCTCCACCTGCTGTTTAGCTTAGGGTCAGGTGAGTTGGCAATGGTTTTAGCCAAGCTGATGAAAGTTTAGCTTGTATGCACTTACCTCACAACTTTTTCTAAGGTTGAAGGTATTTTCTGTGTCCCCTAATGGGCTGTATCTGAGGCAATGGAGCATTAAGTGACTTGTCCAAGGTCACAAGGAGACACAGAAAGACTTGAACTGGGCTCTCCTGGCTTTCAGCCTGCGACTTCTCCACTGTGGGATTAGGTGCATGCACTAAGGAGTGTTAGCACTGTAAGGTACCCCAGCCTGTCTGCTTGTGAAAAACAAATGATTAGCAGATAATCACCCAAGAGATGCCCAGCCGATAAGAATAAGCATGTGTTTTGCGTGAGCCTTTACTACTGTTCTATTTGCACATCACCTCACTTTTTACATTATGCACTAATTGTTAAGCAGAGCTATGAGATAAGCAAATTAACCCCACAGTGTTCTGAATCTTAACCTGCACGTAACTTGCTGAATTATCACTTTGCTGTTGGTGCTCGGGTACGATTTCACAACAGTTTTTCACCAAGCTCCTTTATTCTACTATATATCTAGTCTATTCACCTAAAAACTGGCTCAGGTGTTCTTACCTAGAGCAAGTCATTGTAATAACTTTTTTTTTTATTTTGTAGCCTCCCTCCAAATGATGCTCAAGGTGACTTAAAATTGGGTTCATACCCAATCAGTCTTTCCCCTCCCCCCCCCCCCCCCCCCCCCCCCCAAGAAATTTTGATCAGAGTGGGTGCCTGAGTGTCCGTAAGAGCAGTGGAATTTCAATACTGGTTTCTGGGGTTATCAGCACATTGTTCTAGCCTGTGAATCCTTTTGCGTGTTAGCAATTTGGACCCATGACACTTCATTTCTGTGATTTACTGTGTTCACTGTGTAAATATAAAGGCGCATTTATTTTATTTATTTTTTTATTTTTGTTACATTTGAACCCTGCGCTTTCCCACTCATGGTAGGCTCAATGCGGCTTACATGGGGCAATGGAGGGTTAAGTGACTTGCCCAGAGTCACAAGGAGCTGCCTGTGCCTGAAGTGGGGATCGAACTCAGTTCCTCAGTTCCCCAGGACCAAAGTCCACCACCCTAACCACTAGGTCACTCCTCCACTGTTGCTACTATTTGAGATTCTACATGGAATGTTGCTACTATTGGAGATTCTACATGGAATGTTGCTATTCCACTAGCAACATTCCATGTAGAAGTCGGCCCTTGCAGATCACCAATGTGGCCGCGCAGGCTTCTGCTTCTGTGAGTCTGCGTCAGACTCACAGAAACAGAAGCCTGCGCAGCCTTCTACATGGAATGATGCTAGTGGAATAGCAACAGTCCATGTAGAATCTCCAATAGTAGCAACATTCCATGTAGAATCTCCAATAGTATCTATTTTATTTTTGTTACATTTGTACCCTGCGCTTTCCCACTCATGGCAGGCTCAATGCGGCTTACATGGGGCAATGGAGGGTTAAGTGACTTGCCCAGAGTCACAAGGAGCTGCCTGTGCCTGATCTGGGAATTTCTGAGAAGGCAGTTCTAGCATCTGCTAACTTGTGTAGCACATTACGCTGAATATAGGAAATTTGCTTTAGGGGAAATTCCTGCTTCCTGTCTTCCTCCGTTGTCACTGTCTCAAATTACTATTGCCATCCTCTCTTCTTGACAGGATTCCAGTTGCGAAAAGTGGAGGAGCAGCTGGAGCATGAGAAAAGGGACATTGGGGGAAACGATGTGGCAACCATCCTCTCTCGTCGTATTGCTGTGGAGTACAGCGACTCGGAAGACGACTCCTCGGAGTTCGATGAGGATGACTGGTCTGATTAATCTCTCAACTAACTTCTGGAAGATTCAGCTAATCGTTTTTGTTGCCAAAACTGCTTCTCCATCCTGTCTGACTGGAAGAGCAGAGGTTTACCAGTAACCTCAAATAGATTCACAAGATGCCTAGCAGAAAAGACTTTTGGGTGTTTCACCCTGGAGAGCTCTCTGTACATAACCTTAAGTGCTGACAGACTGGCTGGTTCTAGGTGGTTGGGGAAAGTGAGGGAAAGGGAGGTAGAGGAACTACATAAATAACAGTACCCTTACTGCTTGTTGCTGAAAGGTTGTAAGTTCATAATGTAGGTGCTAATTCCCCTAACACTGTTTTAAAATCAGCAGATGAATAAATTTGCACAGGAAGATTCAAGGAAATTGAAATTCGTGTACCATGTGCTTCAGCTGTCAGTTCATATGTAAGCACAATTTTCACTTTTTTTTTTTCTTCAGGGACATCAATATTGACCAGTTCTGTTCTGCTTCTTATATCCTGGCCTCTAGCATTACCAGAATGAATTGCACAAGATATGCAACATGTGTATTCTGATACTGGCCCTGTGTGCATCAACACCCTGTTTCCTGTTCCTCTAGCTGAGTACCAAAGCTTAGTCCTGGCGTTGATGTTCACCCAGACAGTGGGTTTCTTTAGATTCCTCCCTGCACATTAAGTGGGAATTTCTTGAAAATTAATAGCTTGTTCTCCCTTACCTGGTGGTGGGGCTTTGTGCGTTGTGTGGTCCCAGGATCAGGAATTTAGTGACTGGGTTTTAAAGATTTGTTCTTCTGTGTTGTAGTTACGGGAAGTTTTATTGATCGATATCCTCCTCAGAGCCAGGAGATTGCACGGATACACGCTACCCTTCGACAGTTGCCTGGATGGGGCACTGCACTGAATGCAGACCGGAGTATAGGAAACACGTTAGGGGCAGGGGTACCTAGATTATAGTTGCCTTTGATTCGACTCGTGCAGGTAGAGAGAGGTTTAAACATAGTTAGCTGTGGTCTTACCTTACCCCTGAGGATACAGCAGTATGTCAGCAAGAATCCCTGTGTAGAAGCTTCAGAGTCTTTTCTTGCATTATTCACTTCTTGGCTGGCTGCACTGTATTGGGGACCTAGTGATTTAAAGTTTATTCAGGATGTATTACATGTAGCCACGATTACTTGTTTCCTTAGGATTCTGGTAATGTCTCTTGCCTTTGCCGTCATTGTAAAAGATTTTATTTCCCCTCCCCAAACCACATCCTCTTTTGATATGTCTGGGAGAAATGAACTTGTAGCATTAAATGTAAAATATTTTGGGTCATTCACTTGGTTAGCAGGTATCTGTTATCGTGGTTGAGGAATGGGTATGCAAGATATCTTTTGAAAACACCTTTGGGGACCAGATGTGTGTGTGTGTTGAGAAAGGACATATATGTAATGAGGCAAGAATTAATTCCATAGGAAGAGGTGCATTAGGGCTTGTCTGTTCTTGCACATGGAATGCTCTTTATGAGTTAATGAGGAACCAAGCAAAAACTTTGATTCTGATATATGCAAATAAATTATTTTCCTCCCGCAAGTGAAATGAGAGAATGGGCTACTTTGTGTTGGTCCATATAGACGGGGAAAGACTTTTTAGATTACTTGTATTTTTGCATAATTTCGATACTTAAAGTGACTAAGCGTTAAGATAGCTGTAGTTGTAGGAATGGGCTTAAATGTTAACCTTTTGTATATATGCATATCACTTAACTATAGAGATCTTTCTAACACTCTAATCAGTGCCTGATGGGTGTGGAAGGTTGTCATTTTCAAAACAAATAATGGTGGCCAACCATCCCCTTCCCATTGAAACTCTTGGATATAGACTTGCAGCTACTGTATGCACAGGCCGAGCCACAAGCCTTTTTAGCTAGTCGGTCACTTTTTTCTATTTTAAAAGTTTTGTATAGCTTTTCTTTAAAAGAAAAATTGGTAATATTGCTCTGTATGTATATCTACAGTCTAAAAAAATAGTACAGATTAGAGGTGTCAGATGTCCAGATTTGAAGATTGGTTGGTACCCTTTTCTGGTATGTGCACACTTGTCTCTAGGAATAATCAGACATCTTTAGCCTAGCTGTTTCCGACTTCAGGCTTTTTCTTACTCATCTCTCTGAACTTTTCAGATGCCAAGCTGAGTCCTGGAGCATAAGCTCCTAAGGGCCGAGATTGAGAGCACCTGTAGCTCTGAAGCCTGATAAGAGTTAGGTAGCCAGAACTGAGGCTTTGGCAACCTAAACATTTAAGAGAAATCTCCAGTCATTCTTTCTGAGTATTTTGCTTTTTAGTTTGTGATGAGAGGGTAGTGAGTATGAGACACCCAGCTGTCAAGCCTTGAAAGGAGGGTGAGAAGGGTTGGAATAGTTTATGATCCCTCTATGCGCCACCTTCACGTGTCAAATGTTGGTATACAGACCATATCTGTTAATAGCATGAGCTGAGGTGGATTGTGGCCCGGATACTGGGTAGCTGGAAATTTAGTTAAACAAAACTGAGGTTAAGACCTGGTGGGGAGACAGGGGGTGCTGGCTGAGGAATTTTTGGAATGGGACAAGATTAGTATGTTAAAACAGATCTTGAAGATGGTGAAAGGGTGTGTTTTTTTTTTAAATAATTTCCAGTACACACATCAGATTGGATTGAAGGGTGAGACCAGGTTAGCAGTTGGGCTGTGCTGCAGGAATACATAGTCACCAGGTTTTGATAGTATTGTTTTGAAGATGCAGTTGGGCAGACAATGTGCAATACAAGTATCCTTGTCTAGCTGCAGAAAGGCACCGACGAGAGATTCCATTTTTTGACCTGCTTACTGTCAGCCATTATAAGAGATGAAGGAGATGAAGAAAGAGCTGCACACCTTCAATTGGTCAGGTAAGTGTGAAGCTGGCTGCCAAGGTCACATGTAATCGCTTTGAGGCATGTGGGGCTAGAGTAAAGAAGATTCCCTGTTGAGCAGCCATTATTTCCCTGGTGTAGGAAGGAAGTGTGTATTGATCAGCAAAATCTTAAAAATAATACCAAAAATGTAAAGATGATCAGACGGACAGATAGGATCACCCAATTTTCTATATTTTCAAAGCCTTGAATTTGGTGGCTGGAGCAGTTAAAAAAAAAAAAAAAAAGGTTTTTAACCCATATTGAGAAGCAGCAAATGTAAAAAAATAAATAAATTTGCTTGAACGAGAGCCATAGAAGATGCATAAAGTGCCTTATTTTATCAAATGATGCAATGTGTTTATAGATGTTTCAGGCGCAGGGGAAGGAGACGGCGCACAGAGCAATAAGAGGATTTTATAATAAAGAGATTGTACTCCTGGAATTGCTTTTTTTGTTATAATGTAAAACTTTCCGCAGACTTTGGGAGGTGGGTGAGGATGCCTGGCAGACAAGGAGAATCTGTTGAAGGGCAGTTGTATTCTCCTCTCCCTATGCTTAAACAAGAGTTAAGAATCAGGGTAATTATGCAAAAACTGTTCTTTCTGATGGTTTGTATATGAGTAACTGGCCAGAAAACTATTTGTTAAATGTCACGTATGACTTAAAAAAATGTGTAACTTTGAAATTTTTTCTACTTTTGTACTCTAATCTTGTTGGTTCTCTAATTATAGATATTACAGTGCAAGATGGTTTTTTTGATGCACTTAATTTAGCCATAATGTTGTGAATTTTCTGTCTTTTTCAGATGAATAGTAAAGTAATATAGCCACTATTTATGTTTGTTTCATAATCATGTTTCTAGCATCTTAACTGGATACTACATCTGATCTGGCTTAGTGCCATTTGGCCTTTAAAGTTCTGACCGCTAAGTCTGTGCTGTGTGTCTGTCCCCAAAACCTGATCATACTACACCCTGTGCACGTGTGACTTTAGCTGGGTTAGTCTGTGTCTGAAGAACCCAAGAATTCTTTTGTATTTCAATCTTGTAACGCCTTTTAAGCCATGTTCTGATTTCGCTGTACACTTTTAGAATTCTGCTTGGATCACGTGGAAACATGCATTGTTGTAAACATTTGAGAAAAAAAGAAAACATGATTTTATCATCACTCATCGGTTGTTTCTACTACTTTACTTGGTCATGATATGAAATGTCTGGCGTTCCACGAGGGGCCAGAGCACTGATTGTATGTGAAAGCGTTGTGTTTAAAGGTCATGTTAGGCTTGCCTGCATACAGCCGTGTACTGGAGCATATGATGTATAAGAGAGGAAACCTCATACAAACTGTGGCACTGCCTGGTATATGTTAACCAGGAAATAAGCAAGGCGCACAGTGAAAAAGTAATCATGGGTGAAAACCTCTCTGCTAGGCATTTACTTGAGTGACAAAAAAATGGTCTAACCATTCATCTTAAACAAAGATCTGAGAAATGGCCAATAGCCAACACTTATCTTATGCTGCTGTGTAGCTAGGCTCCGTAACTCCGTGCTGCTGAGGTCCCGACGGACCCGTTTCGCTTCCGCTTTCTCAAGGGTCCTCAACACATAACCCGGAGAGCTGGAGCTACTACAGCAAATGGACACGGAGCCTTGCTTATTTCCTGGTTAACATATACCAGGCAGTGCCACAGTTTGTTTGAGGTTTCCTCATACATCATATGCTCCAGTACACAGGTGTTTTTTTGATGATTCACTTAGTACATTGGTATTATACAGTTACATTGTGAATCAGGTCTATTTTTGTATACTTTGCTTGCATACAGTACAGTCTATAACAAATGGTGCTTTTAAGGAAACCCAGCCAAGAAAAGGGTGTAATTTTTTTTTCCCATTAAGACTATAGGGCCTGGCAAGGTAATCTACTGTAATAAAACGCACCCTCAACGTTCTGAAGACACTGACGTCACTGCAGCCACTCAGACACTGGTTCGTAAGTTCATGGTGGTGAAGCCAGAACACTCACCATGTCTCCATGCCCTGCCCTAGCATCACATGTGATGACGTCAAGGGCGGAACAAGTACACATCAACGCAAATGAACGAACAGGGAGGGCCTCCCCTTCCAACGAATTGCTGCACACAGCCTAACAAAAGCAAGCCGCCAAGGACGTGCCCATCACCCCGCCCCTTTCGCGCCATCGCCCCGCCCCATTCACGCTACCGCCCTGCCCCCCCCCGGTCGCCCCCTCTTTCCCCATCACCTTCCCTCCCCCCTGTCACCTCTCCTCCCCTTACGCTACTATCCCTGGTGGTGTAGAGGTACCTGTTCGCTCGGGGCAGGAAAGAAAGAGCCCCCACTTTCCTGCCCGGAGCGCTGCTGCTAGCTGCCCTGCTGCATCCTGTGTGAGTCCGGCTCTCGGCGTTTCAAAATGGCCGCCGAGAGTTGAAGCAGCCTCGCGAGACTTCAACTCTTGGCGGCCATTTTGAAACGCCGAGAGCCGGACTCGCACAGGATGCAGCAGGGCAGCTAGCAGCAGCGCTACGGCCAGGAAAGAGGGGGCTCTTTCTTTCCTGCCCCGAGCGAACAGGTACCTCTACACCACCAGGGATACTAGCGTAAGGGGAGGGGGAGGGAGTCCCGTGCCCGCTAGCGCCGTTTCATTTCAGGCAGAAACGGGCCTTTTTTACTAGTATATTTATATTTTTTAAACACCATGAAGACGTATAGACTGGAAATGCCTGGGGGGTGGGGAGGGGGTAACGGGTACAGGTGTACACTTGGGACTTCTACTGTGCTTATTGTGTCTGTTCTATAGGTACTAGTAGGTTAAGAGCAAAGACTTTTTTTTTTTTTTTTAACTTGCAGGCTTCGGCTGTGAAAGTTGTCCTGGACAGCAGACCACACTTTTCCCCTGAGGAATTGAATTAATGCTTTTGCAGCATATAGGGTCTGTCAGCAAAAGTTAGAAAAATACAGAGGCAGACAGAATAGGGAGCGGAGGTTAGAGTCCTAGATGCACTGTTTGCAAAGGACCTTTTGTTTCCTGGCTCATTTCTTCCACCCGCACCCCCTTCCACCCCTGCTTTAGCAGTGGCATTCGCAGCATGGGGGATGGGTGGGAGTGAGGAATGCTGTAGAAAATATTCACAACACCTGGGAAATAAGGGATAGAGACAGTTAATTGTGCAAAGGTGACACCTAGTGGCTAGATTTCGGGTCCATGATTGCAGAGTTCTGGAAAAAGCCCCACTGCCCTGCAGACCCCCATCCAAACTCTGTTGCTGTAATAACTTTCCTAAAGTAAATTATTTATTTTATTGCATTTGTATCCCACATTTTCCCACCTATTTGCGGGCTCAGTGTGGCTTACAATACATTGTGAATGATGGAAATACAATGTGTTACAGTATGATTATGGGTTACATTGTGAGGAGTAATGGGGAGACAAAGTCAAGTCAAAATTTGTTGGGGCGTAGAAACCATGGGGTGTTACAATGTGGTAAAGATAAGGCAATAGAACAATAGCAAGAGAACATAGGGTATAGCATATTAAGTGTGGTGGAAATACGGGTAAGAGAGATTCATAAGAGAGTGTATTAATGCATTTCTATTAGTGTGTATGGACTTCATGTGTTTTGATCCTTGCAATAAATTTTCTCAAAGAGAAGAGTCTTCAATCGTTTGCAGGATGCCAGATTCTTTCCCTGGTTCTGATTGAGCTAGGAGGAGGAGGAAGAAACTTGGGTCAATATTAAAGAGCTGCAAATGCCACGAGTAAATCGGGCTCAACTCCGACTTTTGTGCTTTCTTTAGCAGTATTTTGCAATCTGCTGGAATGATACTTGAGGAAGAAAGGTTTGGCCTTTTTGCTTGCTTGAAAAAGCGGAAGGTTTTATGTTCTGTCAAAGAGATTAAGAAGGCATGACTGATTTCTGACAGGCAGTGTTGGCTGGGAAGAGGTGAAAGGGGAAGAAAGGCAGCTAGAGGTCAAATTCTCACTAAAATTACTTTCTGGCTGGGACATCTCCAACAGCTTCCAAGGAGGACAATAAGTTTCTTAAGGAGTAGGTGAATGCAGAAGTTTGCAGGTGTCTGTAGTAGAGATCCTCAGTGCTAGATGTTCAGACAGAGTAACTCGGAGCGCGAGTCGGCTCTGACTCATGCATGCATCAAAATTGGAAGTACGATTTTAAGACGTTATAACACTTCTGCAGGAGCCTGAACCGATATATCACCCCTCTTCTCAGGTCACTTCACTGGCTTCCAATCAGATACCACATACAGTTCAAGCTTCTCCTTCTTACCTACAAATGCACTCAGTCTGCAGCCCCTCATTACCTCTCTACCCTCATTTCCCCTTTACGTTCCCGCCCGCAACTTCCACTCACAGGACAAATCCTTCCTCTCAGTACCCTTCTCCACCACCGCCAACTCCAGGCTCCGCTCATTCTGCCTCGCCTCACCCTATGCTTAGAATAAACTTCCTGAGCCCTTACGCCAAGCCCCCTCCCTACCCATCTTCAAATCCTTGCTCAAAGCCCACCTCTTCAATGTTGCTTTCGGCACCTAACCTTTATACCTTTCAGGAAATCTAGACTGCTCCTATTTGACTGAATGTACATTTGTCCTTTAGAGTGTAAGCTCCTTTGAGCAGGGACTGTCCTATGTTAAATTGTACAGCGCTGCGTAACCCTAGTAGCGCTTTAGAAAAGTCAAGTAGTAGTAGTAGTAGCTCCAGTTTTCTAATGTGTACAATTGGACATGTTGCTCTACGTTCTGTCCCTAACCTTTATCCAAACTATTTGGCTTATTAAGGGCGTGCTTGCTTCTTGATTGTGTATTAACCCCCTTTCTCCATGTTTGCTGTTCTGACACCATGTGGCTGATGTAATAAAGTTCAGGAAGCTTAGTGCTTCTCTTATGTGTTATGTTCACAAGTTTCTGTGCTATTCTGGCCACCCTGTGCATAGAGGAGTTCCGTACACATGAAGCTCCTCAGAGAGTTGCTTAAACATAGCACACTACATTTAAATTCAATCCTAATAAAGGTAGGAACTCTTAAACTCTGATGCAAAGAAGGTGTGCACAAGACCTGAAGGCCAAATGCTACCCCGCACATGATCTGAGGAGTAAAAAGCTTGTCCTGCAGGTACTGTTAGTGAGGAGTTTGTACCAATTTGTTTTGTGACAGCATGAAGTATCCAAAACTTGCTTGGACAATCTTCTGAAATACATTGGTTGGGGGGGGGGGGGGGGGGGGGCAGGGAGAATTTTAGCAGATGAGTGAGGACTTGAGGTGGTTCATCTCTGAATTTTGGGTTTAAGGTGGAGGTGTGACATGATGGGCAATGCGCTGGACTGCAGAAACTTGCTTGATACCATGCCACTAATATTTAGATGCAGAATATGCATTAAGTATGCCAGATTTGTGTCTAGTGTGCATAATATGGTTTGCCAACACTCTCGCCAAGTTCTGGTAGAATCAGTGCAAAATATTGTTTCAGCTCCTAATACATTCTCTTGTCCTAGAAATCACGTGCCTCCATGGTAATAGTTGAGTTCTCCCATGTTTGCACAATTTTTTGGATGCACAGTTGCATATAATTTACTGCATTGGGTATCAATAGAAATCAAACAAAATAAAACATGGAAAAGAAAATAAGATTATACCTTTTTTATTGGACATAATACATTTCTTGATTAGCTTTCGAAGGTTGCCCTTCGTCAGATCGGAAATAAGCAAATGTGGTAGCAGATGGTAGATATAGGTGAAAAATCCAAGCATTACTTTGACAGTCTGACAGGGTGGGAGGGTGGGGGTTGGTAAGAGGTATGCTGTCCTCGTCTCCAAGACCCCCACGGGAGACCATTCCATACTTCCACCACCCTTTCCATGAAAGTATTTCCTTAGATTCCTCCTAAGCCTATTTCCTTTTAACTTCATCCTATGCCCTCTCATTCCACAGTTTTCCTTCATTTGAAAAAGGCTCACCACCTGTACATTAACGCCACTGAGGTATTTAAACATCTCTTATCGTATCCCCCTCTCCTGCCTCTCTTCCAGCGTATACATTTTGAGATTTATAAGCTGTCCCTATATGTTTTACGGCAGAGACCTCTTACCGGTTTTGTAGCCGCCCTCCGGACTGACTCCATCTTATTTATATCTTTCTATAGATGTGGTCTCCAGAATTACATGCAGTACTCCAAATTGGGGTCTCACCAGAGACAGATACAAGGGCACTATCGTCTCTCTCTTTTTTTTTTTTTCCTTCACCCAAGCATCCATCTGGCTTAGGTCGCTTTCTCTACCTGTTTGGTGTCATCAGACACAATCTCCCCCAAATCCCATTCTTCTTTGTACATAGAAGCACTTCACTCCCTATACTGTACCGTTCCCATGGATTCTTTTAACCCAAGTGCATGACCTTGCACTTCTTAGCATTAAAATCTTAGTTGCCAATTTTTTTACCGTTCTTTAAGCTTTGCTATATCCTTCCTCATGCCATCTACACCGTCAGGGGTGTCCACCCTATTACAGAGATTGGTATCATCCGCAAGGAGATAGTGACATAGTAAATGAAGGCAGATAAAGACCTGTACGGTCCATCCAGTCTGCCCAACAAGATAAACTCATTTTACATGGTATGTGATACTTTATATGTATACCCAAGTTTGATTTGTCCTTGCCTTTCTCAGGGCACAGACCGTAGAAGTCTGCCCAGCACTGTTCTTGTACTAAAAGTTCTGAAGATTCTGGAATCGTAAAGAGTTACAAGATTCCAGAATCCCAATTAGTAGCAACATTCCGGTAGAACCCCAAAGAGTAACATAGTAACACAGTAAATGGCGTCAGATAAAGACCTGAACGGTCCATCCAGTCTGCCCAACAAGGTAAACTCATTTTACATGGTATGTGATACTTTATATGTATACATGAGTTTGATTTGTCCTTGCCTTTCTCAGGGCACAGACCGTAGAAGTCTGCCCAGCAGATAAACCTTACCAGACAGTCCTTCCGCAGTATCACTCATAAAGATGTTAAAAAGAGACGGCCCAAGGACCAACCCCTGCAGTACACCGCTGATAACATCCTTTTCCTCAGAACAAGCTCCATTTACCACTACCCTCTGTTTCCTCCCATTTAACCAGTTTTTAACCCAGTCACTTTAGGTCCCATACCAAGGGCACTCAGTTTTTATCGGTCGCCTGTGTGGGACCATGTCAAAAGCTTTGCTAAAATCCAAGTACACCACATCTCATTTATACTGACTCGGGGTGCTTTTCTTCAGTGGAAAAGTTCCATAATAATTACCCCGATCCCTAAGAGCACATCTGCTTCATTGAGAGATGTTACAGACCTGTCTCTTCTATTCCATTGTTGACTAAGGTAATGGAGGGAATAGTTGGTACTCAGCTTATGTATCACCTTTCCTCTTTCTCCCTCTTGCATAAATCCCATTCAGGCTTTAGGCCTTGTTATAGTACCAAGACGTTTTGACCATCTTAGTATCTGATTTTGATCATGAATTGCTTTTAGGCCTGTTTTACCAATTCAGACTTTATGGGAAGGTTCATTGGTGGTTCAGTGGGTTCCTAAAATCTAGATCGTATCAGGTGAGGAAGTCAGGTTCTCTCTCACCACAGTGGTTTCCTGATTGCAGGGTACCACAGGGCTCGCCGCTTTCTCCATTCCTGTTCAATGTTATGATAGCTCCATTAGGTGAAAGACTGGAGGCAGCGGGGTTCCGCACTTCCTGTTATGCAGATGATATCACAGTCTATATCCCTTTTAAAACTGGTCTTCCAGAAATTATCCCTAAGATTGTTCTTGATCTGTTGGAATCCTGGGCTTCCAAATGTAAATGTTAAATAGAGAAGACTAAATTTCTTGTGCTAACCAACCCCTTTGACCATATCCTATATAATTTACCATTGGCAATGCGTTCTACCCCCTAGACACTAAGCATAGGGTACTTGTATTAATTGGCAGTCATCTCATGTTCGAGCCTCAGGTTTCCTCAGTGAAAAAAATCCTTTAGGTTTCTTTGGAAGCTGAGGAGAATCAGATCATATTTCTTGTCTGACATCCTTAGACTGATAGTTCTATCCTTGGTTTTAACTCAGTTTAATTACTGCAGTTCCATCTATGCTGGATGTAAGAAGGGTATCCTAAAATGGCTGCAAATGGCCCAAAATACAGCAGCTAGGCTTGTCCTCAAGGGATTGTGTTTTGATAGAGCCCCTCTATTATGCAAGCTGTACTGGCTACCCATTAAAGCCAGGATTCTTTTTTAAATTGTGTTTTTGTCTTTCAAATATTATATGGCATGACACCAGATTACATGCAGCCCTTATTCCTTAGTGTCAGCAGCAGATGAATCCAGAGACTTGTGGGTTGTGGAGATAGAGCGCTGCGCTCTGCCTTATAGGACGGAATGCTCCCTGGTCAGTCAGTATTTCTTCTCAATTCACCTTTGTCGTTCACTGTGTGCTCCTTCACTGTTTGGACTGGACAAATGAGTGCTGTTGGTCAGCTCATTTGTTCGCACTTTGGACCAGTTTCAGGTTTTGCGGCTTTCAAAGTAATGCCACCTCGCTAGGTCATGGGAGCTATCACGTCCGCATACTTCTGGATGTTGCACTTCTGGCCTGATTCTGGGAGCTGCCTTCACGATCTGTTGTAACGTCTTGGGCAGAAGCCTGTTCTACCTGGAGGATATCTGTAGGGCAGTCATGGTCTTCCTCCTGTACCTTCTCCAGATGCTGCTGTTTGGGTGTGTCTGCTCAGTTGGATTCACCTTTTGGAGTTTTGGTGCTATCTGTAGGAGTTTCAGGTTCCCACCCTTTTACAGGACTGCTTTGGTACATCCCGCAAGCCTCTGGTTTCATCTGCTGCTGATGCTAAGGTATGAGAAATTCTTACCTGATAATTTTCTTTCCTTTAGTCACAGCAGATGAATCCAGAGGCCCATCCTGTTTTTCCGGTGGTTTCTGTTAGTTACATCTCTCTGTTGAACCAGGTAGCTGCATTTTTACATTGTAGATGGAATCTCGTATTTAGATTATGTGTTGGCAGATCTTGGCTTATCCTTTTTCCCTGTGGGGAAGGAGACATGTTATGTTAAATTCTATGTTATTATGAGAAATACTGACTGACCAGGGAACATTCTGTCCTATAAGGCAATGCAGTTTCAATGCTCTGTCTCCACCTGCTGGTAGATGGACACAACCACAAGTCTCTGAATTCATCTGCGACTAAAGGAAAGAAAATTATCAGGTAAGACATAATTTCTCATTAACTATTTCACTATGCAATATAACCTCTGGTTCTAGGGACTATTTTAGACTTCATTTTCCAAATCACAAGAGTGTGTGCTATAAGTCTGTTCACTCTTCATGCTTTAGATACCAAGGTGGTAAGTGGTGGAACTCGCTGCCAATAGAAATCAAGGGTCAGCCTGATTACTTGGTATTGAGCAAAAGACTGGCCACTTTCCTGTTTGAGAAGTTTCTACCCATTGATGGAGTGTTAAATTGTAACTGGCCATCAATGGTTTATTATCTAGATCTTATTTGTGCTACTCTGATTGCTCTTGATATTTTGTTTATGGTATTGTAAACCTTGCCTGTCGTTCTATTTTATTGTAAGCTACATTGAACTTGAGTATATTCAGGATAATGTGGGGTATAAATGTCAAAATAAATATGTAAAGCTGGCTTTACTATTCAGCTAACCAGGCAGTCACCTAGGGCAGCAGCTTCTAGGGAGAGCAACAAGGGGTAGAAGCAGTCAAAGTAAAATGATAAGCCCTCAGTCACATTTACCTGCAGAGAAGGTAGGCATTTTGAGTACGTTTTCCTAGGTAAATGGCTTTTTAGTATGTAAATATAAAACAAAGTTTTTAATATTTAAAAGTATTATGTTCAATTGCATTTTTACAGGATTGTCAGGTGTGTGATGTTAGAATAATCATGATTGAATTTAATTTTCAAAATCTCAGGGGTGAGGGGTTAGGACTGAAAAGTGGAGGATGGGGCAGTAAGGTTGAAGGTCCACCTTGGGCACCTTAACTGCACACAAGATCGTCTGATGATTTATAGAGAGTACAATGATGTTCAAAGTTTTCCTGCTAAAGTGTGAGGGTCTCCATAGCTTTTTAAAGCAGGTGGAATGTTTAGAACAGTGATTCCCACAACTTGTCCTGGGTGAATCCCAGCCAGTCAGGTCTTCAGGGTATCAACAGTCTTCAAAAGATTGATTTGCATGCACTGCCTCCTTGGTATGTAAATCTATCGCATGCATATTCGTTGTGGATATCCTGAAAACCTGATTAGCCAGAGTTCCCCCAGGACAGGTTTGGGAACTCTTGGTCTAGAGCATGAGGTTGGCTCTTTAAAAAAGTGAGGCTGCTGTTGGTTTGTGTGTATATGTTTAAGACTAGTGAGCCTTTTGTATCATGAAAACCTAATTTAGGGTACAGTTCATGGTACCAGTCACAATTATGGAGGAGTCAAGGTGTCAAACCAAGAATTGCATTAATTGATACGGACTTACTAAGGCCAATTTTTAGCCGGTTTGACTCTAACCAAAGTGTCCTCATGGTTCATCAAAGTTGGTTTGCCTAGTTCAGCTGTTTGCGTTGGGTTTAGTGTAACATGGTCCTTTTTAGTTGGTAGTGGGCCTTAGGAATGTTGATTTGGTTGGTAGTTGGCCTTTCTTGTTGGGAGAGGTTTAGGACTGTAGAGGGCATTGTGCTTCCAGCATCCCTTAGAGGCACTACTTTGGTCAAAACAATACCTCCAACCAGACACCCAGAATTCTCAAACAAAACAAAGCCCCCCTCCACCCCAAAAAAAAAACAAAAAAAAACAAAACCAGAACACAATACTTCATTTTGTGTTAGAATGCTTGGTTGTACCAAAGCTTAAAAGAAACAGAGCAGGACTGTCAAACTGCAATCCTGGAGGATGACAAAACACACTGGATATCCCTAATGAATATTAATGAGATTTGCATACAGCGGGATAACCTATAGACCTGGTTGGTTTGTGATTTTCCAGTTCGACACCCTTGAAGTAGATTTCTACTTACATCAATGTTTATTGATTAAGCCAGGATGAGCCTTTTCATTCCTGTGGTGATTCTGTAGCTGAGTTTGCAGCTAGTTCTGCTTTGATCTTATGCAGGCTTCCAGGTAGAAAAGACTTGTAGTAAGCAGCTGTAGGGAATGTAGTATGGATAGACAGCCTAAGCAAGGAGGTTGCCAGCCCCGTCCAGTGCAACATTTCAGGGCCAAAGGTAAACTATGTAAAGACCAATGTATGGGAAGCAGGGTTTGCAGTCTGGAAATATAATTTAAATTAAAAAAAAACAATTCTCTGCATTGGTGATAGGAGTTGGAAGCGTGGTGGGTGGGGGGGTGCTTTGCATTTAACTTCTAACTGTTCACCTATGTGTAATGTCTGTCTGCATTTTAGAGCCCAGATGTAGAAGACTGGACTTTTTACAATCCTGGTCTCTGTAGTATTCTAATCCAAGGGTTCTCAACCCAGTCCTTGAGACACACCCAGCCAGTCAGGTATTCAGGCTACAGTGGCGTAGGAAGGGGGGGAGGCGGTCCGCCCCGGGTGCACGCCGCTGGGGGGTGTCGGCTCCGCGCTGGTGCACTGCCCTCTCTGCCCCGGAACAGGTTACTTCCTGTTCCGGGACAGAGAGAGCAGTGAACCAGCGCGGAGCCGATACACCCCAGCAATGTGCAGTCGGGGCGGATCGGCCCTCCCGCCCGTCCCTCACCGCAGGTATGCGCTCCGGGGGGGTGCGCTCCAGCGGGAGGAGGGTGCGCCGTGCTGCAGCCGGGGGGGGTGGGGGTGCGCAGCGGCGACCCGCCCCGGGTGTCAGCTCCCCTCGCTACGGCTCTGTCAGGCTACATGAGAAATTTGCATAGAATGGAAGTAGTGCATGAAAATTTATCTCATACATTTTGATTGTGGGCATCCTGAAAGACTGACTTGGCAAGGTGTGTCCAAGGGCGGGGTACTACAGTTCTAATCTGTTCCTCAGCTGTAATGTTAGTGTTGTGGAAAAATGGGATCAAGGGCTCAGAAAAAGGTGCAATTTGTTTACATCATTCCAGACCAGTCCAGACAGATGGGTTATACACTTCTATCCGCTGATGGAGTGGCTATAAATGCCTTGTTCAGTATTTCTCAGACTCCAGTAGATGGTAGGTGTCCTGTGCAGCCCAAATCTAGTGAGGTGGGCCAGAGTTTCATGGATCTGTTTGTATATATATATATTTTAAAAATAGCTTGTTGGGTGATGAACAATTTTTAGAGGCAGAGGGTCTTATAGCCCGGATCTGTGCCTTAGGGGTGCTACACACACAGAACCTAAAAGGAACTTATAGAAAAAAAAATTCCCATCAATTAAGTGGAGTTTATTCATTTTGCTGAGCTCTTTTTTGTATGCCCTGCTTGTGTTTTGGCTGTTACAGATTGGGGGGGGGGGGGAACAATTCTGCAACAGTGTGTGGTGCATTTGTATGGAGGTGTTAGACAAGTTGCACTAGTGCTGTACTTGCAGCGGGCATGGTGTCTGGGGATAAGCTGCAAGTTCTGTGCTGCAGCATTCGGAGGGAACCATGTTGGTCACCATTGAAAGGGTTGACTGGAGCAAGGTGATAACTGGAGACCAGATGGTGTCCAAATTCAGCAGAAACCACCGTCGTCTTTGATTTTGCTGATGAAACAGTGGGCCCTCCAAGACTGGAGGGGGCAGTGTTTTCATAGGAAGACTGGGCCTGCCTCCTCTGGACAGTCCCACAGTGCACAATGAAGGCTTATGGGCCTACTTTCTGACCATTGTAGGTCATTGCAGGGGTTTTATTGGAAGTGGGTGCAGGTTACAGATGACCAGTGGGTTCTCGAGATTATCAGGGAAGGATACACCTTGGAGTTTGCCAAACCATTGCAGGATGCTTTCCTAATATATCCTTGGTTGCAGCATAAGGCAGACATGGTTAGGGAGACACTGCAGATGGGTGCAACTCCAGGCAGTGGTACCCATACCACAGGATGAAAGGGGTACAGGACAATATTTCATCTATTTCATAGTTCCCAAGGAGGAGAGCACTTATTGTCCTATCCTAGATATCAAGGGTGTCAACAAGGTGCTGCGGATTCCCAACTTTTTGAATGGAAATTCTAGAGTTGGTAATGGCTGCGGTCAGGCAGGGTGAGTTTCTTACCTTCCTAGATTTGACACATTCCCTGTGATAATGGGACAGCATTATCAATTTTTTGCCCAGCCATTTGGACTGGCAACAGCTCCCAGGACTTTCTTAAAGGTGATGGTTGTGCCTGCAGCCTTATGGAAGGAAGGTGTTTTGGTGCACCCTTATCTGGACCCTGGCATTTTGCTGGACCCTTATCTTGGTTGATGAGTGAATTCATTTCAGGAGGGCGAGCAGGTGATGGTTCAGGTAGTGAATTTTCTAAAGGAGTTATCTTGATCAAGAACAAGCTGGTTCCCTTTTTAGTTACAGTATCTAGGGGTGAGATTTGACACTTGGGGCAGGGACAAGTCTTCTAATGGAGAAGAGGGCGAGGAAGTTGCAAACTCAGGTGAACAGGCTCTTAGCGAGGCAGGACCTCAAGCATGGACGACCAGATGCTCAGCTTTATGGCAGCAGTGATAGAGGTGGTCTCATGGGCCAAAGCACACATGCACCCTCTAAAGAGATCCTTGTTATCACATTGGTTGCCACAGTCTCAGGAGTTGCAGCTGCAGCTCTCCCCAGAGCAGAAGATGAGATCGAGCCTGATTGGTGATTGCACATTGGCAATTTGAAGAAAGGGTCAAATCTTGACACACCAGCAAGGACTGCAGTGACCATGAATGTGAGTCTTACGGCCTGGGACAAGTGGCCCAGGGACACTGGTCAAAGGAGGAAGGAACTTGGTTTATAAATGGCTGGAAATCACGGTGATTGGTGCTGGAGGTGATTCAGGACCTAGTCCAACACAGAATAATGTGGATTTTGTCCACCAAGGTCACACCAGTAGTAAATGCAAATTGCCAAGGAGGAACCAAAAGCCCTCAGATCACCTTATTAAAACTTGTACCGCCTTTAGCTGACACAATGTAGGTCAAAGCAGTTTATAATCTAAGTACAATATATAGAATCCAATAAAACTAATAAAAATCAGTATCCAGATATTCCAGACCAAAAGAAATACAAGCATATGGCAGGGAATGCAAAATAAATAAACATATTGCAGTGCTGTGGCTGGAATGGGTGACAAGCCACCTGATAGATTTGTCAGTGGTGCACATAGCTGGAGTGAAGAATGTACAGGCTGACTTAAGTCGCAACTAGTTAGACCTAGAAGAGTAGAGTAAGGGTCAGGAGACCTTCACCTTTGTGGTACAGCAGTGGGGCAGGCCAGTCTTGGATCTGATGGCAACAACAGCCAATGCAAAGGTGGACGACTACAGTCAACCGGAAAGATTGTTGAGCGGAAGAGAGAGAGATACCTTGATACAACTGTGCCCCAGTTTCATTGGTATGTGTTTCTTCCATGGCTATTGCTAGAAAGAAGAATTCAAAGAATAGAAGAGCACAGAGAGCCCGTGGTGTTGGTACCCAGAGGCCATGCTAGAAAGACCTGATTTGTTTTGTAGGGTTTCAAGTGTCAATCTCTGTTCTGCATTAGGGGCTGACTGTTGAGAAGGCACAGTTGCGGAAGAGATGATTTCGGCAATGTAATATTTACTATGCTTAGTTCCAGTAAGCTGTCGCTAGCCTGTGTCCGTGTGTGGTGAATTATTGAGGTTGGTGTGTAAAGCGACAGTGGATCCCCTTGAAGGTGTCATGGTGGACATATTGGAATTCTTACAGAATGGCTTGGATAAAGGACTGGCCTTGGATTTTATTATAAAGGTTTAGGTCACAACCTTGCCTTGTTTTAGGGGTCTGGTCTTGGGCAGATGGCCTCGCGTCCAGATGTAATCCATTTCCTCAGAGGTATTAAGTTGCTGAGGCCATCTGTGTCCTGTGTTTCCACTGTGGGGCCTGAGTCTAGCTTTGTTGACTACAGTGGATCCTCCAGTTGAGCCCCTGCGGAAGGCAACGTTGAAGGATATGTTCTTGCTACCAAGAAAGTAGTTTTCAAAATCCTTGGTGAGGCAGATTTGAGAGCTTCAAGTGTTGTCATGCAGAGAACCATACCTGGTATTTCATAAGGAGAGAGCGGTGCTTCCTTCCTCCCAAATATGGCATCCATTTTTAATGTCAACCAGAGTATTACCTTACCAGTCGGAGAAGGCAAATGGTGACGTAGATCAGAGGTGGTTGTATCATCTGGAGTGTTGCATGAGTATCTCAGAAGAATGGAGGAGTTTTGGGAGGTCTGATAGGGGCCAGAAGAAAGGTGAAGTGGCTTCTAAAGTGGTGGCTTAAGGACGCCATCACTTCTGTATCCACAGTGATCTCCACTGTCTCCTGAAGTTTACTGAGTTCTCTTGTGTCTATTATGGGGAAAGCTTGCCATAGGATCATATTTAGATAATCAACTGTTGATTCCTATTTGCCAAGCTAAAATGCTAGTCTACATAGACTCATTTAGGAGCGAGGATTATCTGTCTGCCATTCTAGTCCAGTTCTCTTGACTATTGGCACCTCCCAGCGTTCTCTGTTCAGTTATAAAAGCAGTGTTTCATAAGCAGCTGCGTCCCAGAAGAAAGATCTGGACCTGGGGTTAAGACAGCTCTACCCTTTCTGCTAGGTGGCATACTGAGCTCGTGCTCACTCCTCACTTTTGGAATTGCCAGTGGCTCCTGTGCTGCCATGGTAACAGTCACAGCTGAGCTGAAAGCTCAGAGTGTCATGCTGTTACTTAGAGTAGCCATAAGACCACAGCTGCAATCTGGGATATAGTTCTTGCACCACACTTCACAAAGAAGATGAAAACTTAAGATGCAGAGGAAATACTAAGGGGCAGGGGCTGTCTTTTCCCCCCTTTTGATTTTGTGTGTGTATATATATATATATAGATATATACACACACACGAGCCAACTTTTCAGAATTATTGGGGATGCTAAGCCCAATGGACACGTAATGAATTTTCTCAATAGTGGGGGTGCTCAAGTACTCAGTCGGCTTGTATGTGTTGTGTGTGTGTATATATATATATATATATATATATATATGTTGTTTACGTAGCACTTAATATATTACAGCAGGTGTTCTCAACCCAGTCAAATTTTCAGGATTCCCTACATTGAGGGTATCTTGAAATCCAGACTGACTGGGTCGAGTATCTCTCTCTTCTAGGATTGTGAAATGCAGCTGTGTCACACTGGCCACCATCTAGGTGGCCAAAAGTATATAAAAGGGCCACTAGCCCACATCAAGGGCGATGGGTCACAATAGCCAACTGTCTACTGCATCCCCTGGGATGAGGAACAGTGTAATGTTGGGTAAGAGAGTAGGACCAGGAAGAGTAAAAAAAAATGAGGAGACGGAAGGAAAAATTACTGAAGACTTGGGATGTGAGGTCATTTATGCTAATGGGGGAAATGGCAGTAAAGGTGTTGAGGGAAGCAGAGCAACTGTGGCAATAATTTTTCAATATCTTGTCATAATAATGGAAGGAACCTGCACATCAAGCATCAAAGGATTACAGGCCATTCGATTTGTATTTTGGGTCAGAAAATGATAGTGGCAAAAGCATTTGGTGAGGCTATAGGTTTAATAGTTTAAAATAATTTGATATCCCACCCTTTTTGTTGGATAAGTCAGAATGGTTTATAATAAATTAAAATTAAGTCAGAAAGTAATGGTTTTGCTAAAAGGAAAGTCACTCAGCCCATTCACAATTACTCAACTTACAAACCTTACTGTTCTACTGGTCCAGAGGTGTGGAAAGCAAGCTTCAACCAGGCAGCCAAACATTTTCCAAAAAGCTATGCTTTCAATTGGGCTTCAAACAGCTCATAGGATCCCAGTTTACAAATAGTTAATGGAAGATTGTTCCACAAAATTGAGACCTACCAGGAAAAACAAAATCCTGTCTAGTAGAGGTTAGATGAGCTAAGGCCTGAGATCCTAACAATGCTTTAGCCTGGGACCTAAGGACCTTAGATGGAACATACATTTGCAACAAATCAGCCAAATAGCCAGGCTTCCCTGTATGATGTACCCAAACCCCTTATATGTAGACAGATATTCTACCGGAAGCCAATGATTTTTTAATATAAAGGCATGGCGTGATCTCTCCTTGTCATTCCCGCTAACCTAAGCCTGGCATTCTCAACAACAGTTTAACAAGAAAACAAGACATCCTCATATAAATCACATTGCTGTAGTCCAACTTGGACATCAGCAATGAATGCAAAAAAGAACATACCGCTCTCAGCATTCTTAAAGAGGCAAATCGGTGCGAATTACCTATGGAACCTGTAGTTCAACTCTGAATCAACCCATCCGATACCTAAAAGAATCTGAAAGCTGGATTTTACCTTGTAAAAACTGAGGTAACACATGCCTTACCAGTCAACGGGCAGTTGGCTTCCCTACATTCAAGACCAACTGATTTTGATTCATCCTACAGCCACCAAACAACCTTGCAATGCTGTTAAAATTTGGGTAGTAGGTGAGCAAAAACCCACCAACAAAATAATCATCTGTGTACACATAAGCATGCACTGTAGACTGCTGGATAATCTGCAACAAGGGGGCCACATACAGCTTGAGCAGCACAGGTGATAAAGCAGGCCCTTGCGGGACACCACACTGCAACCTATGAACTGCTGAATGTTCCCCTCCCACTTGGACCGCAAATGAGTGGTCTTGAAGAAAAGATGCAAACCACTGTAGCACCCAACCATGTATTTCCAACAAACTCGACTGTTACTACCATCACTCAACAATAATGCTAGCAGGGTCTCGGTTCCATAATCTCTAAACTCAGATTGCAAGGGACTTAATGCCCCAACTTTATCCACATACTTGGTTAATTTAATTGCTGGAATACTATTCATTTCATCAGTTGTGCCATTAAACTCAAGTTCGATATGGGCTTATTAACCATCTCTAGTACATCTTTCCCAGATCCCTTCAAAACCGTGTGCACAACTGCCTTTTTCCAAGGCACTGGGACTTCCCCTTCTACCAAACTCATAGAACTTTAAGCTAGACAGCAGAGGTAACAACCCCTGCTACTACTACTTAACCAAAGAGATAGGGACTGGGTACAAATCCTCTCCCACCTGCAGCCCTTTCCATCTCTGAAGAAGGGCATCTGAAACTAATAACCCACAACAGTATCCTCACCCTTTATCCTCCCCCATAGCAACCCTACCCTCCCTTATACCTTGTTCGCTAGAACCCATGCACAAATCTGCCACCTTTTTAATGAATCCGCCAAGAGATGCACAGTCTGCATGGGAAGTACCTCCCTCCCACCCCCTGCAATCCCTTCAGCACCTGATTAAACCTTTTGAGCATAAGTAACCAATAAAGTTCTATTTTGGCTAACTTTATTTGGGCCTGGTAATATCTCTGCATATTTTTTAAATGCTAAACTCAATTCTTGGGTACGCTGCTTCCTCTAACTTCTCTGCTTTGCTGTCGCAGTAACCCACAGATGGTTCTTTATACCCCTCTTTCCTATCGCCCTATATGGGACTACCCCCATATACCACAGTCTGCAAAGTTTCATTCCAGACGTCCACCTGATCCTCTAAAGTGAAGTGTAACATGACAAAAGGCAGTGGTAAAGGGGGATGGGACATAAGGCATGAAATGTGACCCGGTTATACCTACACTGGCAGGAGGCCTTTCTTCTATGTCTGTCTTCTATGGT
Source organism: Microcaecilia unicolor (assembly GCF_901765095.1). Taxonomy (NCBI): domain Eukaryota; kingdom Metazoa; phylum Chordata; class Amphibia; order Gymnophiona; family Siphonopidae; genus Microcaecilia; species Microcaecilia unicolor. Next base: position 193,205,245 of record NC_044041.1, read on the forward strand.
TGTGCAGCGCTGTGTACGCTTTGTAGCGCTATAGAAATGCTAAATAGTAGTAGTAGTAGGCCAGATTGCAACCCAGGCATCATCATCATCCATTTAGCTGATAATTGACTTGCCACCTTATAATTGAAAGAGAAAAACGCCTAGATTTCGACCCAAATCGGGAAATAGACGTTTATCTCACAAAAACGAATAAATCGGTATAATGGAAAGCCGATTTTGGACGTTTTCAACTGCACTCCATCGCGGAAGCGTACAAAGTTGATGGGGGCGTGTCGGAGGTGTGGCGAAGGTGGAACTGGGACGTGGTTATCGGCCGAGGAGAGATGGGCGCCTTTCGCCGATAATGGAAAAAAAGTATGCGTTTGTAGCTAGAATTTAGGGCACTTTTCCTGGACCCTGTTTTTTCACGAATAAGGCCCCAAAAAGTGCCCTAAATGACCAGATTACCCCCAGAGGGAATCAGGGATGACCTCCCCTGACTCCCCCAGTGGTCACTAACCCCCTCCCACCACAAAAAATGATGTTTCACAACTTTTTATTTTCACCCTCAAATGTCATACCCACCTCCCTGGCAGCAGTATGCAGGTCCCTGGAGCAATTGTTAGGGGGTGCAGTGGACTTCAGGCAGGTGGACCCAGGCCCATCCCCCCCCTACCTGTTACAATTGTGCTGCTTAATGCTTATTAGTCGTCCAACCCCCCAAACCCACTGTACCCACATGTAGGTGCCCCCCTTCACCCCTTAGGGCTATAGTAATGGTGTAGACTTGTGGGCAGTGGGTTTTGAGGGGGATTTGGGGGGCTCAACACACAAGGGAAAGGTGCTATGCACCTGGGAGCGCTTTTACCTTTTTTTTTTTTGTTTTTGTAAAAGTGCCCCCTAGGGTGCCTGGTTGATGTCCTGGCATGTGAGGGGGGACTAGTGCACTACGAATCCTGGCCCCTCCCATGAACAAATGCCTTGGATTTATTCATTTTTGAGCTGGGCGCTTTCATTTTCCATTATCACTGAAAAACAAAAACGCCCAGCTCACAAATTGTCGAATAAAACATGGACGTCTATTTTTTTTTCGAAAATACGGTTCGGTCCGCCCCTTCACGGACCCGTTCTCGGAGATAAACGCCCATGGAGATAGACGTTTTCGTTCAATTATGCCCCTCTTGGTCTCACATTAAAGGAGTCAATCTAATTAAATAAATGTGTATTAAAATGCAGTGGTATGATACATTTATAGTCTGAGTCCATGTCAGTCCAAGGCTTGTTTGGAAGAGAACCCAAAGCAAGAAAGGCATTGGAAAAAAAAGCTGAATAAGTTTTGTTAGAGCTCTACATGATGCGATGATAAACTATGAGGAGATTTTAATTCAATGCAGGGTCTGTAGGTACCACATGGAGTCTGATATCGGAGTAAGGGGTTACTGGTCCCTCTTGTGGTGGCAACTCGCCAACCAAAAAGGATGACAAGTTAAGCAGGGATACTCGGGTACCATTAGATGGGGGTAGGTGTGGAATGTTTAGCACAAAATAGTACCTAATAGACTACAAAGCAGGTGGCTGGTAAATTTTGTAAGTACATGTATCTAAGGTCAAAAGGTTGGCTCAGACTACAAATGCAGGTGATGGGGAATTTCTGAAAGCTAAATTTCTAAATGCATATATTTTCAGATTTTTCTGTTTGGTTTGATGCATAGATTCTTTACTGCTCTCTTACCTGTTTGTCTAATTTCTTCCAAGAACATTGCTGACTTTACCTCCATCTATTCTATACAGAATAAAAAAAAAAGTGTGTGGGGGGGGGGGGGAACCTTCTTTCCTCTCATTTGCTGCTATAATTTGCTATATTTCAGTCCTCCTGTTGACTTTATAATTATTCTTTTGCCTTGTATGCTTTTTTTTGTGTGTGTGTGCTGAAATTGACTGTTCAATAAGGATGCTTATTTCAAGAACTGTGTTTGAAATTGTTTCTACTGCAGAGTTGACTGAGGCTTAATTTAATTAATTTGGCTCCTATTTTACTTGCTGCCTAGTAGATTCTGTGTCTTTTTAAGGGAGAAGCTGCTTCCTGGGGAGTTGGGAATTTCGGAAAGTTAAAGCTTTTCTGAATTTATATATTTTTCATATTTTTTTTGTGTTTGATTCATAGAATTTTTTTACTGCTCTTACCTGTTTATCTCTCTCTAATTTCATCCTAGAACATTGCTGACTTTACCTCCATCTATCCTATACAGAAAAGGGGGGGAGGGGGAGAAACTGCCTTTCCTCTCGCTTGCAGAGCTGCTATAATCTAGCAATTTGATGAGTTGAAATGGAAGTTGTCAGGCTGGAACTGTTTATTTTGTTATATGTTGTACTGTTTTATTATATTTTGTAATTCTGTAACCCATGCTGGGCACTGGTGGGAGGATGGGCTAAATAATGGAATAAATAATAATTAGCTCTCTTTCTGTCCCCCTGCTGACTTTATAATCCCTCCCCACCCACTCCTAGGCTAGTTCTCCCTATATAGGAAAGCCAAAAGACAAATATCTTTAATAAACCCTCTATGGGACAACCCTGCTCATATCCCTTTATATAGTGCACCTTCTTACACTTAATAATCAGATCGATATGACTTTCATTCAGTGCAATATTTGTTGTGCCTTAGTCCTATCTGAAACCACCCTCCCAACCTTTGCTGCACTGGAGTGGAGGAGTGGCCTAGTGGTTAGGGTGGTGGACTTTGGTCCTGGGGAACTGAGGAACTGAGTTAGATTCCTACTTCAGGCACAGGCAGCTCCTTATGACTCTGGGCAAGTCACTTAACCCTCCATTGCCCCATGTAAGCTGCATTGAGCCTGCCATGAGTGGGAAAGCGCGGGGTACAAATATAACAAAAATAAAATAGATACTATTGGAGTTTCTACATGGAATGTTGCTATTCCACTAGCAACATTCCATGTAGAAGGCTGCGCAGGCTTCTGTTTCTGTGAGTCACAGAAGCAGAAGCCTGCGTGGCCACATTGGTGATCTGCAAGGGCCGATGTTGCTAGTGGAATAGCAACATTCCATTTAGAATCTTAAATAGTAGCAACAGTGGAGGAGTGGCCTAGTGATTAGGGTGGTGGACTGGGGAACTGAGGAACTGAGTTCGATTCCCCGATTCCCACTTCAGGCACAGGCAGCTCCTTGTGACTCTGAGTAAGTCACTTAACCCTCCATTGCCCCATGTAAGCCGCATTGAGCCTGCCATGAGTGGGAAAGCGCAGGGTACAAATGTAACAAAAATAAAATAGATACTATTGGAGATTCTACATGGAATGTTGCTACTATTGGAGATTCTACATGGAATGTTGCTATTCCACTAGCAACATTCCATGTAGAAGGCTGCGCAGGCTTCTGTTTCTGTGAGTCTGATGTCCTGCACGTACGTGCAGGACGTCAGACTCACAGAAGCAGAAGCCTGCACGGCCACATTGCTGATCCGCAAGGGCTGACTTCTACATGGAATGTTGCTAGTGGAATCTCAAATAGTAGCAACAGTGGAGGAGTGGCCTAGTGGTTAGGGTGGTGGACTTTGGTCCTGAGGAACTGAGTTCGATTCTCACTTCAGGCACAGGCAGCTCCTTGTGACTCTGGGCAAGTCACTTAACCCTCCATTGCCCCATGTAAGCTGCATTGAGCCTGCCATGAGTGGGAAAGCGCGGGGTACAAATGTAACAAAAAAAAAAAAAAACCAAACCTTAGAGTTTGCCCCATCTGTCTCCAAATCTCTGCTATAAAAAATGAAAATCAACCAACTAAAGAAGGAATTGGCACCAATTAAGGAATCATCCAGGATTACTCAGTTCCCAGCCAATTTACCACCAGCACTGTCACAGAGAATGAAGCAACAGAGGAATAGATGGGTCACAGTAGGCTCAGGTACATTAGGACCTATGTCACAGAGGCATTCACCCTCCCAACCTTTGCTGCACTGGAGCATTATGATCAGAAAAGAAAGTACTGAGGTGGAGCCAGAGGCAACGAACATAACTCGGTCCAAAGGACCTCCCCAAAATCATGACAAATCAGCTCGAAGCAGAAAACTCTTGCTGCTAGGAGACTCCATTATAAGAGGCATTAACTTAGGGACCACAGTTCACGGGTCCCAATCTAATGAAATGCCTTCCAGGATCTTCGAATAAGGATTGTGATATTGTTGTCCATCTGGGAACAGATGGTCTGGCCGACACTAGCAAGTTTGGAGCACAGAGAGCATTCCAGAAGCTTGGGGAGGAACTCAAATCCTTGGTTCAGACTGCAGCTTTTTCTGAAGTTATTCCTATATATATATGGAAAGGGAGAGGAAAGACTATGTAAAACATAGGAATTTCAGTAAGGGGGTTGAAGCCTGGTGTAACGAAGAAGGTTTTAGATACATAGGAGGATGGGGCAGTATGTGGAAAAATAGACTACATCTTTCGGTGACAGGAAAAGGGATCCTTGGGGAGAAATTCAGACAGTATGTTTCTAGACATTTAAATAGGAGGGGAGGGGGTGACAAAAAGAAGCAAGGGAAGCCAGTCACCCCCAGGAAAACATGACAGTGGGGAAAGTAATGTTGATATAGAAAACCATCTAAACTTGCTTAACACATGGAAAGCAATGAGCACAAATACTCGTAGCCTAAGTAAAAAGGTTCAAGATTTACAAGCCCTGATGTTTGAGGAACACTTTGATATTTTTACTATTACAGAGACATGGTTCAATGATTCCCATGAATGGGTTGCAACCATACTGGACTATAATCTTTTTTTTAAAGAAGGATAGGAAGGGCTGAAAAGGTGGAGGAGTGGCACTGCATGTGTGAAAAAATATTAGAACTGCAGAAATGCAGGAAACTAAGGAAGAAGCTATATGGATCGTCCTGGAAAGAGAAGATGGAATGTGTATCTACACAGCACAAATGGAGAAACTGGACAAGGAATTGATCAAAGATATCCCTAAGCTTGGAATGACAAGGGAGGTGCTGTTGCTGGGAGATGTCAACTTGAACGTCCCATCGGCAGAATCAAAGAATCAGAGAGGTTGTGGATGCCTGTTAAGTGCTTTACTCAGACCAGTGGTGTTCCTAGCCTCGACGGCACCCGGGGCGGATCGCCGATGCGCCCCCCCCCCCGGGTGCAGCGTGCCCCCCCCCCCCCGCAAAATGACCCCCCCCGCAAAATGACCCCCCCGGGGTGCACACCGCTGGGGGGGGGGGGGTGCCGCAGCGCGTGCCTGTCTGCTCCCAGTTCGCTACACTCGCTAAATTCTCTCGTTCGCTGCAGCTTTCTCCCTCTGCCCCAGGACAGGAAGTAACCTGTTCCGGGGCAGAAGGAGGGAGCTGCAGCAAACGGGAGAATTTAGCAAGCGTAGTGAACTGGGAGCAGACAGGCACGCGCTGCGGCACCCGGGGCGGCCCGCCCCCCCCCCCCCCTTGGTACGCCACTGACTCAGACAAATGCTAAAGGAACCCGTGAGGGAAAGGGTTACTCTGGATGTAGTGCTCACAAATGGTGGAAGTGTTTCCAATGTCCGGGTGGGTGCCCACTTTGGCAATAGTGATCATAACATGATATGGTTTGATGCAAGAGCAAAAGCGGAGCGCAGACGCACAAAAAAAAAAGTACTGGATTTCAAACATACTGATTTTGGTACAATGGGGGAATACTTGAAGGAGCTGACGGCCTTGGTAGGCAGTGGTCCAAGCTGAAAGCTGCTATAAATATGGCAACGTCTTTATAGAAGGAAAGTAAACAAAAACAAGAGAAACAGGAAGCCTATATGGTTCTCCAAACAGGTGGCTGAAAAAATAAAAACAAAAGCAGCTTCATTCACAGAAAAACGCAACATGAGGATCACTGAAAAGATTACCAGAAAAAAAATCAACAAAGCGAAGAGGAAAATTTGGCTACCTAAAGATGTAAAAAGAGAGGTGACCAAACCTTTTTCAGATACATTGGGGGGGGGGGGGGGGGGGGGGGGGGGGGGGGGGGGAAGCTAGGATTGAACTATTTGACAATTTGTTTACTGCATCAGTATGCAGAAATTGTGCTTTAGATTTGTGTTAGGAAGGCATGCGCTAAGCCATCAATGCAAGCTTACTGTAACTGTCTACTAGAGAATGGCACGGGGATGGGGAGCTATGGTAAACTGCAGTAAAAGAAAAATAAAATGTGGCCCGTTTACCGCAGGCGAGGGAGCAAAACTTTTTACCACTCCACAGGAATGATAAAAACCTTTGCTCCTTCAGTTAAAAAAAAAAAAAAAAAGTTAGTTACTGCTCCTGCAGGTCCGGCATCTCCGTGCCCGCCTTCCTCCCTCTCACAGTAGGTGTACCTCATGCAGTAGCAGCCAACCAGCTGAGCCAGCACCAATCCTCACAGGCTTGCGCCAGGACTTTCTCTCTGCTGGATCCTGTCTTCCAATGCAACTTCCTGTTTATCAAAAACAGGAAGTTGCATCAGAAGGCGGGTTCCAGCAGCGAGAAGGCCCTAGAGCCAGCCTGTGGAGATAGCTGTTTTCTCATCTGGCTGCTGTATAAGAAAGCTATTGGGGTGGGGAGGAGGAAGACAAAAGTGCCAGACCCATAGGGGAGGAGAGGGAGCACTGGAAGTGTGGAAGGGGGCTGCTAGACCTGCAGAGAGAGGAGGCACTTGAAATGCCAGGAGGGGGGCTATTGGATTCATGGAGAGGGAGGGAGCACACCCCTTGTCAGTCTTTAAAAAATGAAGGCATTTCTTTCCGGGTACAGAAGAAAAACTAGTTACATTTATAAATAAACTAGTAAAAAATGCCCGTTTCTGTTTGAAAGGAAATGGGCGCTAGCAAGGTTTTCCTCTGAGTGTGTATGTTTGAGAGAGTGTATGTGAGAGTGACTTCTGTTCCTGCTGCTGTGCATTCCCTGTGTTGTGCTGATTCGCTGCTCCCTGTATCGTGGCTCCGCCCCTCTCCCTTCTACTGGCCAATCTGGTGTGGGTTGTGTGACATCACTATTATCTACTCCAACATGATCCATGGTTCCAGGCAGCCTCAGAATGTTGGAGGTGAGAATTATTATATAGGATAAAACCATCATGGCTGAACAGGTGAAAATGTTCTTGTGTTGTCTGAGTGGCAAAAGCCACTGTTCCCTTTTCTGTGTTGCTCCTGGTAGCCTTCTATGTCAGTCCCTAAATGTTTCTCCTTTCCTAATGTTGTTGGCTTTATCTAGGGTTACCGTAAGGCTCCAGAAAAAGGAGGACAGATTGAGCCAGTCTGGGTTTTACTTCCATTGCTTTCAGTGGATGCAAAACCCGGATTGGATAAATGTATCCTTTTTCTAGAGCCATATGGTAACCCTACATTTGTATTCACCCCGCCCCCCCCCCCCCCCACACACACACAGTTTCTCTGAAACCACATATATCGTTAAATTATTTTTATTTTTCATATGATTTGTAAACAATAATACAGTAGCTATTCAAATATGATAAAATATCGTGGCCTAAAAGGAGACTGTCCTTGGGCCAAAAATGTACAAGAAGCTTTAAAATATACTTTTTAAAATTGTTTTCCTGTGTCTTCACTCTGGCTTTTTACAGACTGTCCCAGTGATCCTCCTAGGAAGCTTTATCATTAATCTTACATTTTGTTTCTTCAACAACAGAGGCTAATATGAAAAGGGCTGTTGAAATCTACGTGGCCTGAGCTTTCAGAATGAGGGGATCTAGAATGAGACGGATTTATCAAGTGCAAGTGTTGAGCCCCTTCTGTTTTATCTCTGCCCCAATACGGAAGGACCCCTTTTAAGAATATTTGTGCAACAATACAGAAAGGAATCCTTTCTCCAAGTGCTTCTTATGTTCATGCCCATACTCATTGTTTTGTTTCCTCCCCACCCCCCCAAAAAATGTGCATACGTTTACAGTACACAGCAGGGGCGTATCTGTAATGGGGCCATGGGGGCCAGGGCCCCGTAGATTTGGCCCTGGACCCCCCTATCGATGGCTCTCGCAACCCCCCCTCCCGCCGTCAACCTTTGCTGGTGGGGGACCCCAACCCCCGCCAGCCGAAGCCGTCGTCCTTCGTTCGTTTGTTTTCTTCTTTCTGAGTCTGACTCGTCTCTGACGTCCTGCATGTTGTGTACGTGCAGGACGTCAGAGTCAGACTCGGAAAAAAGAAAACAAACGAATGAAGGACGACGGCTTCGGCTGGTGGGGGTTGGGGTCCCCCGCCAGCACAGGTAAGCGACAGCAGGCAGGGGGTTGAGAGGGTCGTTGGGCGGGAGACAGTTGGAGGTGGTTCTGGGGGTGGCGGGGGAGGGGGTGTCAGCAATGGTGCTAGGGGGGGGGTGCGGGGGGGGGCTAACATTTGCCCCTTTAACTCGGCTCTGGACCCTCCTACCGGCGAAGTCCAGATACGCCCCTGGTACACAGACATCTTCCCCTCGCCCCCTTGGGTTTTGACAGCAGGGCTCCTTTTCTCCAGCGGAACATTAAGAATTTCATTTAATAAGTTTATAGTGCAAAATTTGTAAAGACTTATATTTTGTGTTTACCAGCATTGGCTTTTAATACATACATAGGCACAGATTAGCACTGCAATGTTCCCTTTTTCTTACATACATTAAATAGCTTCTTTTTGTTTTCGTTATTGTGTCTTGCATGAAATACTGTCTAAACATTCAGCCACATTTCTTTCCTTGCATTTCTCATGATAAACCCTGGAGGGCAGCATAAGCCAGCTGATAAAGCTATCAAAATTAAAGAAGTGTCTGTGGGTACCCTAGACATAGCAGCAATAAATAATGCACGCAATTAAAAGCACAAACGATTTTCCCTAGTTCACCCTGATGGAAAGAGCAATTACTTTTTTGTTGTTGTTAAATTCAATGTAAAAAGTTTCTGAGGTAATTTAGCAAGACAGTACAAAACGCAAGAGCTTTTCTGTCTTAGAGTTACATTTTCCCATTTTTGGGCATTATAAATACATTTCGTAAAAAAGATAGATGTAGACTACGCTTATCTTTAAGGTTAAGCACAAAAATAATTATAGATTTTTCAATTGTTTCCTATCAATTAGTGCTCTGTGCACTAAGGGGCCATTCCACAGGTGGAAAGTATGAGTAACCCCCTTTAAGAAGCACCATAGAGGGAAATAGATCTGGTGCAAAGCAAAGGTTGGCTTCATAAGTAACGGAATCATAGTGGAAGTGCTTCAACAGCGATACTGTATCTTTAAGACCTTGTTGAAGGACTGTGCAAAAAAGGCTATTGGATGTGCAAATGAGATGTCAAAAAAAAAAAAAGATAATCAGACATCGCTGGGGGACCTGGATCTGAAAGGCGTATTTGAGGAGAAGCACCCACAGCACATGGTCCAGAGTACTTTCTGAATCTCCTGGTTCCGGTAGGCATAGATCACAGGGTTAATCATGGAATTATAGGTAGCAGGCAAAAGGGTTGCGTACGTGTAGAGGGGAGGGTAAGTGTAATCACCTAGCAGGCAATAAATGGCGAAAGGCAACCAGCAGGAGGCAAATGTCCCCAGAATGATGGCCAAGGTGGAAATTCCTTTTCTAGTGGTGACATAATGGGAGGTAGGTAGAAAATGTCTCTGAACGGCGATCTGGTGCGCGTGCTTGCACACTATCTTGCAGATCTGTATGTACAGCTGTAACATCATGGCAAAGATCATGAAGAAGGATATGGAGAGGATGATCAGGTTGTTCTTCGTCAAGGGCGTCACAATGCTGCACAAGGACAGTTCATTCAAGCAGTTCCAACCTATGATGGGAAGGATCCCAAAGCTGAGAGAAACTCCCCAAGTCAGGATTAGCATGATGTAAGTCCTCGTCACTGTCCTTTCAGAATAATAGGTCAAGGCATTGTAAAGTGAAAGATAGCGGTCAATGGTAATGGCTAGAAGACTGGTGATGCTGGCTGTAAAAGATGTAACCAGGAGTCCAACCGTGATGAGGCTGACTATCGGGGATTGGATGCAGTACAGAAAGGCGAAATGGAAAATCAGCCCCAGTCCTGCCAGCAGGTCAGCGGTGGCAAGACTGCCAATCAGTAGAAACATCGGAGTCCTGAAGGCCGGAGTGTAAAAGATGATCGCCACCACGATCGCGTTCTCGCAGGAGATGATGGTGCCAGAGACGCAAAGCACCACGTCCCATGGATTCAGGACCACCGGCCACTTCTCGGAGGCCAGATCCAGAGCGTCACTTTCATTGTTTGGGGCAAACCAGCCCTGCTGGACCCCTGAGGAGTTCTGTGAATTGCTTTCACTCATGATGTCCAGGAGTAACCTGCGGTGACAGTAAGACATAAAAGTCCACTTTAAATTTCAATCAATGCTTACCCTACCCGACTCTGCTAGGACAAGACCTACTTATAATTGTGGATCACCATGATAAAAAAAATAGAGAGAGAGATTCTACACTTTGCAGCACACCAAGTCGTTTATGATCTGAACCGAAATCCATCTACCGATATATTTAATAGCACATCATTACAACCAAGTGAGACCCCTCTCTATATATACCCTATCTAACAAAGCTTTCGATATGAAAAAAAACAAACCAAAGGTTGTTATTGCTCTCACGTGTCAGTGGGCCCCGGCTCAGCCAATGATAGTGCGAATTTGAAATCCATTGATTTAGAACCGTTTAAAGGTGGACCTACAGGTCCGGCTTCTCATTGGCTTCTCCTGCAATTGTGGGTTCTTTCCTTTCTCTCTATGCAAAGCTTCCCTTCGGCTAGGGTTAAAGCGGCAGGCTCAGCTTATTCTAGGTGCACGTGTTCAGGACTCGTGCTCAATATTTGCTAACCACAGGGGAAGAGGCCATTTCTGTACAGATACCACTTGTTTTTGCTTTATAAAAAAAAAAAAAGGCAACAAAACAGCACTTCCAGTTAACTCCGGCCCTTGTTTGTTCTAACGGTCTGATGTTGCATAATTTCAGCAGTAAAACAACACTGGTTCTCACAACCTGGATCAGTCTGCTAACCTTTACCAGATGAGAATGGCTAAACGTGCATCACATTCCTGTATGTTTTTTCCGTGGTAGTTGACTTTTTTTTGCACCTTCAAGAAAGGCAGGTACTGGACGCCCCAGCCAAACTTCAGCCTTGCCCTCTTCCCTCATTAACTTTTATGCGAATTGACCAACCAACAATCATACTCACCCCTACCCTCGTCCCCAAATAATCTGGGTATTTTGTTTTGACTGACAGGTGCTCATTGCTGCCCTAAGCAACTACCCAGCCCTGCCTACAAGTCATTCAAGAAATGCCCTTCATTTCCATCTCCTATTGCTTTTTCCTCGTCTTAAAACTATTTACCCAAATCTAGATGCTGAGCATTTTTCAACCTGCTTTTTCTATGGGTTTCAGAAGATTTGCTGAAGAGCTGTACAAAAAAAAAAAATTAGCTCGATAAAAAGAGGGGGCTGGAGTGAGAGAACTGAAAGCAAAATTAAAATTGACAGCCCAGAACCCCCATATCGTTAAATGCAAGTGTAGCTTTAAGGTCCCGTACACTAAAGAGCAGAGATACCTAGTGTAAAATGACATCTTCAGCTGCACATTTAATAATTGCAATTGTATGATTTTTGTCTATTGTACCCTTCTCAAAGCACAACTTGTCAATGCCAGCTGAAGCTTTCCCTCACCTGATGTGATGCTGCAGAAGGGGAGAGCACACATTCAAATGCGAGGTTCTCTGGAACGCAAAGACCCGAAAGCAAACCCGCACCCGTCTCGCAGATCCTCTTCCAGTAGACGTTCTTCGCAGGATGCAGCTTGAGTTGGGATCGGCGGCGCAAAGGCAAATACAGCCCGCCGAGGGTCCCTATAGTTTTAAGTTCACTAGCAATAAACCACCTTGGAGTGACTCATTGCAACCGGCTAACCTGGCCTCCTGTTCCCTGCTCTGTGACGTCAACGGCCCGCAGGAGCCAATCAGCTTTGGAGTGAGGGCTGCCCGCGCCGTTCCGCATAGCAATAAGGTTCGAACTAGAGAATTCCATTCATAAAAAAATATACGCAGTCTCTCCCCCACCGTCCTTCTGCAGTAAGGGCGACAGCCATAGACCCAATGGAAAAAGCCTCAGTTTTTTTTTTTTTACCTAGTGGAAGACAAGGGAGTTATTTTTTTTTTCATACATTTGCATCATAGGCTCACACTCCCTCTGGGCCTGTGGTGAGTAAGGGACTTGGGGGGGGGGGGGGTGTTCATCCTCATTTTCTCTACTACTGGGTCACAGATCACAAAATCAAGACAGACATTGGAATTTAGTAGAACTCTAATTCTATCATGTCTAATACTGCAGAGAATGAAGAATACAAATTCTCAAATTAAAAAGTATTAATCCTTTCCAAAAAACGCGTTTCAGGGTAGCTTTGATACATTATATCTACAGATGATTAGATGCCCCCTTGCCAGGTACTTGTGACCTGGATTGACCACAGGATACTGGACTTGACGGACCTTCAGTTTGTCCCAGTATGGCAAGGCTTATGCTCTTATGTTATGACAGACAGGAAACTAAGTGGACCTGGCAGGAGCTGTAACATCAATCTTTTTAATTAATATGCCTTTGGAGAATGTTGTTCGTCAATAGATCCTGAAGCAAGCATGTCAGATATTATTACAGCCACAGGAAATATATAGTATACAGTGCAGTCCGCTGAAGTGCAAGGGTCTGGGACTAAAGAAATACATGCAGTTAACCGGAGCGTGCACTTAACCGTTGTGACCCAAAGAAGCTTGACATCTGATAAACATATGTACAGTACTGTTTATTATATGTACAGTCTCCATTAACTGACGTTATACAGTTTCCGTTAACTGACATTAGGCTTACTTGAAGTAATCAGTCATAGTCCTCTGTACACTATTGTGTCTATGAGTTCCATAGACTACACCTGCCAGACGGTAAAAACTGTCATAGCACTGACATCCAGTGGCCTCCAGATAGGCCCGCACAGTGTTGAGACTCTCCAGTGCTCTTGCAAAAGTGACAGGAGGTTGTTGAATTTCGTCAGCATGTGCCTCGCTACTCATTTCATCATCTGTTTCATCAGCCGTTGCCTGTGTGTAGGCGCATATCTGGACATCAGTGCTGTTGTCAGCTGTTTGTAGATCGTAATCAACAGCTACGTAGTGATGAAACGCCCCTTCAGTAACACCAGCTGGGATGTCAATAGCCTGTTCATCTGACGCGTTTGCAACAGCTGCATCTGTTTCGTCCCTCTCCACATCCTTAACAAAGCTTGCCCGCTTGTAGCAGTTCACAATGGTTGCCCGTGTGACATGATTCCAGGCTTCTTTCTGCATATGTAGGGAATCCAACAGTGATAGATTACGAGCCAGTTCAACAGCACGTTTATCCTTGCCAGTCTGGTCATCCATAACGCTCATCAGACAACGTAGCACAAGAGCCCGATAATGTTGTTTGAAATTGGCTATTATGCCCTGATTCATAGGTTGGATCAGAGAGGCAGTGTTTGGTGGCAGGAAGACCACTTTGACATTAGACAGCCTGACACCATCACTGTGTGCAGCACAATTATCACAAAGCAACAAAATCTGATGCTTTTGTGCCCGCATTCTAGTGCCACTGCTTCCAAATTTCCCAAGTCATCCATGAATTTGCGTTAGTCTCGTATGACACAGGAAGTCGCTTAACATTCTTGAAGCAACGGGGCTGTTTGCTCTTTCCAATGACGAGTGGTTCCAATTTCTCACTCCCATCCATATTGTAGCAAAGGAGGATTGTCAGTCAGTCCTTCGATGTTTTACTTCCTGTAGTTTTGGCTTGTTTGAATGCAAGTGTTCCATCAGGAATCGTTTGCCAGTAGAGTCCGTTTTCGTCAGCATTGAAAATGTCACGAGGTGCAAACTCGTTCAAGATGGTAGGAAGAACTGAAACAACCCAATTTTCAGCACCAAAGTCATCAGCGTCTTGTTTTTCACCATGCTGTTTCTTGAATTTTATATTGTTCCTCTCCTTCCATCTTTCCAACTATCCAACAGTGGCTTTGAATTCAGTTAGTCCAAGACTTTCAGCTAGCTGTTTAGCTTTCTCCATAACCAGTGGACCATTGACGGGAAACTGCTCCTGGCTTGAGAAAACCACCAAAGAAGAGCATCTTCTACATCCTCAGCTTTTCCCGCCCGTTTTCGTTTCCTGTGTGGATTTGTATTGTTTTGCCAGTCTTCCAGAAGCTGATCTTTCTGCTTCAAGATAAGTGAATTTTGACTGAGATTGACACCATATTCTTTAGCAATAGATGCTTGACTTTGGTTTCTAATTTTTTAAGAACTTCTATTCGTTCAGCCAGTGTTAAAGTCTTACAGTTGCGCGACGATGACGACTCCAGTGTACACAACATTCTTTTGCTTATTCTGCCTGTGGCAGTTAACCAACAAGATTTCAAATTTACTGCCCCTTTGTCAAGCGCCAATCGGCTTCCATATTCCGTACATGCGCTTATGCGGAGTCTTTTCTGCAGAAGAGCGATCTTAAACCATGCATATAAGCGAATCTTGCACTTATCAGTGGTGCGCTAAACTAAAGTTTGTCCCCATAGAAATTGATGGCGCCAAAAACGGGACTGAAGTTAAACAGAGCATGCGCTTATCCGACATGCACTTAAATGGAGTGCACTGTATATAATACATATATTTACTGAGATCAAAATGCAAAGTGATCCATTCTAAAACAGTTACTTGAAGAGATGACTCACTGTCTGCCAGCTGCCTCCAGTGTTTCAGTGCTCAAGATTAAACTTCCTTTTGAAACAAACTAGACAATGCATTGTATCCCACAATAAACCAGAAGAATACTATGCATAGCTGTATAAATGTATATAACTCATGTATAAGTACTGTATATTTAACTATTGGAGCTGGGACTGTCTTACCTATGGCTTTCCCCTCCCCCTCTCCCTATTACCTTCTTTAAACCATTCCTTTCAATTCACATTAGCCTCTTTTTACCATATTCAATATTCATAAGCATTATTAGCAAATAACTTAAACAACACACCGACTGGGAGTAAACAGTAGGCTGCAACTTTGTTTATTAAACAATTCTATGAAAATTGCAACAAAGGGCTCTGAACATTAACACCCTGAGCTACACTTAAATATTCTGTCAAAGCCACTCCCAGTTACTTGCCTTATCAGCTAAGTAGCAAGCCCATCATCCGCTCCATCTCCAATGAGCTCCACTCCACCAAACCCACCTTGACAGCTAGGGCCTTGAAGCAAGCATGGACCTCCATGCCTGTTAACTGGGTCACGTGACCCACTATGATAATGAAATCTTGATTCCTGTGAAAGCTAGGAGGATGCTTGGGGGCATAGGGAGAAGAATGGCCAGTAGGAAAAAGGAAGTGATGATGCCTCTATAAGATTCTGTGAGACTTAATTTAGAATATTGTGTACAATTCTGGAGACTGTGCCTTCACAAATATTTAAACAGGATGGAGTCAGTCCAGAGGGTGGCTACTAAAATGGTCAGTGGTCTTCATCATAAAGCGTAAGGGGACAGACTTAAAGATATCAATATGTATTCTTTGGAAGAGAGGGGAGATATGATAGAGACATTTAAATACCTATGTGGCATGAATGCACAGGAGGTGAGTCTCTTTCAATTGAAAGGAAGCTCTGTAACGAGGGATCATAAGATGAAAGTGAAAGGGGGTAGACTCAGAAGTAACCTGAGGAAATGCTTTTTCACAGAAAGGGTGGTGAATTTGTGGTATGGCCTCATGATGGAGACAAAAACAGTACTGTATCTGAATTCAAGACAGATTGGGACAAGTACATAGGATCTCTAAGGGAGTGATATGGAGAGTAGATGACATAGATGGACAGACTAGATAGGTCATATGGTCTTTATCTGCCTATATTTTTCAATGTTTCCATGTTATGGCTCATCCCCCATGAGCCACAACCCCTGTATCTAGTGTGTCCTCCCGCTACAAGAGTACCAACCCCATAACCCATGACATGTCCCTACAGCAAGGGAGTTGACCCAGCCCAAGGTTAAATGATACAGAAGGTGGATGGGAGGGTAAGGAGCTTCCGAGGAGCAGGGAGAAACCCTGAGCCTTGGAAGGGGCTACTTTAGATACTTCTGCTGTCAAACCCACCCCACTGGAACACCCAACAGATGAGGGGGTTGGCAGAGGTCCATTGGGATATGGTGCAGAACTGAAGGGGCCAATCATTTAGCTAGCCCCAGTATTCTGACCCCCATCTCCTCCCATGACCCCTTCTCCAGCTGGAACTTTCACCTGTCTTCCAGAGCTGTGAGTCCAAGGTAAGCGGCCCAGCCCATGGTTAATTAGGCCCTTCAAGACCAGCTGTTGGGCTTGTCTCTTCTAGGTCTCCCACAGATATACTTTGAATGGCTAAGAAACAAAGGTTAATTTTCTAATTTGCTAAACATTGAGCTAACAAGGACACATCATTGTATGGGTAGCATTAACCATTATTGTCTTCGTAACATGCAATTTTAAGTTTGCAAGCCAAGTGACAATTTTGCTATGATACACACTACTTAGGCTTTGAGTTCTCAATTCTGGTTCACTGTTATTGTGCAAATGGAATGGTCTTGCTGTTGATGGAAAACATAGATGGAGTGACTTTGACATTTTAATACTGTGTTTTTAGAAGTTCTGAAGCAGTGTCTCTACCACATAGGCACAAAATCAAAGGGCCCAAGTGCTCATATCTGCCAAACACTGTGTGGCTTTTTTTCCCCCCTTTAAGATTGTTATGCAAATGTTGTAGCATACCTTCCATCCTGTAAGTAGCTGGGTGCCTGTTTCTGAAGGATTACAATTATAGAGCTGTTTGGCTAAAAGGTGGTAACATATATAATTATTAAACCTATAAACTTGTACCTAATCAAAGTAACTATGTATTTCAGATCATTTCGGAAAGCTAGTAGAAATGATGAGGGATTGCCTTGATATGTCTGGTGTAATAATGAAGTAGCAGCTCTTGCGATATGTACAATGTGCCTACTGATTTTAATGTTGATGTTTTTTTTATATATATTTTTTTATTTTTATCATATGTGTTTTTATTACATATGTAATTTGTAAGCTGCTTAAGACTGGAGATGGGTGGGATATCATTTCTTTTCAATAACTAACTAAATAAATCCTTCCTCCTCTTTCCTTCTAAAACTGGATGAATGGCTTCGGGCAGCCTATTCACCCACTGCTCCCCAGCAGGTACAAATCCTTGACTTTCTTAATCTATTTCTGTCTTTGATACAGTGGATCATGGTGCTCTAGTCTGGCTTAATTTGTTCCTTCCTTGGCAGGTTTTCTTACTTCCTATCCAACAACTAACTAACTAACTAACTAACTAACTCTCTCTCTCTCTTCACTTCAACAACTCTTGCCCCTCTCTCAATTGGTTCTCATCAAGGATCCCCTCTAGACCTCCTGCAGTATTTTGTTTTCACTGAAGACTTTTGTGTTCTCCATGCTCATATTATTTCTACGCCTATGATACATACATCTTTTTTTTGTTGTTGTTACATTTGTACCCCGCGCTTTCCCACTCATGGCAGGCTCAATGCGGCTTACATGGGGCAATGGAGGGTTAAGTGACTTGCCCAGAGTCACAAGGAGCTGCCTGTGCCTGAAGTGGGAATCAAACTCAGTTCCTCAGGACCAAAGTCCACCACCCTAACCACTAGGCCACTCCTCCACTGTTGCTACTATTTGAGATTCTACATGGAATGTTGCTATTCCACTAGCAACATTCCATGTAGAAGTTGGCCCTTGGAGATCACCAATGTGGCCGCGCAGGCTTCTGCTTCTGTGAGTCTGACGTCCTGCACGTACGTGCAGGACGTCAGACTCACAGAAACAGAAGCCTGCGCAGCCTTCTACATGGAATGTTGCTAGTGGAATAGCAACATTCCATGTAGAATCTCCAATAGTAGCAACATTCCATGTAGAATCTCCAATAGTATCTATTTTATTTTTGTTACATTTCTACCCTGCACTTTCCCACTCATGGCAGGCTCAATGCGGCTAACATGGGGCAATGGAGGGTTAAGTGACTTGCCCAGAGTCAGAAGGAGCTGCCTGTGCCTGAAGTGGGAATCAAACTCAGTTCCCCAGGACCAGAGTTCACCACCCTAACCACTAGGCCACTCCTCCATCTTCCTCTTCTTTCCCACCATTCTGATGTTTCCATTTACCTAGTACCATATTTCTTTGTAATAGTCTTAGGCATTCTGAATTTTGGATGGGTAATACTTCAAAAACTGAGGTTGTTTTGCTTTCTTATTTTTGTACCTGTCTAGCACTCTGATTCCATGGGAAAACTTCAGTATTACTGCTGTTCCATCCCCTCTCTCTCCCTCAACTCGCATGTATTATCTCCCTCTATCTCCTTTTCTCCCTTCTGCTTGTTAAATATGCACAATTCCACAAATTCTGTATATGGCAGCTAGAGTTATGCGTGTGTAGCTTAAATAATGAGTCGATCAGTGCTGATAATCGGGTGATAACCAATTATAGCACTGATTGGGTTTAATTGAGAGTTAGGCACACATCAGATATGTGCCTATGATGTTAGGCACACAGCTGATGTGCACCTAACTTCGATCATGCATAACTGTAGGGGGGTGTGGATATGGGTGTTCCGGGGGCATTCCCAAGATTTGGGCACATAAACCAAGAATTCCATTTAAATGTAGGCACCTGTATTTAGACCTGCTCATAACAGGTGCCTACGTTTAGGTGCGGTTTTGCGCTAAGCGTGATTCTATAAAGGACGTATACTCCTTATCAAATCACTCTCGGCGCCAATGTTGTAGGTGCCATAAATAGAATTTGGCCCATTATGCCGCCCTCTAACTTTGTATATAACAGATAGATGGCTATTAAATTACATGGGATTGTTGGAAAACAAATAACAAGATAGAGTAAACTTCAGAATATCCAACTATTGTATATTTCCAAGAAAAATTGTTATATAAATCATTTAACTAATTTCAATATTTAAATGACCTCAGCGATGTCCGTTGCCATCCTATTTAATGTAATGGCAGCGTTAAACAACATCCATCATCTTCATCGGTCCACTAACACATCGTGTAGACTATTGGATTTTTTAATTTATAAATTTCAAAATGACTTAGCTTTCAAAGAATTTTTAAAAAATTCTTTGAAAGCTAAGTCATTTTGAAATTTATAAATTAAAAAATCCAATAGTCTACACGATGTGTTAGTGGACCGATGAAGATGATGGATGTTGTTTAACGCTGCCCTCTAACTTTGGGCATGTGCCATGTTCTACTGCATATTTTATTTTCTGGCTGGATTACTGCAATAACCTATTTTCTGCTCTTCCCAATACTACATGCCACTCATTTCAACTGGAGTGGTGGCATGGAGGAGTGGCCTAGTGGTTAGAGCACCAGTCTCACAATCCAGAGGTGGCCAGTTCAAATCCCACTGCTGCTCCTTGTGATCTTGGGCAAGTCACTTAACCCTCCATTGCCTCAGGTACAAACTTAGATTGTGAGCCCTCCGGGGACAGAGAAATATCCAGAGTACCTGAATGTAACTCACCTTGAGATTCTACATGGAATGTTAATGTTGCTATTCTACTAGCAACATTCCATGTAGAAGACTGCCCTTGCAGATCAGCAACATGGCCACGCAGGCTTCTGTTTCTGTGAGTCTGACTCACAGAAACAGAAGCTTGCACGGCCACATTGCTAATCTGCAAGGGCAGGCTTCTACATGGAATGTTGCTAGTGGAGGAGTAGCCTAGTGGTTAGTGCAGTGGAACATGGAATGTTGCTACTATTTGAGATTCTACACAGAATGTTGCTAGTGGAGGAGTGGCCTAGTGGTTAGAACACCGGTCTTGCAATCCAGAGGTGGCTGGTTCAAATCCCACTGCTGCTCCTTGTGATCTTGGGCAAGTCACTTAACCCTCCATTGCCTCAGGTACAAACTTAGATTGTGAGCCCTCCGGGGACAGAGAAATATCCAGAGTACCTGAATGTAACTCACCTTGAGCTACTACTGAGAAAGGTGTGAGCAAAATCGAAATAAATAATAAATAAGGTTTATACAGAATTGCAACCCCCCCCCCCCCCCCCCCACTCCATGACATAGCATGGCTAGAGAAGCAACTATTGATTTTTTTCTTTATACTTGAGCACTGCAATCATGTGGTTTCATTATTTTGGTGTGCCTATAATTACTTAAGGTTGTTTTCTAGGTCCAAACTGGATTTCTTGAATTGCCTCTGTTTGTTTATTTAGGCATTTAACATAGTCTCTATACAGCAAATTGCATGAAAGCAAAAGAAGTGCTTACCTAGTACAGAGGCAGTGAAGCATAGAGGATAAAATGACATGTTGAAAAGCACAGTATCAGTACCAAACCTAAGAATGAACTTGGCCATTTAGAACCCATTTAGTTAACCTAACCGCTGGCTCACTAAGGGATCCTTTTACTAAGGTGCGCTGAAAATGGCCTGCAGTAGTGTAGGTGCAGGTTTTGGGCGCCTGCAGAATCATTTTTCAGTGCACCTGTAAAAAAATGCCTTTTAAAGGTTTTTGCCAAAAATGGACATAAAGCAAAATGAAAATTGCTGCGCATCCATTTTGGGTCTGAGACCTTACTGCCAGCCATTGACCTAGCGGTAAAGTCTCACATGGTAGCCAGGCGGTAATAACCTACTCACGTCAAATGCCACTTGGTGCGCGTCCAATACGCACAGCAGACAATAAAAATTATTTTTCAGTCGTGCATATCGGACGCGTGCCAAAAATGAAATTACCTCAAG
Organism: Microcaecilia unicolor; assembly: GCF_901765095.1. Lineage (NCBI taxonomy): Eukaryota > Metazoa > Chordata > Amphibia > Gymnophiona > Siphonopidae > Microcaecilia > Microcaecilia unicolor. The sequence continues at coordinate 193,226,080 of NC_044041.1, forward strand.
AGCCACACAGTAGCCAGGCGGTAACTCCATTTTGGCGCATGTCGGGCACGCGTAGATGCTTATGCGGCTTAGTAAAAGGGCCCCTAAAATCATACTCATAATTTGGAGGGGGGCAAGGGGGTGCGCCCTTCCCCACAAAGTTCCAGGTGTTGGTACTGATTTGCTCATGAACCCACAACACTAATAAGACCTTCCTATTCCTCCCTCCCCACCCCGCACCCCCACCCCAACAAAGCAGAGGAACTGCACTGATGCTATAAATGTTAGGTTTTATCAACATTAAGCTAACTTAAGCAATCGATACCAGTTAGAAATGTGTATGTGTGTTCCTGAAACTGGTCCTGCACATACAGAAAGCAAAAAGTCCGATTACATTCTACAAATCTGGTATAGGTTGTATTTCAAATACTGCAGCAATCCCTGCCAAAAAAAAACAGGGCGAGAAGGGGGAAAGCTGAGAATTGTAGCATTGGCCAAGGGTTTATCGCCGAACTGCAGAATAAAGCAGACGCCAGCCCTTTTCCCTTCAGTCATTCATTCTAAAGATTAGGACGCTGGGAGAATAAAACCAGCTCTCAGAAAGACCGCTTCAGAAGAGGTAGGGGAGAAATATCGAGCACAGGGTTTGAATAATACATAACTTGCCTTGAAGTAACAACAAAGACTTGCACATTTAATCCTGCCAGAGGTGATATTCTATGCCTTTCGCAAGAACTGTAAAAACAACCAGTTCCACGAAATACTTCATTAATAGCGAGTTTCAGGTTACCGAACATGGCAGTGTGCCAGGAACTCTCCGTGGTGCTGAACTATCTATCATCTTACAGTATTGTGACATGGGGGCTCGAATCCAAGACTTTGAGGTCGCCTCCAATTTAAATTATCTATAGAGACCCCTAGCTCAAACCCTCCACTCTCCTCTCCAGATAATTTTGTGCTGCAGTATTTTTTTAAATCGCTATTCTGAGACTTTTAAAATTTGGAACTGTAGGAGAATAGAAAATCAGTCTGGACAAGCCCTGAATTCTCAAGTTGTATATTTTTCCTTTTCCTCTCTAATCCTTCCTTTTTTTTTTTTTTGAAGACCCTTTGATAGGAGCAGGCAGGTCTAGTTCTCATGTTTGATAACCACTATCATTTCCAAGAGAAATTTTTTAAAACTGCACAGTCTAATTAGGCTTGTTGGACAAAGCTTATGCAGTGTGGATATATTGACAGTTCTCTTTTCCCAACACCTGGGGACTTCACAGCCAATGGGATTTCAACATATCCGCAATGAATATTGCATGAAATAAATGTGAATTTTCTGAGTTTCTAGTGAATGCAAATTTATCTCATGTAACATAGTAAATGAATGAAATGATGGCAGATAAAGACCTGTACGGTCCATCCAGTCTGCCCAACAAGATAAACTAATTTACATAGTATATGATACTTTATATGTATACCCAAGTTTGATTTGTCCTTGCCTTTCTCAGGGCACAGACCATGGAAGTCTACCCAGCACTGTTGTTGTACTAAGTTCTGGAGCTAAGTTGAACCCTCTTAAAATTTACACTCCAGCCTATCCCTCTCTATTCAGTCACAATCAGGGCATAGACCGTAGAAGTCTGCCCAGCTCCCATTTTATTTCCCAATTACCGGTGTCACCACCCAATCTCTGCTATGATTCCCTGGAACCATTCCTTCTAAACAGGATTCCTTTGTGTTTATCCCACGCATGTTTGAATTCCATTACCATTTTCATCTCCACCATCTTCCATGGGAGGGTATTCCACATATCCACCACCCTCTCTGTGAAAAAATACTTCCTAACATTAGTCCTGAGTCTGCCCCCCTTCAACCTCGTCATGTCCTCTAGTTCTACCACCTTCCCGTCTCCAAAAAAAGTTCATTTGCGGATTAATACCTTTCAAATATTTGAAGGTCTGTATCATGTCACCCCTGTTTCTCCTTTCCTCTAAGGTATATAAGTTCAGGTCAGCAAGTCTCTCCTCGTACGGTTTGCAACGCAAATCCCATACCATTTTTAAAGCTTTTCTTTGCACCGCTTCAATTTTTTTTACATCTTTAGCAAGATACTGCCTCCAAAACTGAACACAATACTCCAAGTGGGGCCTCACCAATGTATAGTCATTGTGATTATTCTGAAAACTGCACTGCAAGGTGGTGGGGTCCTCAGAACCGGTTTGAGAAGCCTTGCCCAAGAGTATTCTGGGAAATATGTTTCAGATTCTGAAGGCTGATCTATGCATTGGTGTAGTGAAAAGAAATAGCGCTGATCTCACCAGTTTATCTTTTGGCACTGATTTTTGTTTCTTTTCAGGAAGACAGGTGAATCAATAAGGTTTTATTATTAATTTCAGAATTGAAATATGATTTAATCATAGCACCAGACAAGAAATCAGAGGCATACTCAAGGGAAAATATCATGGTTCTTAAGCAGATGTTATTTAATCATCTGTGGACCAACTAGGTATAATTTATTTCTTGATACATCCCAACCATCAAGAAAGCAGATAAGTGGAGGTGGGAGAAATTCATTCTCTATACACATTCAGTAAGTCCCCCAACCATGGTCTAAGGAGCCTTAATTTTTTTCTGCAAAGTAGTCCCATGTCCCTTTTAGAGTTTACTTTATGATATAGATGCCATTACGTAGACATATTTCCAGATTTCTGAATGATCATCTGTTATTTAGGCTTGCTATACAACTGGCTTGCAAGCAGTTACTCCTATTTCTCCTTAGAGTTGAAATTTAAAACTTGTGCTACAGATTTTTTAGTCATGAGAAAGGCAAGATCAACATTGTGTAGCTTTGTAAAGTTATATAAAGATTTGTATTTCCAGGCATATATCTATAACTTTTCCTGGAGGAAAAGTCCAAAGTCTGCTATTGAGACAGACATGGGGAAGCCACTGCTTTCCTTGGGATTGGTAGCATAGAACATTGCTATTATTTGGGTTTCTGCCAGGTACTTGTGACCTGGATTGGCCACTTTAGGAAACAGGATACTGGGTTGATGGACCATTGATCTGACCCAATATAGAAACATAGAAACATGACGGCAGGTAAAGGCCATATGACCCATCCAGTCTGCTCATCGTTTGTAACCCCAAATTCTTCCTGTTCCTAAGCGATCCCACATTCTTATCCCATGCCTTTTTAAATTCTGTAAGAGTCCTCGACTCCACAACGTCCACTGGGAGGCCATTCCACGCTTTCACCACCCTTTCTGTGAAATAGTACTTCCTTAGATTACTCCTAAGCCTATTCCCTCTTAACTTTGTCATATGCCCCCTCATTCCAGAGCTCTCCTTCATTTGGTAAAGGCTCTCTTCCTGTACATAAACGCCCTTGAGATATTTAAACATCTCTATCATATCTCTTCTCTCCCTCCTCTCTTCCAGCGTATACATGTTGAGGTTCATAAGTCTGTCCCTATAATTTTTGCATTCAAGACCACTTACTAATTTTGTAGCCTCCTTCTGGACCGACTCCATCCTGTTTATATCTTTCCGTAGGCGCGGTCTCCAGAACTGCACGCAGTACTCCAAATGGGGCCTCACTAGAGACTTATACAACGGCACTATCACCTCCTTTTTCCTGCTAGTCATGCCTCTCTTTATGCACCCAAGCATCCTTCTGGCTTTGACTGTCGCTTTTTCTACCTGTTTGGAAGCTTTAAGGTCATCAGACACAATCACCCCCAAGTCCCGCTCTTCCTTCGCACACTGAAGCACTTCACCCCCCTATACTGTACCGTTCCCTCGGATTCTTGTGACCCAAGTGCATGACCCTGCATTTTTTGGGATTAAACCTTAGTTGCCAAATATCGATCTATTCCTCCAGCTTCACTAGGTCCTTCCTCATGTCATTCACACCCTTCAGGGTGTCCACTCTGTTGCAGAGTTTAGTATCATCTGCAAAGAGACAAACCTTACCAGACAGCCCTTCCACAATATCGCTCACAAAGACGTTAAAAAGAGCCGGCCCTAGGACCGATCCCTGCGGTACTCCACTGACGACATCCTTTTCTTCAAAGCAAACTCCATTTACCACCACCCTCTGTCTCCTACCATTCAACCAATTTTTAACCTAGTTACTCTAGGTAAATAATGTTAATTTACCTAAAAAATATGTTATTCTTATGTGTTGCTCACGTGAAAAAAAATTGCACTCCCTCTGTCTCTCTCTCTCACACACACACACACACACACATACACACTCACTCACTCACTCACTGTTTCAGGGCCGAGGAGTTCCTGAATGCTGAAGGTATGATAGGATAGACCTATTCTTTGTATACTTCTTCTTAACACTTTTCACTTGATGCTGGGCCATTTGGGCATCATAATCCAACCTAGTAGGGTGCATGTGTTTTATTCCTTTGTTCTAGTGCTTATGAAAGTGAATTATTCATAAATTTGGCTCCAATCAAACATAGGCAATTTCACTTACACTGTTTTTCAAATGTATCATCCTCTAAATTGTACCTCTCTATGCTACTGGCATCCTGAGTCCCTACACTTCTGCCAAAGATGCTTATTCTTAGCTAGCACAATCCCTTTTACCTTACCTTTCTCTCAGAGTACACCAATGTTTCCTCTAAGGAGTGGCCTGGTGTGTGCAATTCATTTTTCATGCGAGCAACACATAGGAAGAACATACTGGCTGGGCCAGATCAATGGTCCATCTAGCCCAGTATCCTGTTTCCTACAGTGGCCAATCCAGGTCACAAGTACCTGGCAGAAACCCGAATAATAGCAACGTTCCATGCTACCAATCCCAGGGTGAGCAGTGGCTTCTCCATGTCTGTCTCAATAGCAGACTATAGACTTTTCCTCCAGGAATTTATCCAAACCATTTTTAAACCCAGATATGCTAGCCGCTGTTATTACATCCTCCGGCAAAGAATTCCAGAGCTTAGCTATTCATTGAGTGAAAAAACATTTTCTCCTATTTGTTTTAGAAGTGTTTCCATGTAACGTCATTGAGTGTCCCCTAGTCTTTGTACTTTTTGAAAGAGTAAAAAATTGATTCACTTCTACTCATTCTACACCACTCAGGATTTTTTAGATCTCAATAATACCTCCCCTCAGCCATCTTTGACTGGGTGACCAGAGAGTTGGATTGAGGGAGAGCGTTAGATGTGGTGAATTGAGATTTTAGCAAAGCCTTTGACATGGTTCTGTATAGATGACTAATAAATAAACTGAGTGTCCTCGGTATGGGCCCTAAAGTGACTGACTAGGTTAGGAACTGGTTGAGTGGAAGGCGGCAGAGTGTAGCGGTGAATGAAGCTCATTCTGAGGAAAAGGATGCTACCAGTGGTGTGCTGCAAAGTTTGTTTCTTGGGCCAGTTCTTTTTATGAGTGATATTGCTGAAGTTCGTGCCTAGGGATGACACACCTGATGCTGTGGATAACATGAGGAAGGACTTGGCAAAGCTAGAGGAACGGTCTGCAATTTGGCAGCTTAGATTTAATGCTGAAAAATACAGGGTCATGCCAGTGGTTTAGGAAGGGGAGGGGGCGGTGGGGCGGTCCACCCCGGGTGCACGCCACTGTGTGTGTGTGTGTGGGGGGGGGGGGGGGTCGGCTGTGCTGGTTCCCTGCTCGCTCTGCCCCGGAACAGGTTACTTCCTGTTCCGGGGCAGAGCGAGCAGGGAACCAGCAGAGCCGACACAGCTCCCAGCAACGTGCAGTCGGGGCGGATTGGCCTTACCGCCTGAACTCGCCGCTTTGCGATGTAAGTAGGAGCTCCGGGGGGAGGGTGCGCCATGCTGCACTCGGGGGGGGGGGGGTGCGCAGTGGCGACCCGCCCTGGGTGTCAGCTGCCCTCGCTACGGCACTGGGTCATGCAATTGGGCTGGAAAAACCTGAGGGAACGGTACAGTTTAGGGGATGAAGAACTTTGGTGCACGAAAGAGGAGCGGGACTTTGGTGTGATCGAAAGTGATGATCTTAAGGCGGTCAAACAGGTAGAAAAGGTGACAGCGAACACTAGAAGGATGCTTGGATGCATAGGGAGAGGAATGGCCAGTAGGAAAAAGGAAGTGATGATGCCCCTGTATAAGACACTGGTGAGACCTCATTTAGAATCTGGAGACTGCACCCTCAAAAAGATACAAACAGGATGGAGTTGGTCCAGAAGGCGGCTACTAAAACAGTCAGTGGTCTACATCATAAAATGTATGGGGAAAAACGTAAAGCTCTCAATATGTATACTTTGGAAGAAAGGCGGGAGAGGAGAAATATGATAGAGACTTTTAAATGTCTATGTGGCCTCAATGCGTGGGAGGCGATCTCTTTCAATTGAAAGGATGCTTTGGAACGAGGGAGCATAGGATGAAGGTGAAAGGGAATAGACTCAGAGGAAAGGGTGGTGAATTAATGGAACAGCCTCCTGGTGGAAGTGGTGGAGATGAAAACAGTACTTAGGCATCCACCTTCTCCTATATTAGCGCTCATTTGTGGAATGGTCTACCTAAATTGGTGAAACTTACTCCTGATCACCCGACCTTCAAAAAACGCCTCAAGACCTTTTTATTTGGAAAAGCTTACGCTCAACTCCCGCTTAGCATCTCTTACTTCTGAACAGTCTCTGTCAAGGCGTCATATTGATCACCTCTACTCTTTCTCGTTTTCCCTTCTTTGCTTTTACCCTTTCGCTCTTACACTTCTAAGAAAAAGATTGTTTGTTTGCTGACTTGATGTATGTTTTTACAGACTGTTGTAAGCCACATTGAGAAATTGTGGGATATAAATGCTATAAATAAATAAATAATATAGGATCTCTAAGGGAGTGACAGGGAGAGTAGATGGCATGGATGGACAGACTGGATAAGCCATATGGTATTTATTTGCCTGCATTTTTTATGTTTCTGAGTACGTTATGACTTTTTAAAAAAGTAGATAATGGTAATGCTAAAAAGAATTGACACTTCCCTGGCAAAAGTGAAATGAAAGCTTGAAGCTTGGCAAAATCCCGACTGTTCTGTCTCCACTGACACTTCCTCCAGTTCTGGGTCAAGATTTAGAGGCTGGTAAAAGGTACGAATTGCAATAGAAGCTTGCTTGCCAGCTGAGAGCTCTGAAAATTACCGAAATAATAGTTTGCTCTCAGCAATGTCGAGGCTTTTGCAGTGCTGCAGGGAAAAGCCTCTTCTGCATATGGTTGGCTGGGAATCATACAGCTAAGCTTTCTTTATTGCTCTGTAGAGTCTGTGCTGCTAGTTACGACCTTGGGCTTCACATTTTGTTTTCTGACTCAGGTGTTCTAAGGTATTCAGGATGCGAGTTTCTACCCACAAATTGGGCATTACCAGAGTCACCTCTGTTCGTATTATAGCAGCAGGGCTGTAGCTTCCCTGTTTCCTAAAGGTTTCACTGAATCAGGAGGGCAAGGAAAGAGCATTGCAGTGAATGCTGTAGGACTGCAAAGAGTCGAATTCATATACTGGAAACATAACTGAGTTGGTTTGAAATGGCAAGTGATGAATCAATATGAGTAGGATGTACCCAGCTGGAGCATGCTGGATTTCTGACTCACACTGCTGCAGATAATATTTTGGTGTTATAAAGAATATATTTGTATGTTCCCAGTTCAGATGCTGTCTGCACTGCTGCATCTCTTATTCTTCAACCCTCCTTCCCTAGTTCTCCTTAAGGCTTTGGTTATCAATAGAAATCAAACAAAATAAAACATGGAAAAGAAAATAAGATGATACCTTTTTTATTGGACATAACTTAATACATTTCTTGATTAGCTTTCAAAGGTTGCCCTTCTTCTACATGGAATCTTGCTAGTCTTTGAGATTCTACTTGGAATGTTGCTACTCTTTGGGGTTCTACATGGAATCTTGCTAGTCTTTGGGATTCTAGATGGAATGTTGCTACTCTTTGGGGTTCTACATGTTAAATAGAGAGGTGTGGTAGCCGTGTTAGTCCACTCTTAAAGGTTATCAATAGAAATCAAACAAAATAAAACCTGGAAAAGAAAATAAGATGATACCTTTTTTATTGGACATAACTTAATACATTTCTTGATTAGCTTTCAAAGGTTGCCCTTCTTCTACATGGAATCTTGCTAGTCTTTGAGATTCTACTTGGAATGTTGCTACTCTTTGGGGTTCTACATGGAATCTTGCTAGTCTTTGGGATTCTAGATGGAATGTTGCTACTCTTTGGGGTTCTACATGTTAAATAGAGAGGTGTGGTAGCCGTGTTAGTCCACTCTTAAAGGTTATCAATAGAAATCAAACAAAATAAAACCTGGAAAAGAAAATAAGATGATACCTTTTTTATTGGACATAACTTAATACATTTCTTGATTAGCTTTCGAAGGTTGCCCTTCTTCGTCAGATTGGAAATAAGCAAATGTGGTAGCAGATAGTATATATAAGTGAAACATCAAAGCATTACTTTGACAGTCTGACAGAGTGGGAGGGTGGGAGTGGGTAGGAGGTATGCATGGGGACATCAAAGCATATCATTGATATTCTAACAGGAGGGGTGTGGATAGGTGAGGGGTGGGGTGATCAACAGAGACATACAGCTTTATGGTTTATAAAAGGCTTTGGAAACTGTGTGGCTCCCTGATAATGTACTAAGGCAGTATTTCCCAAGTCAGTACTGGATTACCCCCTCGCCGGTCAGGTTTTCAGGATATCCACTATGAATATATATAAGAGATTTGCATATAATGGAGGCAGTGTATGCAAATCAACTTCATGCATATTCATTGTGATATCCTGAAAACCTGACTGGCAAGGGTCTCGTCTTCCGCCAGGGTTGCTTTACTCATACTACCCCTCTCCTCAGGTCGCTTCACTGGCTCCCTATCCATTTTCGCATCCTGTTCAAACTTCTTTTACTAACCTATAAATGTACTCACTCTGCTGCTCCCCAGTATCTCTCCACACTCGTCCTTCCCTACACCCCTTCCCGTGCACTCCGCTCCATGGATAAATCCTTCTTATCTGTTCCTTTCTCCACTACTGCCAACTGCAGACTTCGTGCCTTCTGTCTCGCTGCATCCTACGCCTGGAATAAACTTCCTGAGCCCCTACGTCTTGCCCCATCCTTGGCCACCTTTAAATCTAGACTGAAAGCCCACCTCTTTAACATTGCTTTTGACTCGTAACCACTTGTAACCACTCGCCTCCACCTACCCTCCTCTCCTCCTTCCTGTACACATTAATTGATTTGATTTGCTTACTTTATTTTTTGTCTATTAGATTGTAAGCTCTTTGAGCAGGGACTGTCTTTCTTCTATGTTTGTGCAGTGCTGCGTACGCCTTGTAGCGCTATAGAAATGCTAAATAGTAGTAGTAGTAGTAGTAGTAATCCAGTACCGACTTGGGAAATACTGTGCTAAGCGACATCTATAATCTGCAGGATGGAGATATGACTTTGAATGCGGCACTTCAACATTAAAATTAATTAGACCCATATCATGGGTTTTGGCGAAGGGGGTGAGTTATTTAGATGTCTCCTGTATGTGCTCCTGGGTTCCTTTGGCAGAAGTTGCATGCACAGAGAGGCCTCAGAGCAGTTGATGCATTACATCTGCCTCATTCACATTCAATTTATCAGAGCCTCTCTGGGGGAAAGAGGGGAGGTGACGTTTTCCAGAGGAAACAGGGCTGGGCTGGGAGATGAGGCTGCTTTTCATTTTTGCCACACACTAATGTGAGTTCAGATTTGAGCTATGACGTCCAGGATTGTTTGAGATGCTCCTCTTCCTCCCTACGAATGGAGCTTGCTTTTTTTTTTTGTTGTTACATTTGTACCCCGCGCTTTCCCACTCATGGCAGGCTCAATGCGGCTTACATGGGGCAATGGAGGGTTAAGTGACTTGCCCAGAGTCACAAGGAGCTGCCTGTGCCTGAAGTGGGAATCGAACTCAGTTCCTCAGGACCAAAGTCCACCACCCTAACCACTAGGCCACTCCTCCTACTATTTGAGATTCTACATGGAATGTTGCTAGCAACATTCCATGTAGAAGTTGGCCCTTGCAGATCACCAATGTGGCCGCACAGGCTTCTGCTTCTGTGAGTCTGACGTCCTGCACGTACGTGCAGGACGTCAGACTCATAGAAACAGAAGCCTGCGCAGCCTTCTACATGGAATGTTGCTAGTGGAATAGCAACATTCCATGTAGAATCTCCAATAGTAGCAACATTCCATGTAGAATCTCCAATCCTATATAATAAAACGCATCTCCAACATTCTGAAGCTGACTGCATGGCTGAGGCATTCCTGCTCTCTGTATCCATCTCCTGAATTGACATCACGTACTTCCGGGTTCGTCACAAGCAGAAGTGACCAACCACACGAGGTTTCTCGGCTTCAGAATGTTGGAGGTGCATTCTATTAAATAGGATTGGTCAGTTCCTTGAAACACAGCCAGAGCTCAGCGTCCTGTACAGTAACGCTCAGACACCAGAGAGAGGGGGGGCCTGACACCAGAGGGGGGGAGGTATCTCTCACACACTCTCTCACAGTCAGTCTTTCTCTCTCTCACTCTATATTTCACACTGTATCACATTCACTCTCTGTGTCAGACAGTCAATCACACACTCCCTTGGTCTCATACTCAGTCTCACAGAGAGTCTGTGTCTCACACACACTCTCTCTCTCTCGCACACACTGTATCTGTGTGAAACACACTCTCTCACATACGCACTTGCACACACTCTCATTCTCACAGACACACTCGCACCTAGACTCTCTCTCTCACACACACACACTCGCACATTCACACTCTCTCTCACACACAGTCACTCTCACATACACTCTCTCAACCATGCACACTCCGAGGAAAGCCTTGCTAGCGCCCGTTTCATTTGTGTCAGAAACGGACCTTTTTTTGCTAGTAGTATCTATTTTTATTTTTGTTACATTTGTACCCTATGCTTTCCCACTCATGGCAGGCTCAATGCGGCTTACATGGGCAATGGAGGGTTAAGTGACTTGCTTAGACTATATGCTCTCTATATTTTTTTAAAGCTGCTGTTTTTCAGGAGTCTTCAGTTTGAAAGACTGCTAGTGAGCAACTTTACAATCCATAAGAGACAGAGCAAGCTACCTTTGAAAATTAGCAAGAAATCTTCTCAAACCATGCCTATATGCAGCACATCAGGCTGAGGAAATCACGGCAGTGCCTACTGTTGGGAATGAATTCAGAGCAGGTGGAGCTAAAATAAAAGAATAGTGACTTAATATGCACTGCAGTGGCGTGGCCAAGGGTGGGCCCGGCTGGGACCAGCCCATCCACTTTGGGCTCAGGGCCACCCAGTAGCAGCACACCTATGATGTTGCTGGCAGGGATCCCCACGCCCCACCAGCTGAAAACTCCCAACAACTGTCCTTCCTGCATACCTTGTAAATAGCAGACCTTCGCCTGCAGCGAGCAGCGACTGATACATACTGCTCGCACCGGCCCCACAGCCTTCCCTCTGATGTATTCTCGCCTATACGGAAACAGGAAGTTGCATCAGAGGGAAGGTGGGGCCAACATGAGCAGTGTGCATTAGTTGCTGCTCGCTGCCAATGATAATCTGCTACTTAAAGGGTATGCGGGGGAGGGGGGATGTTTGAGAGACCATATGGCATTGAGGCGAGAGAGGGAGAGACCAAATCACTTGTGGGACAAAGCGGAGTTCTTCTGCCCACCCATCTTGGGCCCAGGCCCACCCAAAATTGGGTGTCTGGCTACGCCCCTGATGCACTGTGGTCTGTATTTAAACAGAAAGACTGGATCTGACTGGCCCAGGTCTACATCCTTATTAGCCTGGAGTAAAAGGAAGACATGTTTTGCTCCTCAGCCCTTGGCTTAGTGCTGAATGTAGGGTCTAAGCCGCAATTTAAGGGTTGTCCTTTCTTGGTCTTTTGACTGAGGCTGAGATAAGGAGGTCTGGGGAGTTTAATGCTCTACAAACTGCAAGATGGTTCGATCATTACCAAAGCAGGAGAATTTACCCTCCTGCTCTAAAAATGAATATATAACCTATGTTTTAATGAGTGCTTCAATAAATTCCTTGCTGGTGTCCAGGACGGATAATTTGTCTTGAGCTTGGTGCCCCAATCATTTTTGAAAAGTTGACTTCTTGGCAGTTGCACACTCCTTGGTGTTTTCAGGAACATTTGGCTACAGTCAGTGTGAATTTTTGTACCGTAGGGCACAGCCTGCCACCTCCTATCGCTTAAACAAATTCCTGGAGGAAACGTCCATAGTCTGCTATTGAGACTGACATGGGGAAGCCATTGCTTGCCCTGGGATTTGTAGTATGGAATGTTGCCACTTTGATATTCTGCATAGAATCTTGTCACTCTTTAGGATTCCAGAACCTTGCTATTCTTTGAGGTTCTACATGGAATGTTGCCACTCTGAGATTTTGCATGGAATCTTATCACTCTTTAGGATTCCAGAACCTTGCTATTCTTTGAGGTTCTACATGGAATGTTGCCACTCTGAGATTCTGCATGGAATCTTGTCACTTTAGGATTCCAGAATCTTGTCGTTATTTGCGGTTCTATGTGGAATGTTGCCACAGTCTGGGTTTCTGCCAGGTACTTGTGACCTGGATTGGTCACTGTAGGAAACAGGATACTGGGCTAGATGGTATGGTTTCTGGTTTGTTTAAACTTTCTATACCACCCACTTCAAGGCTTAGAATTCCTTCAACAAAAAGGTAATGTTTAGAAGATTTCACACTAAAAAAAAAAATCACCATCAAGAAAATTAAACAGAGTTGAAGAAATCCTCATTTAGGGGCCCTTTTACCAACCGGCAGCAAAAGGTGGCCTGTGGTGGTGTCGGCGTGAGCGTTTGCATGCAGAGACCACCTATTACTGCCGTCGGTAAAAGGCCCTTTTTTCAGGAGGTCCAGTAAATGGCAGTGTTATAAGCAAAATATTGCTGCATGGCCAGTTAAAGCTGGAACCCTTACTGCCTCTTTTATAGAAGGTGGTAACCAGGCAGCACTGATTACCGCTGGGCACAACCCCTGGTGCTAGAAAATAAAAATGTATTTCCTAGCACTGGAAATGGTGTGTGACAAAAACAGGACTATTGCCAAACTCCCAGGCAAGCCCAGTGGTAGGCTCCATTTAAGTACATAAGTGTTGCCATACTGGGACAGACCAAAGGTCCATCAAGCCCAGCATCCTGTTTCCAACAGTGGCCAATCCAGGTCACAAGTACCTGACAGAAACCCAAAGTGTAGCAACATTCCATGTAGAACTCCAAAGAGTAGCAAGATTCTAGAATTCTAAAGAATACCAAGATTCCATGCAGAATTTCAAAGTGTAGCAACATTCCATGTAGAACCCCAAAGAGTAGCAAGATTCCATTCAGAATCCCAAGTACATAAGTATTGCCACACTGGGACAGACCAAAGGTCCATCAAGCCCAGCATCCTGTTTCTGTGACCAATCCAGGACACAAATACCTGGCAAGATCCCAAAACAGCTCAATACATTTTATGCTGCTTATCCCAGAAATAAGCAGTGGATTTTCCCCAAGTCAATTTAATAATGGTCTATGGACTTTTCCTTTAGGAAGCCGTCCAGACCTTTTATAAACCCTACTAAGCTAACTGCCTTTATCACATTCTCTGGCAACGAATTCCAGAGTTTAATTACACGTTGAGTGAAGAAAACATTTCTCTGATTCGTATTCAATTTACTACCTTGTAGCTTCATCGCATGCTCCCTAGTGCTAGTATTTTTGGAAAGAGTAAAGATTAGCCGCATGCCAAGCCCATGCTCCCCCTTAACTAGTGAATAAGTAAGTGGGATAACCATGTGTTTGTACATTCACAACCTTTCTAAAGAAAAGTGTTTTATTTCAGACCCTACTTTATGTCTTCTCTAGAATAATAAGGAAACTCTGACCTTTAAAAAAAAAACCCAATGATACCCAACCCATTGGTTGATGGGTTCTAATTCACTGCAGTAGGTGCTCCGTTGGTAACTCGGGTATATAAAAGTCACTGAGAAACCTGTAAGCATAAAGTGTACCTTTAAGAGAAGCAGCAGAACTTGGGAGGGGGTGAACAGAAGCAGAAGCCTGCGCGACCACATTGGTGATCTGCAAGGGCCGACTTCTACATGGAATGTTGCTACTATTGGAGATTCTACATGGAATGTTGCTACTATTGGACATTCTACATGGAATGTTGCTATTCCACTAGCAACATTCCTGCGCAGGCTTCTGTTTCTGTGAGTCTGACGTCCTGCACGTACGTGCAGGACGTCAGACTCACAGAAGCAGAAGCCTGCGCGGCCACATTGGTGATCTACAAGGGCCGACTTCTACATGGAATGTTGCTAGTAGAATAGCAACATTCCATGTAGAATCTATAGAAATCAAACAAAATAAAACATGGAAAAGAAAATAAGAGTTACACATTGGCAGGGTATTAAATAATCTTTGGTGTGTTCTGCTACCCCTGGAGCAATTGATTCAAGTTTGCTCTTTGCCTTTCTGTTAAATAATGAACATTTCTGCCTCAGGATTGAAGTTCTGAATTCAAACTAGAATTTATGCATCGAAAACTAAATAAAACTTTTTGGGGGAGGGGGGAGGGACGTGGGGGTGGAAGTTTAATATGCTGCACAATTACAGGTAAAATATTTTTGTGACTCTCTCCGGGCTCTTCTCTCAAGGAGGATGTGACAGTCGTGCGCTGCGGTGACAGGTACTAGTGAGTGCTGAGCCTATATTTCGCAGACCTACCTCGGCATCTGAACAGAGCCTCGTCTAACCACCAAGGCAGCAGAATGGCCTGGCCTGACCTCTTTTCTCCTGCCAATTCTTCTTTCAGGAAACAGTTTAAGACTGAGAGGAAACGTACAGATTTGGCCCCTTCTTCACCAGTGCTGTTAATTTCAGCTCCTGACCTCAGGGTTCTGGGAAAGCAGTTTCCCCAGCCGTGTGTAGGCTCAGAGGGATAATTGAAATGTAACAGACCTCTTCCCCATCCCTACACAGCCTTGGTAGAAGGGCAGTAGATAATGGTGTTTATTTAGAAACAAATGTGCAAAAGCACCAGGGAGAGCTACACAAGAACTGAGAGATGAAGATCACTCTTTTTGTGTCTTGTAATATTATTATTAGTATTTATTGCATTTGTATCCCACATTTTCCCACCTATTTGCAGGCTCAATGTGGCTTACATAGTTTTGTTATGACATTGTCATTCCAGGATATCAGATACAATTAGTGATGTGCAGAGATTAAGTAAGGGAAGAAAGAAGGAAGTGATTAGGGGGTAAGTAGAGAAAGTGGACTTTCATAACTGGGTGGGTTGGTGAGGTGGATTAGTGAAGCTATGGGTTCTCTTTGTAGGCCTCCCACTTAGTCACCTCTCCCCTCTCCAGTCGGTTCAAAACTCTGCTGCCCGTCTCATCTTCCGCCAGGGTCGCTTTACTCATACTACCCCTCTCCTCAAGACCCTTCACTGGCTCCCTATCCGTTTTCGCATTCTGTTCAAACTTCTTCTACTAACCTATAAATGTACTCACTCTGCTGCTCCCCAGTATCTCTCCACACTCGTCCTTCCCTACACCCCTTCCCGTGCACTCCGCTCCATGGATAAATCCTTCTTATCTGTTCCTTTCTCCACTACTGCCAACTGCAGACTTCGTGCCTTCTGTCTCGCTGCACCCTACGCCTGGAATAAACTTCCTGAGCCCCTACGTCTTGCCCTATCCTTGGCCACCTTTAAATCTAGACTGAAAGCCCACCTCTTTAACATTGCTTTTGACTCGTAACCACTTGTAACCACTCGCCTCCACCTAGCCTCCTCTCTTCCTTCCCATTCACATTAATTGATTTGATTTGCTTACTTTATTTATTTTTTGTCTATTGGATTGTAAGCTCTTTGAGCAGGGACTGTCTTTCTTCTATGTTTGTGCAGCGCTGCGTATGCCTTGTAGCGCTATAGAAGTGATAAATAGTAATAGTAGTAGTCTCTTGTAACCAGAGCTAATATTGTGATGTCATAATGCCTCAGGCCACCAATAAGAGCCAACCTCATCAGTGATGTCACAATGGCTTGATTATCCTATACTTGGCTTACTTTTATTACATAGCTCTTTGAGCAGGGACTGTCTTTCTTCTATGTTTGTGCAAGCGCTGCGTATGCCTTGTAGCGCTATAGAAATGCTAAATAGTAGTAGTAGTAGTAGGCCTTGTTGAAAAAATATGTCTTCAGAGATTTGCGAAAGTTAGTTGTTTCGTCAATTGTTTTCAGGTCTGTAGGTAATGCATTCCATAACTGCGTGCTCCTGTAAGAGAAGGTAGTGGCATGCATCAGCTTGTATTTTAGTCCTTTACAGCTGGGGAAGTGCAGATTGAGAAATTTGCGGGATGTTCTTGCGGCGTTTCTGGGAGGTAGGTCCACGAGGTTTAGCATATAGATTGCTCCTATCTATTAGATATGTTTATTATGCCAAATTACCGCCGGGTAAACACCGGCGCTACAAAAATAAAAATATTTTTGTAGCACCAGAAGTGGTGCGTGCTGACGGTGGGAACTAGCGGCGTACTGCTGCAGTAGCCCGGTGGTAGTTCTGGCTTACCGCCGTGTTGTAAAAGATCCCCCCCCCCCATAGTGTTCTAGAACTTTCTGACATACTCCTGACCCACCCATGCCCCTCCAATTAACAGACAATATTTGAATTAATTTATGCATACAACTGACCTTATCCTATAAATTGCCTGGACAAATTTGCGTGCTAGTCGGACATTTGAGCATGCAAGTTCTAGGAAAAGTGCACTTTGCGCCTTTCCAGTCTGTTTGAAAACTGCCCTCTGAATTTCATGTAATTTCAGGAAGTGAAAAATAATCTACAGAAAACATAGGGCCTCTTTTATCGAGCTGTCCTAGCGGATCCCGGTGCGGTAATGCCGACAAAGTCCATTCATTTTAGCACTTTGGAGGGGGAAAATTCTTGTAGGGTTTTTTTTTTTTTGCTCACCTTTGAACTCGCATGATTTTTTTTTTCTGCATGTTTTTGAAATCCCTTTGGGAAATTAAAACCGCAGGGAAAAGATGTGCCATTTAAAACTCATGCAAGAAAGTTATTTGTGGGTAGTTTGCATGTTTTTGCCTTAAATTTGGCCTATTTTCTCCTTGGATTGACCAGCATGAGAAGCCCCACATTTCAGAATCTAATCTCGGCTTCCTGCATAGCCTCTCCTCTCCCAGAGCTCGCTCATAACTAACAAGGCACTTCCCAGTTTGTGAAGGGGATGGTGAGACAGGGCTCTTCCCAAAGTCACAAAAGACAGCAAGAGGGTTTAAGCTCAGGAATTCTTGATTCCTAATTCTTATCCAGGGTGTCTAAACTGTGCCTTTCCCTTAGCCTATAGTATTCTGCTGAGTATAAAGTAAACAGGCTATCAACTCGGACTGTAGGACATTAATTCCTGGACAGACCCAACGAAATGCGTCCAATGATCCTTTAGTGTCAATAAACATGGCATGACTGGGGCTGAAGCTATTGACCTAAAATGCAATAACTTTATTAGCCACATTGTTTTTCTCAGTTTAGGCTCAGATTAAAGATACTGGTAGCCTTTGATCTACCTGTAAATATCTGATAAGGATCTTGGCTCCTGGACTGAGCTGGCAGAATACTGTTTGCATTCTTCAACATTGAAAATGTGAAGTATTATGTCCCCAGTAGCTCTTGTCTCCTCCCTTGGGCCGGGTCACGATGGGAATGTTGTTGTTGGCATTAATTCACTACTGAGGACCTTGGCCATGGCACTAAAAATAGATCATCTGAAGCACAGCTTGAAAATCAAACAAAATTCAGGATTCTTCAACAAAATATCTGACTTAAAAGGGAATAACGCCATTAAATTTCATTTTCCCAATCTTTACTTCCAGGTTTTTCCAGTTACAAATAGAAATCAAACAAAATAAAACATGGAAAAGAAAATAAGATGATACCTTTTTTATTGGACATAACTTAATACATTTCTCGATTAGCTTTCGAAGGTTGCCCTTCTTCGTCAGATCGGAAATAAGCAAATGTGCTAGCTGACAGTGTATATAAGTGAAAACATTCAAGCATTACTATGACAGTCTGACAGGGTGGGAGGATGGGGGTGGGTCGGAGGTATGCATGGGGACATCAAAGCATATCATTGATATTCTAACAGGATGGGTGTGGATAGGTGAGGGGTGGGGTGATCAACATACAGCTTTATGGTTTATAATGGGCTAGGAACCCCAGATCCTTGTTAAGTCCACTCCTCCAGTTACAAAAGAAACTGTCTCTTCCAAAGGTTCTCAGTCCAGTCCTCGAGCCACAGCAAGCCAGTCAGGTTTTCAGGATATTCACCATGAATATGCATGAGAGAGATTTGCATGCAGAGGCTCCATTGCAAGCAAATTTCTCCCCTGCTTATTTATTGCGAATATCCTGAAAACTTGGCTGGCTTGGTGTGAGCCGAAGGCTGGGTCGAGAATCCCTGGCCAAGCTTGTACAGGCCAATATTTCAAGATTCCAGAAAGAAGCAGTCATGGGAGGCGATTTTAGAACTGGTGGCATAAGTGAATATTGTGTTAGGAATAGTTCCCAAGAATTATAACCCCTTCTAGGTACTCCAAAATTCAAAAGCATTTTAATATTCCCCAAGCCAAACAAAATGTAAACACTAACCCCTGAATTCTATTTAGGTCACCAAAATTTGTATGCCAAAATCTGAGTGCAAAGGGCAGATGTGCCCCCAACATAACAAGGTGTTAACAATTTGCCCCTGCATCTGCACCCAACTCAAATAGGGCGTATGGGAGGGGCTTGAGCAGGGCAGGGGGCATTCCTAGCAGTTAGGTATGATGTTATATAATACTGTCACTCCCAGCTATTACACCATGCTGGCATCTACAATGGAGCCCGGGAATCTCTCCAAGCAGGGGCGTAGCCAGACTTTATGGTGGGAGGGGGCCAGAGCCTGAGGTGGGGGGGGGCATTTTGCTCTGCCGTCCCGCCACCTTGCCGCTCCCCACCCAGTGCCGCAGCAAATACCTTGGCTGGTGGGGGTCCCCATAACCCCAGCCAGCTGAAGCCTTGTTGTTGCCTGCCCTGCTCTGTCTTCCCCTCACGTCCTGCATGCTCACCGGACATGAGGGAAAGGCAGAGCAGGGCAGGCAATGCAGCGGTACCGGAGACCGGCGCTGGACAAGGCTTCAGCTGGTGGGGGATGGAAATCTCCGCAGGCAAAACCAGGGGCCCAGAGGAAATTTGGGGGGGGGGGGACCCAGGCCCCCATGGCTCCATGTAGCTACGCCACTGTCTCTAAGTGTTATTTTCTAAAAGGCACTCTGCACGGAAGGCCCTGTATAGACTAGCACAGATCTTTCTGGCAACGCTTTTTGAGCACTATTTATAGAATGCCCCCCTGTCATGCACCCCGCCAGGTCCTGGTCCCATCTGGCCTATCTTCTGGGTCACGGCATCGCTGAATCAGCAGTGTCCTCAGGAGTGGGAGTCCGGCATTGCCTGCATATACTCGTGGCAATCGCACCAGCATGTAATGTCAGCGTGGGGGGGGGGGGGGGGGTTGGTGGAACGAAGGCAGGCGCTTCAAGACTGGGATGCTGAAGGCTGTCGGCACTATCGCATCTGTACTCCTCATCTGAGAAGAGTTCCTGTGAGGCTCCTAGCTCAGTGAAGCCAAGCCAGCTCATCCTAGCCAGTTCTGCCAAGCCGTTGGCCCTACGCCTACTGCCATGACCCTGGCCTTCTCAGCTTTCAAGTCCACCCTGGCAGCTCAGTGATCCATCCGCTGTTGTGAGGCCTTGCCAAATATGAATAATGTTTTCGGGGCACTAGTTCAGGCCGAGTCGAATCAAATACAAATATTTGGTACAGCCCTAGAGTCCTTTTACTAAGGCGCACTAACAGTTTTAGTGCGTGCTAATGATTAGATGCCCATAGGAATGTAATGGGCGTCTTATCATTGAGCGTGCATCAATCATTAGTGCGTCTTAGTCAAAGAACGTCAGACTCAGAAACAGAACGAAGGAAGAAGAGGACCTCGGCTGGTGGGGGTTGGGGTCCCCCGCCAGCAAATAGGCAACGGCGGGCGGGTCAAGAGGGTCGTCGGCAGGGAGGGGTCAAAGTTGTTGTTGGTGGTGCTGGCGGCGGCGGCGGGGGGGGGGTCGGCAGCGCCGGGGGGGGGGGGGCTAAAATGTTCCCCCTCACCTCGGGCTCTGGACCCCCTCCTGCCGAAGTCTGGCTACGCCCCTGTTTTAGGCACCCTCCCTCCGATATTCAGTGCTATTTAACTGGCCGGGAATGGCTCCTGCTCGGCTAAATAGTACTTAACTGGCTATCTGTGAATATTCAGAGCATCGCCAGCTAAGTTTGGCAGCCAAATTGGGCCACCCAAATAGCCGGCCTATCTTTGGCCACTTTTGAATATTGGCTTGGCTGGTTAAGTTTAAACCGGCCCAAAAATAAACTGGATATTCAATGCCAGTCACTGGAAATGGCCCGGCATTGAATATCTGGGCTTGCTACCCCCCCACCCCCCCCCCCCCCGCAATCTGAATATTGGCCACCCTATCTTCAATTTACCCCTTTCTTTGTATGGATACCAAAGACATGTACATCTTACCAGTGTCCAGGCATGACCTTGAAATGACTTTCAGAAGGGCTCTAATGCAGAGGCATAGCTAGGTGGGTCACCAAGGGAGTGACCCTTCCCCCAAATGGCGCCTATTTTTCACGCAATCTATCGCATTTAAAATATGCACCGGCAGCAGTCCAGTCTCCGCTCCCCCCCCCCCACGCCCTCAACCTGGCTATGCTGCTGCTCTAATGACCATGAAAGAGGTTAACAGGAATTAGAACTTTCCAAAACCTCAGGTTCATGTACAATTGTAGCTTACCTGGCGGGGCCTGGACGCATCACAGATGGAAGGACTAGAGGTTTTTTTTTTTGATTGCTGTTTTAATGGAAAAGGTGATTAAAGCCATTAATTCTCTTGGTCTAAGGAGAAAAGAGCAATGTCATTAACATTCCACATGGTGGCTGTAATGATGGGCCCATCTATCAATGATTACATGCTTTCCGTCCACAGTGAGGGTTACTCAAATACATAGCAAAACAATTATTTCTACAGCCACAGAAAATGATCAATATACTAGTGATATGCTACTCAAATAGTCTCTAGTCATGTGCTAAGCTGCGGTTTCTGTACCCCAGTCACTCAAGAATAGATGATAACCTCAGAAAAAAAAAAAGAGTTACTCTCATAACTCTCCTCTGCCGACTACAAGGATATTTATTTTTGTTACATTTGTACCCTGCGCTTTCCCACTCATGGCAGACTCAATGCGGCTTACGTGGGGCAATGGAGGGTTAAGTGACTTGCCCAGAGTCACAAGGAGCTGCCTGTGCCTGAAATGGGAATCGAACTCAGTTCCTCAGGACCAAAGTCCACCACCCTAACCACTAGGCCACTCCTCCACTGTTAGGCCACTCCTCCACTGTTGCTACTATTTGAGATTCTACATGGAATGTTGCTATTCCACTAGCCCACTAGCAACATTCCATGTAGAAGTCGGCCCTTGCAGATCACCAATGTACGTGCAGGACGTCAGACTCACAGAAACAGAAGCCTGCGCAGCCTTCTACATGGAATGTTGCTAGTGGAATAGCAACATTCCATGTAGAATCTCCAATAGTATCTATTTTATTTTTCTTACATTTGTACCCCACGCTTTTCCACTCATGGCAGGCTCAATGGGGCTTACATGGGGCAATGGAGGGTTAAGTGACTTGCCCAGAGTCACAAGGAGCTGCCTGTGCCTGAAGTGGGAATCGAACGCAGTTCCTTAGGACCAAAGTCCACCACCCTAACCACTAGGCCACTCCTCCACTCAAGTCTCAAAAAGTCCCAAAAATCTAATTCAGTGTAAAATTAACCTTAAACTTGCCCAATGTCACAAGGAGCATCAGTGGGGGAAACTGGATCTGAACCCTGGTTTTCCTGTTTCTCAAGCTATAACTCTAACCCAGTGGTTTTCAACCCAGTGCTCGGAACACATTTTGACAATCGGACTTTCAGGATATCGACGCTGAATGAATTCAAATGTGCTGCCTCACCGTATGCAAATCTACCTTATACATTTCCATTGTAGGTATCTTAAAAACCTGACTGGCTGGGTTTGTACCAAGGAGTGGGGTTGAGAATCCTTGCTAATCATTAGGACACTCCTTTTCATTGTGCAGTGGTTTGGAACCCAGTCCTTAGGACACATCCGGCCAGCCAGATTTGCAGGATATCCATATTCAATATGCATGAGACAGATTTGCATTCAGGGTCTCCATTGTATGCAAATCATTCATAGGTTTATTTATTGTGGATAGCCTGAAAACCTGACTGGCTAGGTGTGTCCCTAAGATTGGATTGAGAGCTGCATGGTAACTGGGTCAGTGGGAATCCCATGGGATTCCTGCAGGGATCCCCTCCAGGTCCACAGGAGTTCCTTGGGGAATCCCTCCAGGTCATTGGGGAATCCAGGAGGGATGGACGCACATCCTGCGGGGTTCCCATGCAAGTGTAGTGCCAGGGCCAGCCTATTTATCCTTTTCTTATCTATGCTTCTCCTACTCATCTACAAATGCACTCGATCTGCAGCCCCTCCTTACCTCTCTACCCTCATCTCCCCTTACGTCCCTACCCGTAACCTCCGCTCTCAAGACAAATCACTCAGTACCCTTCTCCACCACCGCCAACTCTAGGCTCCGCCCTTTCTGCCTCGCCTCACCCCATGCTTGGAACTAACTCCCTGAGCCCATACGCCGGGCCCCCTCCCTACCCATCTTCAAATCATTGCTCAAAGCCCACCTCTTCAATGTCGCCTTCGGCACCTAATCACTTCATCTCTTCTCAGGAAATCTCATCTACCCCAACTTGGCGTTTCGTCCTTTAGATTGTAAGCTCTTCTGAGCAGGGACCGTCCTTATTCGTTAAATTGTACAGCGCTGCGTAACCCTAGTAGCGCTCTAGAAATGTTAAGTAGTAGTAGTAGTATCTATCCTTTCCACTAGCAGCACTGCTCTGAAAATTCCTGCATTGACTGGTGGGTATGTATTAGGATAGACATTGCATAATTTACCCACACTCAGTGCTTTTATACCATTCCCTCTAGTGACCCCTGCTGGGAAACGCTGGAACTGCCAAAAGTCCCAGATTTTTATTTACACCATTCCCTGTATGATTTCTAGAATGACATCCCTGAACTCTGCCCACACCAGTTTTCCTACTACAGCAGTCCCTAAAATGGCCAGTAAATGTTCCTAGAGTGACGTACAGGGATAAGGTGGGAGCCAGAATACCGTGTGCTCCTGTGTCCGTCCCTAAAGTGGAGCCTATAGAAAGATCCCTCTGTATGTTTCAGATGTACTATACCGTTTCTAATTGCATTCAGAAAACAGAACGGTTTACATCCCTTTGAATTCTCTTTTTCTCCTTTTCCTCTTCTTTAGGTCCTTGTACATTTCTCCTGCAGAGGGTAGGCTAGATCCCTGCACCTCTGAGCTGTGGTAATTCCTGCAGTGAACCTGCTGGGCCTGGATTTGTATTCTGAGTAGCCTCTGGCCATTTTTTCCTTAGTTCTGTACTGTCAGCAGACAGGAGGAGGTTTGCTGCCAGGATCCAGTCAGCACTGCAACAGCAACTCGTGCAAGGGTCATCTAAGGCAGAATCACAGGCGCAGTGCCCTCAGAGCCTCAGTCTGGGACATAGCAGGAAGAAATTTGGCAGGTACGACTGCATTTTACTACACCCACGCTCTTTTAGACCATAGTGAGGAGATTACGAAGAGTGAGTATCTGACCAGTGGCAGAATAATCTCAGACACAGAGTATCAGCTCCTTTCTGCAGTATCTCAGAGCACAGCACAACTTCCCCAGATGTATTAGGCATAAGAAAATCAATGCCAAGGGCCAGCGTGTGTGTTTGCACCCATGGCAGTCATATAAGGGAAATTCTGCACAAACTTTCTAATTTGAAAACTGATGGGTGGTAGATATGTGGAATGCCCTCCCGAGGTGGTGGAGATGAAAATGGTAATGGAATTCAGACATGCGTGGGATAAACACAAAGGAATCCTGTTTAGAAGGAATGGTTCCGTGGAATCTTAGCGGAGATTGGGTGGCAACACCGGTAATTGGGAAGCAAAACCAGTGCTGGGCAGACTTCTATGGTCTATGTCCTGATCGTGACTGAATAGATATGGATGGGATGGAGTGTAAATTTTAAGGGGCTTCAACATTAACTTCAGAACTTAGTACAAGACCAGTGCTGGGCAGACTTCTACAGTCCGTGCCCTGAGAATGGCAAGGACAAATCAAACTCAGGTGTACATATAAAGTATTGCATACCATGTAAAATTAGTTTATCTTGTTGGACAGACTGGATGGACCGTAAGGTCTTTATCTGCCGTCATTTACTATGTTACTATGTATATGTAACATAAGAATAGCCATACTGGGTCAGACCAAAGTTCCATCAAGACCAGTATCCTGCTTCCAACAGTGGCCAATCCAGGTCACAAGTACCTGGTTGTGTCCAAAAAAGTAACAAGATTCCAGGCTACCAACCCGCAGGGATAAGCAGTGGTTTTCTCCAGGGCTACCTTAGAGTTTATGGACTTTTCTTCCAGAAACTTGTCCAAACCTTTTTTAAACTCTGCTACATAACTGCTGTTACCACTTGCTCCAGCAATGAGTTCCAGATGCTTGGATGCATAGGGAGAGGGATGGCTGATATAAAAAAGGAGGTGATGATGTTCCTATATAAGACTCATTTAGAATATTGTGCACGATTCTGGAGACCACACCTTCAAAATGATATAAACAGGGTGGAGTCAATCTAAAACGGTCAGTGGTCTTTGTCATAACGTGTATACTTTGGAAGAAGGTTGGAGAGGGGAGATATGATAGTGACATTTAACTTTGCAGCATAGATGCACAGCAGACAAGTCTCTTTCAATTGAAAGGAAGCTCCTGCCCATGCTGGATTCAACATGGTGCTGGTGACCCCTAGTGGTAGTCTCACAATACTACTGTTCAGAGGTCAAGTTTCTGTAGAAGGGCTTTTATGTTCTACTGCTAGGTATTACCGCTAGGTGTCACCAGCACCATTTGGAGCCCTGGAGGAATCACTGGAGATTGGTCCTGTCCAACCCCACTACAAACCAGGGATGGTTGAAGGTAGACATAGGTGAGCCTAAGAGGGGCTGGGGAGTCTTTGAGATTATGGGGTCCTTCTGGCTATGGGTCTTGCTCTGGGAGTTCTTCCAGGTGGGGAGTGTGATTGGGGGGGGGGGGGGAGTGGAGGGAATCCAGCCCCGGGTTGTCATGCCATCATCGGTGAGGGAGAGGAAGGAGAGGGGGCAGATTCTGTCTGTGCCAACCTCTTTTAGATATGATCTGGGCACATCAGGTCTCAGCTTTGTGGCCTGATGCTCCTGGAAGATTAAAGAAATAATGTCATAACACACCTTGATAACTTCCCTCCTAACTATAGGAGCTCAGCACTTTTTGGGTATTGGGCTCCCTGGTTTTTAAGCTATCATTTAGGGCTGTACCGAATATTTGTAGTCGATTCGGCCCCAAATAGCGTCCCGAATACATTATCCGTATTCAGCAGAATCGTGATTTAAATTCAAATACGAATAATCCGGGGTTCTACTATGCTAAATCCTACTGAAATAAACACTTGATTCTGGTTTCACGATGCTTCTTTTATTATTTGTTATGATAAAGCTCAATGCCCATGATTTGTATTCTGGCCCAATAATATTTTTCATTATTTATCATTTATCTGTGTTATATTACTGCTGAATTGATTTGTACTTTATGACATGCCAGTTTCAATATTATCTTCATCACTTAAGGGGTCTTTTGCTAACGATTAGTGCATGTTATCTGCCGCAGGGCTCATAGAAATAAAATGGATCCTGTGACATTTAACATGAGCTAATCTTTGGTAAAAGACTCCCTTAGCGTATTAATAACCCCCAGATTCTATATAAGGCACCCAAAATTGCATGAACAATTTAATTGAGTAAGAAGTCAATTAGCATCAATAGTTGGATGCTAACGATTACTGGTTCTAATTGGCAACAATTTGGATTTGCGCGTGCATTTCGCTAAGTGCTATTCTAGAAAGATGCACACGCAAATCTTTTAGCAGGCAACTGAAAAGGGGGTGTGGCCATGGGAGGGGCATGGGCAGGGGTGTTCACTCTAGTTGCACGTAATATTATAGAATTTGGGGGATCCACGCCTAGTTACACCAGGGTTCAGTTGGTGTAAATCCTCACGCACAAAGTTGGGCGCAGATCCCAGTGCTACACGCTATTCGGTAAAGGGCAGCCAGGTCGGGGCGCCATTTTTTTAGAATGGTGCTCAGTGTTTGCTGACTCTAGTCCTATGTGCTTTAAGTAAAATTCCCCAATATTGAAAGTCAGACGGAATTCTTTACCTTTGGGAATCCAGATCAATCCCAGCCAGTGGTGTAGCTACGTGGGGCCATCGGGGCTTGGGCCCCCCCCCCAATTTTTTCTGGGCCCCTGGTTTTGCTGGCAGTGGTCCCCAACCACCGCTAACTGAAGCCTTCATCCAGCGCCGGTCTCGGCGCCGGCACATTGCCTGCCCTGCTGTTCTTCCCCCTCACGTCCGGCACGCTCCTTTTAGTGAAACTCAGCATGCTCAATTTCACTAAAAGGAGCGTGCAGGACAAGCAATGCGACGGAGGCGAGACCGGCGCTGGATGAAGGCTTCAGCTGGTGGGGGTTGGGGACCCCCGCCAGCCACGGTATTAAATTGCGGTGGGAAGGCAGCAGCAGCGAGGCGGCAGACCGAAATGTGTCATCCCCCCACATTGGTCTCTGGCCGCCTCCCACCGCGAGGTCTGGCTATGCCCCTGATCCAAACTATTTGACATTCTGTAAAACTTTAAAAACTTGGCTGTTTGAAAAATATTTTTCGTTTATCTAAACACTTTTTGTTGTTTCGAAATATGTAATTCCTGGATTTTGTTTGTCCGGTCTCTTTTATTGTAATCCACGTTGAACTGTTTGGGTATATGTGGACTAGAAACAATATATAACATAACAATACACTTGCTAGGCATGAAAGGAGGGGTGTCGCACCGCAGTGCACCCACAGACAGTGAAATCCCACATGCAAGTGGCCATATTTGGCCTACAAAGGGCCAAATTTACTGAAGGAAAAATCAGTTGTAGATCTACCTCAAGGTCATTTTGTGTTGTGCAAAGGTTCCTGCGTGCACAGACCCTAAGACACTGGAAATGGTGTAATGCACTGTACCGAGCATCTCAGCTTCCCTTTTCAACAGTATTTCTCGCCCACACCAACTGTCCCTGGAGATCCCCCTCCCCCGCATAGCCCCTCACTCCCAACTATAGATCAATTTATCGCTGCTTTCCTCCCTTACTACTCTCCATCTTTCCTGGAAATTATTATTCTGCTGATGCCTCGAGGGCTAAACCACCTTCCCATAACTAAGGCACATCGCCTTTTGTTGCTCTGAGGCTCTGAAAGATTTCTTTATTACCTGTCAATCTACTCTTCCCGGAAATTACCTCTCTCTCCTTGGATTTATCTCAGAAAGTAGGAATGACTGGGAATGGAACAACCTGAACTAGATTTCTGAGTTCCCCCGGAATGGTCTCCTCGTGTCCCTACCCATGCCTGAAAAAGAATGGATTGAATCTTTGTGTCTTCTGCAGCACACCTGACTAACTTCCTAGCCTCTTGCACTACCTTCAAGGAGGTCTTCAGGGCTGAGGCTGGATTGCAGTTCCCCAGAGAAGAAGGGAAACCATGTAGCCTCTGGAAGCCTCATGTTAACTAGAGTTATGAATACTTCATGAGTCAGAGCCTGCGGTGCTGAGCAGCTGATGCCAGAGACTCCAGCTCCTTCTCAGAGGACAAGGGAGACTGCAAAGTGAGGTGAGCTCCATCTGCTGTCCGACACAGAGCTGGAAAACAAACGAGATATACAGATACATTTCTGGAGGCAGGGTAAAGAGAGAAGCATCAAACTGGTGCAATGAAAGCCCTTTGATCTGAGAACTTCAGCACATAAACATGTATTTCGTACAGAAAAGGAGAGAGGGAGGATGTGAAAGCTATACAAATGCACAAGGAGCAAAGATTTTGCAGAGGAAGCAATTCCACAATAAGGCATGTTAAGTTGTTAAATCGTGAGAGGATTGTGAAAAATTACGAGACTGGGTGTCTAAATGGCAGATGGCATTTAATGTGAGCAAGTGCAAAGTGATGCATGTGGGAAAGAGGACCCCAAATTATAGCTACGTCATGCAAGGTTCCACGTTAGGAGTCACGGACCAAGTGTTATGATTCTGCCTGTTTGGCTGAGGGGGAGGGGGGACGTCTCTTCTGATTGGCTGCCAGGGGTTGTGCTGACGTCAGGGGATAGTACTTTAGCCTGCAGCTGAAGAGTTTCTCTGCTTTTGCGTTACTTATTTGGTGGTTACAGGAAAGCCTGATAGGTTTCTCTCAGAACCTGCTCTAGGTTCTGACAGGGATCTGTGTTGATTTAGAGTATTATTTTCCTTCCCTCTGGGTTAGCTGCTGCTGTGTGTGTGTGTGTGTGTGTGCCTAGCTCTGTAATCAGGGTCAGCTGCTCGTTTGTTTAGTGGGGGCTGGGCATTGCTCAGCCTCCAGGGCTCTGGGCTGAGTGAGAGCCTTCTCCTTTGTTTGTTTGTTTTAAGGATTTCTCTTCCCAGTGTCCCTGCCTGCTGGCTCAGTGAGTTTAACCCTTTGTGTACTGTGTGTATTGTATTCCTGCCTCTGCCAGTGTGTTTGTTGGATGGGCCCCACTCCCTCTCGGGAGGGGAAGCGTTCTCTCTGATTGTTTGTTGATTTATGGCACTCTCTCTCTGCTGGCTCTACAAGCTTAACCCTTTGTGTTCTGTGTGCCTCTGTCTACAGTGGGTTTGAGGCAAAGGCTTTCTGCCTCCCTTTTGTGTTTGGTTCCTCTGGCTTCTGCCTGGGGCGCCTACCCTGGTGGGGGGGGGGAGGTTGCTGTGTTAGTTCCCCTGTCCTGCGCTAGTCCCCTGCGTGGGCGTGGCCCGCTCTGGTCCTTTGTTTCCCCCTCTGCCCTATTGCTGGTGTTCAGCGCGTGTCTGGCATCTTGGGGCCCTCTGGGTTCTTTCACCCCTCCCTGTGTGTGATTGGGTTCCAGTTCAGCCGTGAGGCTCGCACGAGTGGCTCTGTCTGCGTGGGTTCCGGTTCGGCCGCGAGGCCCGCCTGTATGCCTATTTCCCTTCTTCCTGAGGGACTGGGGGGAGGGGTAGCTTAGGGGGTATTGTGTAGCTGGGGTGTGCGGTGGTGGGTCGGTCTCCCCTTGGCCTGGGTCGGCGCCCTGCTGGCCTCGGCCAGGGCCCAAGGGCTCACGACCAACCCAACGGATTACAGAACGCAAAAGCCATGAGCTCGACCGATCCATCCCCCATGCAGCTGCTCCAGCAATTGCATGCTCAGCTACAACAGGTATCGGGAGTCGTGAACGCACTGTCTCAACGGGTAGACACGCTGACTGTCACAGGGGCTGCGGAGGGCCCGCCAGCAGCTACTCCGCCGGGTTCCCATGCATGCGGCCGAGGGATTCGGGTGGCTACGCCCCCGAGGTACGAGGGCAACAGTAAGACCTGCCGGGGGTTCCTCAATCAATGCCAAATTGTCTTCGAGTTGCAGGCCCGGGATTTTCCTTCGGATCGGGCGAAGGTGGCTTATATTATCTCTCTACTGGCAGGCCCCGCTCTGGCCTGGGCCTCGCCCTTATGGGAGAAGAAGGATCCCCTCCTGGATAATTTGGCAGAGTTCTTGAAACAATTTCGGCTCATCTTTGAGGAACCCGGGAAGCCCTCTTCGGCGGCGACTCAGCTGTTGAACCTACATCAGGGGCGACTCTCTCTGGGTGAGTACGCCATCCAGTTTCGAACTTTGGCCGTGGAGCTAGGTTGGGATAACCCAAACCTGACTGCGGTATTCTGGCATGGGGTCTCGGCCAACATTAAGGACGAACTCACAGGCCGGGAGCTGCCCTCAGATCTGAACAACCTCATCCGTCTCTGCACCCAGGTGGACATCCGGTTCAGGGAGCGGGCCTGTGAACATCGCGCTGGTCAGCAGGTTGCAGGGGCTCACTCGAGGAGCTCGCATAAGAGCCCTGCTTCCCCGTCGCTGGGTGTGCCCGATGGGTCTGAACCTATGCAGGTTGACCGGGCGGCCTAGGAGAGACAGCGGAGACGCTCTAAGGGGCTGTGCCTGCATTGTGGAGTGAAGGGGCACTTTGTCCCTGAGTGCCCGAAGAGAAAGAAGTCGGGAAACCAGCAGCCCTGATACCGGCTAGGGAGACCGGGTCAGGGCCCAAGTCCTTCTCCCCTTGGATGCAGGTTTTGGTGCCAGTTCTACTGGCGATTAAGGATACCCCTTGTTTTGAGGCGCTAGTCGACTCGGGGGCAGGAGGCAACTTTATCAGCGCGGACCTGGTGCGGGTTCATCAAATTCCTACGATGGAGTTACCTCAGTCCATCACTGTCTCAGCGGCTTGGGGACTGGTTCAGGGAGTTCTCCGCTCCAGGACCGTGCCTATGACCATACGGGTAGGAGTCTTACACAAAGAAGTTATCTCCTTCTACGTCCTTCCGTCGGCCACTGAAGCCATAATCCTGGGATTACCCTGGCTTCGCCTGCATAACCCTTGTATTGATTGGGCCCGGGGTGAATTGACGGCGTGGGGCCCGGGCTGCCAGAAGGTCTGTTTGGATAAGGTCTCGCCAGCCCCAGTGACGCTTCCTTTGGATCGAGCCAATGTTATGTTACCGGGGCCCTACAGATCCTTTGGAGATGTTTTTTCCAAACAGCAAGCAGAGATTCTGCCTCCTCATCGCTCCTATGACTGTGCCATAGAGCTACTACCTGGCACTGAACCTCCCCGTGGCCGCGTATACCCCCTATCCCGGCCAGAGACGGAAGCCATGTCCCAGTATATTCAAGAGAACCTAGCTCGAGGCTTCATCCGGCCCTCTAAATCGCCCGCGGGGGCTGGATTCTTCTTCGTGGAGAAGAAGGATGGGGGGTTGCGCCCCTGTATTGACTACAGGGGACTCAATGCCATCACGCGGAAGGACAAATACCCCCTTCCCTTGATTTCTGAGATGTTTGACCGCCTCCAGGGGGCCCAGATCTTTTCCAAGCTCGATCTCAGGGGGGCCTACAACCTTGTGCGGATCAAGGAGGGGGATGAGTGGAAGACGGCGTTTAACACCCGCGACGGGCATTACGAATATCTGGTAATGCCGTTTGGACTTGCTAATGCTCCAGCCGTCTTCCAAGCCTTCATGAATGACATCTTCAGGGATCTCCTGTATAAGTTTGTGATGGTGTACTTGGACGACATTTTGATTTTTTGAAGGGCTGAGGAAGAGCACCAGGAGCACTTGAAGACCGTATTGCAGCAGTTGAGGGAGAACCACCTCTATGTGAAATTGGGAAAATGTGAATTCCATCGCTCCGAACTGCTCTTCCTGGGGTACATCATTTCTAACCACGGGCTGCGTATGGACCCCAGTAAGCTGACAGCCATCCTGCACTGGCAGCAACCTACGGGGCGTAAGGCTCTACAGCGCTTCTTAGGTTTTGCAAACTACTATAGGCAGTTTATTTGGAATTACTCGTCCCTGACTGCCCCTCTTACTGCCTTGACTAAGAAGAACGCTGACGCTCGCAACTGGTCGCCTGAGGCGTGTCAGGCCTTTGAGAATCTGAAACAGGCATTTGTTGGAGCTCCAGTGTTGCGCCATCCCAACCCGACAAATACATTTTTTGTGGAAGTAGATGCATCATCGGTTGGCGTAGGAGCAGTGCTGTCCCAGGCCCACCCCAGTGGGAAACTTCTCCCATGTGCATTCTTCTCTAAAAAGTATACCCCTGCCGAGAAGAATTATGCCATCGGGGATCAGGAGCTATTAGCCATTAAATTGGCCCTGGAAGAATGGCGTCATCTGCTGGAAGGGGCGCAGGAGCCCTTCACGGTGTTCACGGACCATAAAAACCTGACTTATTTATGAGAAGCGAGAAGGCTGAATCCTCGCCAGGCCTGGTGGGCACTATTCTTCTCCCGCTTTGATTTCATTCTGACTTATCGTCCAGCGGAGAAGAACATCAAGGCAGACGCCCTCTCCAGGTCCATGGAGGCTGACCTGAAGGAAGAACCCCTGCAGTATGTAATTAAACCCGATGTCATTGTGCCCGCAATGATGCTAGCAGTACCTGCAGGTATGACCTTTGTGCCACCCCGGCTGAGAGAAAAGACACTCCAATGGGGGCATGCCTCTCAAATGGCAGGACATCCCGGGATCCTGGGAACCAAGCGGTTCATCTCCCAGCAGTATTGGTGGCCTTTACTTGATCGGGATGTGCAGGAGTTCGTGGCTGCGTGTCCTGAGTGCGCCCAGCATAAAGCGGACCGTCGGAGACCCCAGGGGTTGCTGATGCCTTTACCGGTACCTGAGAGACCGTGGACCCACATTGCCATGGACTTTGTTACGGATCTGCCTAACTCTGAAGGGCACACAGTTGTCTGGGTAGTGGTGGACCGGTTTTCTAAAATGGCCCACTTCATACCCATGCCTACCCTTCCTTCGGCGGTGAAGCTGGCACAGTATTTCATCAGCGCTATTTTTCGTCTCCATGGTCTGCCAGAATCTATTACCTCTGATCGAGGAGTACAGTTTGTCTCAAAGTTCTGGAGAGCCCTGAATCAGGCCCTTGAAATAAAGCTGAACTTTTCGTCGGGATATCATCTGTACACGCAAGGGACATAAGATTTCTTGATGAAATCAAGGACAGCTTCATGGAACAGCTAGTTCAGGAGCCGACAAGAGAAGGAAAAATACTAGACTTAGTCCTTAGTGGTGCTCATGATCTAGTGCAGGGGGTAACGATACGAGGGCCGCTTGATAACAGTGATCATAATATGATCGGTTTTGATATTGGCATTGAAGGAAGTGAAACTAGGAAATCAAGTACGCTAGCGTTTAACTATAGAAAAGGTGATTACGACAAAATGAGAAAAATGGTGAAAAAAAGACTGAAAGGAGCAGCTCGCAGAGTAAAAAACTTGCATCAGGCGTGGATGCTGTTTAAAAACACCATCCTGGAGGTTCAGGACAAATATATTCCACGTATTAGAAAAAAGGGAAAAAAGACTAAACGTCAGCCGGCGTGGCTAAACAGTAAGATAAAGGAAATCATTAGAGCCAAAAAACAATCCTTCAGAAAGTGGAGAAGAGAACCAACTGAAAGTAACAGGATAGATCATAAGGAATGCCAAGCCAAATGCAAAGCGGAGATAAGGAGGGCAAAAAAGGACTTTGAGAAGAAATTAGCGTTGGAAGCAAAAATACATAGTAAAAACTTTTTTAGATACATTAAAAGCAGGAAACCGGCCAAAGAGTCGGTTGGGCCGCTGGACGAAAATGGTGTTAAAGGGGCGATCAAGGAGGACAAAGCCGTAGCGGAGAAATTAAATGAATTCTTTGCTTCGGTCTTCACCGAGGAGGATTTGGGGGGGACACCGGTGCCGGAAAGAATATTTGAAGCGGGGGAGTCGGAGAAACTAAACAAATTCTCTGTAACCTTGGAGGATGTAATGGGTCAGTTCAGCAAGCTGAAGAGTAGTAAATCACCGGGACCTGATGGTATTCATCCCAGAGTATTAATAGAACTAAAAAATGAACTTGCGGAGCTACTGTTAGAAATATGCAATCTGTCCCTAAAATCGAGTGTAATACCGGAAGACTGGAGGGTAGCCAATGTTACTCCGATTTTTAAGAAAGGTTCCAGAGGAGATCCGGGAAATTATAGACCGGTGAGTCTGACGTCGGTGCCGGGCAAGATGGTGGAGGCTATTATTAAGAATAAAATTGCAGAGCATATACAAAAACATGGACTGATGAGACAAAGTCAGCACGGATTTAGTGAAGGGAAGTCTTGCCTCACCAATCTAATGCATTTTTTTGAGGGGGTAAGCAAACATGTGGACAATGGGGAGCCGGTTGATATTGTATATCTGGATTTTCAGAAGGCGTTTGACAAAGTGCCACACGAAAGACTCCTGAAGAAATTGCAGAGTCATGGAATCGGAGGTAGGGTATTATTATGGATTAAGAACTGGTTGAAAGATAGGAAGCAGAGAGTAGGATTGCGTGGCCAGTATTCTCAGTGGAGGAGGGTAGTTAGTGGGGTCCCGCAGGGGTCTGTGCTGGGTCCGTTGCTTTTTAATGTATTTATAAATGACCTAGAGATGGGAATAACTAGTGAGGTAATTAAATTCGCCGATGACACAAAATTATTCAGGGTCGTCAAGTCGCAGGAGGAATGTGAACGATTACAGGAGGACCTTGCGAGACTGGGAGAATGGGCGTGCAAGTGGCAGATGAAGTTCAATGTTGACAAGTGCAAAGTGATGCATGTGGGTAAGAGGAACCCGAATTATAGCTACGTCTTGCAAGGTTCCGCGTTAGGAGTTACGGATCAAGAAAGGGATCTGGGTGTCGTCGTCGATGATACGCTGAAACCTTCTGCTCAGTGTGCTGCTGCGGCTAGGAAAGCGAATAGAATGTTGGGTGTTATTAGGAAGGGTATGGAGTCCAGGTGTGCGGATGTTATAATGCCGTTGTATCGCTCCATGGTGCGACCGCACCTGGAGTATTGTGTTCAGTACTGGTCTCCGTATCTCAAAAAAGATATAGTAGAATTGGAAAAGGTACAGCGAAGGGCGACGAAAATGATAATGGGGATGGGACGACTTTCCTATGAAGAGAGGCTGAGAAGGCTAGGGCTTTTCAGCTTGGAGAAGAGACGGCTGAGGGGAGATATGATAGAAGTGTATAAAATAATGAGTGGAATGGATCGGGTGGATGTGAAGCGACTGTTCACGCTATCCAAAAATAATAGGACTAGAGGGCATGAGTTGAAGCTACAGTGTGGTAAATTTAAAACGAATCGGAGAAAATTTTTCTTCACCCAACGTGTAATTAGACTCTGGAATTCGTTGCCGGAGAACGTGGTACGGGCGGTTAGCTTGACGGAGTTTAAAAAGGGGTTAGATAGATTCCTAAAGGACAAGTCCATAGACCGCTATTAAATGGACTTGGAAAAATTCCGCATTTTTAGGTATAACTTGTCTGGAATGTTTTTACGTTTGGGGAGCGTGCCAGGTGCCCTTGACCTGGATTGGCCACTGTCGGTGACAGGATGCTGGGCTAGATGGACCTTTGGTCTTTCCCAGTATGGCACTACTTATGTACTTATGTACTTATGTAATCCAATGGCCAAACAGAACGAGTGAACCAATGCTTGAAGCAGTTCCTACGGATGTATGTCAATGAGCACCACAACGACTGGAGTCAGCTGCTGCCTTGGGCAGAATTCGCTCATAACAACCGAGTGAGCTCGGCCACGGGTGCTTCGCCCTTTTACATCGTATATGGACGACATCCGCGGATACCAGCCCCCTTGAAAACCAACTTGGATGTCCCAGCAGCGGCCGATGCGGTGACCTCGCTCCAAGCAATTTGGTCATCAGTTCAGAAAGTGCTGCGAGTGACCTCCGCTCGTATGAAACGCCAAGCGGATCGGTCTCGCAGAGTGGAACCGCGCTTCCAGCCTGGCGACTTGGTGTGGTTGTCCACGCGTAATCTTCGTCTGAAGATTCCCTCCTCCCGCTTTGCACCTCAATTTGTGGGCCCGTATCCCATTTTGAGGCAAGTGAATCGGGTCTGTTATCAGCTAAAGTTACCACCTACATTACGGGTACATAACACCTTTCATGTGTCCTTGCTGAAGCCTGTGATTCTGAGAAAAGGGATTTTGCCCGTGTTGCCTGCTAGTCCAGCCATCTCAGCTTCCCAGGGGGAATACGAAGTCCGGGACGTCTTGGATGCAAGGCGCTTCCGGGGACATCTCCAGTATCTCATTGCGTGGAAGGGATATGGACCGGCAGACAACTCCTGGGAGGACGCTACTCATGTCCACGCGCCAGTCCTAGTCAGACGGTTCCATCGCCTTTTCCCTCGCAAACCTAAACCTTGTGGACGGGGTAGGGGGGGCCCTTGAAGGGGGGGTGATGTTATGATTCTGCCGCTTTGGCTGAGGGGGAGGGGGGACGTCTCTTCTGATTGGCTGCCAGGGGTTGTGCTGACGTCAGGGGATAGTACTTTAGCCTGCAGCTGAGGAGTTTCTCTGCTTTTGCGTTACTTACTTGGTGGTGACAGGAAAGCCTGATAGTTTCTCTCAGAACGTGCTCTAGGTTCTGACAGGGATCTGTGTTGATTTAGAGTATTCTTTTCCTTCCCTCTGGGTTAGCTGCTGCTGTGTGTGTGTGTGTAGGTAGCTCTGTAATCAGGGTCAGCTGCTCCGTTGTTTAGTGGGGGCTGGGCATTGCTCAGCCTCCGGGGCTCTGGGCTGAGTGAGAGCGTTCTCCTTTGTTTGTTTATTTTAAGGATTTCTCTTCCCAGTGTCCGGGCCTGCTGGCTCAGTGAGTTTAACCCTTTGTGTACTGTGTGTATTGTATTCCTGCCTCTGCCAGTGTGTTTGTTGGATGGGCCCCACTCCCTCTTGGGAGGGGAAGCGTTCTCTCTGATTGTTTGTTGATTTATGGCACTCTCTCTCTGCTGGCTCTACAAGCTTAATCCTTTGTGTTCTGTGTGCCTCTGTCTACAGTGGGTTTGAGGCAAAGGCTTTCTGCCTCCCTTTTGTGTTTGGTTCCTCTGGCTTCTGCCTGGGGCGCCTACCCTGGTGGGGGGGGAGGTTGCTGTGTTAGTTCCCCTGTCCTGCGCTAGTCCCCTGCGTGGGCGTGGCCCGCTCTGGTCCTTTGTTTCCCCCTCTGCCCTATTGCTGGTGTTCAGCGCGTGTCTGGCATCTTGGGGCCCTCTGGGTTCTTTCACTCCTCCCTGTGTGTGATTGGGTTCCAGTTCAGCCGTGAGGCTCGCATGAGTGGCTCTGTCTGCGTGGGTTCCGGTTCGGCCGTGAGGCCCGCCTGTATGCCTATTTCCCTTCTTCCTGAGGGACTGGGGGGAGGGGTAGCTTAGGGGGTATTGTGTAGCTGGGGTGTGCGGTGGTGGGTCGGTCTCCCCTTGGCCTGGGCTCACGACCAACCCAACGGATTACACCAAGAAAGGGATCTAGGTGTCGTCGTTGATGATTCGTTGAAACCTTCTGCTCAATGTAAGCAAATAGAATGTTAGGTATTATTAGGAAAGGAATGGAAAATAAAAATTAGGATGTTATAATGCCTTTGTATCGCTCCATGGTGCGACCGCACCTCGAATATTGTGTTCAATTCTGGTCACCGCATTTCAAGAAAGATATACTGGAATTAGAAAAGGTACATCGAAGGGTGACGAAAATGATAAAGGGAATGGGGCGACTTCCCTATGAGGAAAGGCTGAAGCGTCTAGGGCTCTTCAGCTTGGACAAAAGAAGGCTGAGGGGAGATATGATAGAGGTCTATAAAATAATGAGTGGAGTGGAACGGGTAGATGTCACTCGTTTGTTTACTCCAGTTTAAATAAAACAATATTTAAATAGGATAGAAGAGAATAAGAAAAACATATGGGGGAATTGTATAAATAGGATGCAATTCTAAAAAGGGCACGTGCCCTCTAAAGAATAACACTTCCTGCTGATTCCCATGCGTAGCTTTGGGCGCCAAACTTACGCCTGCTAAGACCTTGTGGAAATGCTGGTGCCTGAGTTAGGTGCACCTACCCGGTATCCTACCAGGGCTCTTCAAGGTAGGACTGGGGAGGGCCCACTTTAGCTCAGGGTGTGTGGGAGGGTGCGGCAACTGCAGTGGGGGGAGCTGTTGTTTGCGGAAGGGGGCGGTGGGGCAGCAGGCAGTGGCTGAGGGGGCCCCAATGACCTTTACTGCCTGGGTGCCCCGACCACTGTCAGTCCGCCCCTGCCTGCCTACCTTATACAATAGCACACAGCCAAATGCAAATTAATAATTGGTTATCACCCAATTATTGAAGGTTAAGAGCTTGTTAACCAATTGATTTGCGTTCACATCTCAGCATTGTACTTAAATTTGGGACCAGCCACAAAAGTACGTCCGTGCTTTGGTGAAACCACCTGCATTTCAAGAGCAGAGTGTGTATCACCAGAGACGTTATTTCCATGTTCACCCATTTGCACCTTTCATTGGCATTTTTAGAGACCTGAGAATTGGCATTCTCCTTGGAAGGGTTGCTATAATTTGACTTTGTTCACATTTGTAAGAACCCCCTGATGCAGGCAGCCCAAACACGGACTGCGTTGGGTCCAGGGATGTAGCCAGACTTTGGCGGGAGGGGGTCCAGAGCCCAAGGTGAGGGGGGCACATTTTAGCCCCCCCCCCCGGCGCCACCGACCCCTCCCCGCCCGCCATTGCCCACCCCCCCGCCACCACCACCACCACCACCAACAACAACAACTTTGACCCCCCTATCCCGCCACCACCCTTCCCCCGCTGCCGCCATCATCTACCTTTGCTGGCGGGGGTTGCCAGCCGAGGTCCTCTTCTTCTGGCGCAAGGCTTCGTTCTGTTTCTGTGAGTCTGACGTCCTGCACATTGTACGTGCAGGACGTCAGACTCACAGAAACAGAACGAAGCCTTGCGCCGGAAGAAGAGGACCTCAGCTGGCGGGGGTTGGTGTCCCCCGCCAGCAAAGGTAGGCGACAGCGGATTGGCGGCGGGAGGAGGGGTCGAGAGGGTCGTCGGCAGGGGGGTCCAGGGCCAAATCTATGGGGGCCCAGGCCCCCATGGCCCCATGTAGCTACGCCACTGATCAATAAACGTCTGAGTTTGATGCCCTAACCTTTGAAGGCCCTTCGTATTTTTATGTTTGATGCTCTTCTGGCGTGCTTTGGATTCCCTCTATCACAGTTACTCAAATTTGGATGCCATGTATAGCATCTGGGGGATACTGCTCTACACCCCTCAAGCACACTTATTCCCATTACATCTACACCCCCTCCAAAAATCCAACAAATTATGCACAGATGTTCTGAGGCATCATCCCCAAAATTCTATGAAGGGCACTTAAACTTGCATGCACAAATTCAGGTGCACACCCAATTTGCATGCCCAATTTAATTGAATAATGAGCCAATTAGCACCTGTAATTTGGGTGCTAATAATCATCAGCACTAATTGGCAATCATTTAAATTTACATGCACATTTTTAGCCGCTTGGAATCCACAAATAAATACAGCCACGGGAGGGTGATGGGGCAGATCGGGGGCATTCCTACAATGGATGCACTGTTATAGAATAAGGTTTCTCTGCCTAACTTACACACAAGGATTTACACCAGGGTTTATGTCATGTAAATTGCCATTTATAGAATTTGGTCCCATATGTGCACACGTGTGCACTTCTCTATACAGGCACGCAACACACAGAACCTCCTGCAACAAAGCACAGACGTAGAAATGAGAGCCGCAGCCTGCAGAAGTCATGTACAAGCAACTGTTCCCAGTCCTTGGGGAGCAGCTTCCGTCACATGCACACTGACACGCAAGTCATGCAAACAACACACAGATGATGCATGCACGTGTGTGCAGCATGTGTGCACCCACCGAGTTGCCACGACCTTGTCTCGCTCCTGCCAAAGTTTGAATTTTAGAATGAGTTGCTTCTCGTGTCTTGATACCCTGCACACTCTGTTGCCATGGAGACAGTCCTTGATCTCTCGCCTCCTCCTACTCCAAGTGCTGCAGCTGTAGAGAGGCTGTTTATCAGAGCCCAGTGGAAAGAACCAGTCAGCGGTGTTCTGCGCACATGGGAGGCCAGCTGACCACTGTGGACAACTGCTTCACTCCCCACCATTATTAGCAAGGTCTGTGTGTGCAGAGTTGTTGTTATATATCTCTGCACACCTCCTCCCTTCCCCATCATGCTGAAATGCAGTCTAAGATCGGTCAGCCTGGTGCCTCAGTGGCATTTCTGCACTGGGATCAATGTCTCCAAATAAGTTATTTATTTAGAGTTTGCTCACACCTTTTTCAGAAGTAGCTCAAGGTGAGTTACATTCAGGTACTCTGGATATTTCTCTGTCCCAGGAGGAGGGCTCACAATCTAAGTTTGTACCTGAGGCAATGGAGGGTTAAGTGACTTGCCCAAGATCACAAGGAGCAGCAGTGGGATTTGAACTGGCCACCTCTGGATTGCAAGACCGGTGCTTTAACCACTAGGCCACTCCTCCACTAGCAACATTCCATCTAGAATCTTAAAAAGTGGCAACATTCCATGTAGAGTCTTCAATAGTAGCAACATTCCATATATTTATTTGGATTTTTCTCACACCTTTTTCAGTAGTAGCTCAAGGTGAGTTACATTGGGTATTTCTCTGTCCCAGGAGGGCTCACAATCTAAGTTTGTACCTGAGGCAATGGAGGGTTAAGTGACTTGCCCAAGATCACAAGGAGCAGCAGTGGGATTTGAACAGGCCACCTCTGGATTGCAAGACCGGTGCTCTAACCACTAGGCCACTTCAAGCTAGTTTTGTGCATGCCATGATAGTAACGAACCTCACTCCTAAGTCAGGGTATGTGGAATATTTATTTATTAGGATTTATTTGACATCTTTTGGGTTTTTTTAGGAATTCACTCAAGGCAGTGTACAGTAAGAATAAGTCTAAACATAAGAAATAGACAATTACAGCAAAGTATAGCATAGAAGGTCAACACTTTACGTAATAAAACATTTTAATAGACAGCATAGGATGCAGACAAAGGTGGAACATATAGATAGTTAAGATAGAGTAACAGGTGTAAGGGCGATTAATTTAAGAAAGTTGAACATCAGGTCAGAAAGATGCTTGAATATTATCTTAGCTAGGGTAAGAGTGGATAAACATGTCCTCAGCGGCGTAGCAACGGCGGGGCGGTAGGGGCAGTCCGCCCCAGGTGCACGCCACTGGAGGGGTGCAGAGAACAGCCGCAAGCCTGTTGGCTTCGCTGTTTCCCTGCTCCCTCTGCCCCGGAACAGGTTACTTCCTGTTCCGGGGCAGAGGGTGCAGGGAGCCAGCGGAGCCAAGAGCCGCGTGGCTGCTCTCAGTAGCCAAGAATGCACCCGGGGTGCGGGTTGATGCGCTGGGGGGGTATCATTGCACTGGGGGGGGGGGGGGTGTTGTGCTGCACCCGGGGGGGGGGGGGGGGGTGCGCATCGGCGATCCGCCCCGGGTGGCAGCCGACCTAGGATCGTCACTGGATGTCCTGCTATAGAATGTGCATCCGGTGTCATTCCTTGTGTGTGTGTCTGAGTAGCAAGTGAGTTACTTCTTCCATTAAAGGCCTGGTTGAAGAGTCAAGCTTCCACCTGCTTCCTGAAGTAGTAGAGATAGTCTTTCAAATTTACTGCTAACGCTCATCCTGGTACTTGCATCACACCAGAGACAGCTTCCTTCT
Source organism: Microcaecilia unicolor (assembly GCF_901765095.1). Classification (NCBI taxonomy): domain Eukaryota; kingdom Metazoa; phylum Chordata; class Amphibia; order Gymnophiona; family Siphonopidae; genus Microcaecilia; species Microcaecilia unicolor. The sequence continues at coordinate 193,267,645 of NC_044041.1, forward strand.
GCACTGCGATATGGAGGACCTGGATTTGATTCTCAGCTGCGGTGCTCCAGTCCCTGGTTCTGCTAAGGATGCTGTGGAAGAAGTGCTTCCAACCCCTCAGGAAGGGAACCCCCCCCCCCCCCCGTCACTGCTCAGCAGTTATGCCTCTTGCCTGATGCGGGATGAATGCAGAGCAAGCTGTTCTGGGTCCTTAGTGAATGACTGTCACAAGTGACTGAGCTAGGTGCATGTTGGGGGGGGGGGGGGGGTGAATGGAGACTAGAAGGTCAAAGGAGCAGAAGGAACCTGCCAGGCTAAAATAAAAGATTACCTGTCATTTTGCTGACTCAGTTTTCCTGGGTAATGGAAGCATTTTGCTTTGGTGGCAGCTGCCTGTACTGGAGGCTTAATCTCCAACAAAGGACATCTGTGTATTAATGTCTACCCAGCTATTTAAGACATAAATATAAGAGATATGAAGGAGTGGATGGATCCAGATGGGAAGGATTAAAATGAATTGCCTCCCTAGACCATTTTATCTCTTCCAACATCTACCTGGAAATATCATCACAAAAACATTTCTTGGACTCAATAGTCAATTGACAAGGTTTATGTAGAATAAGAATAAAATAAACCATAGAAAAGAAAATAAGAAGATACCTTTTTTATTGGACTAACTTAATACATTTCTTGATTAGCTTTCGAAGGTTGCCCTTCTTCCTCAGATGGGAAATAAGCAAATGTGCTAGCTGACAGTGTATATAAGTGAAAACATTCAAGCATTACTATGACAGTAAAATAGATACCATTGGAGATTCTACATGGAATGTTGCTACTATTGGAGATTCTACATGGAATGTTGCTATTCCACTAGCAACATTCCATGTAGAAGGCTGCGCAGGCTTCTGTTTCTGTGAGTCTGACGTCCTGCACGTACGTGCAGGACGTCAGACTCACAGAAGCAGAAGCCTGCGCGGCCACATTGGTGATCTACAAGGGCCGACTTCTACATGGAATGTTGCTAGTGGAATAGCAACATTCCATGTAGAATCTGTAGAAATCAAACAAAATAAAACATGGAAAAGAAAATAAGATGATACCTTTTTTATTGGACTAACTTAATACATTTCTTGATTAGCTTTCGAAGGTGGCCCTTCTTCGTCAGATCAGAAATAAGCAAATGTTGGTAGATGACAGTATCTATAAGTGAAACATCAAAGCATTTCAGTGACAGTCTAACAGGGTGAGGGTGGGGTGGGTTAGATGAGAGACAGAGAGGGCCAGAGGGACAGGGAGATATGCATGGTGATAAGAGGGTGACAAGGCAGTAGAATTTCTATGGTTTATAAAATATATTGTTAGTCCAATAAAAAAGGTATCATAAGTACATAAATATATAAGTACATAAGTAATGCCACACTGGGAAAAGACCAAGGGTCCATCGAGCCCAGCATCCTGTCCACGACAGCGGCCAATCCAGGCCAAGGGCACCTGGCGAGCTTCCCAAACGTACAAACATTCTATACATGTTATTCCTAGAATTGTGGATTTTTCCCAAGTCCATTTAGTAGTGGTTTATGGACTTGCTCTTTAGGAAACCGTCTAACTCCTTTTTAAACTCTGCTAAGCTAACCGCCTTCACCACGTTCTCCAGCAATGAATTCCAGAGTTTAATTATACGTTGGGTGAAGAAAAGTTTTCTCCGATTTGTTTTAAATTTACTACACTGTAGTTTCATCGCATGCCCCCTAGTCCTAGTATTTTTTGAAAGCGTGAACAGATGCTTTACATCCTCTTCCACTCCACTAATTATTTTATATACCTCTATCATGTCTCCCCTCAGCCGTCTCTTCTCATCTTATTTTCTTTTCTATGTTTTATTTTATTCTATTTCTACTGATTATCTTTGGAAGTGGACTAACACGGCTACCACATCTCTCTACTGTAGAATAAGAAACTTCCCTGAACTGAATTAGAATTCTTGGACAAGACCAGGCGTGGTGGAAGGGCAGCCCTTCCCGATCATTACTCTGCTACTGGGCACCAAAGACCCCCAAATACATAAATGAACGGTTAAACTGAAAAGCAACCTCCTGCTCGCCCAAGCACCGTCCTTCGGCCACCATAGCACTGTTTGGATGGTACCAAGGTGGTCAGAGGAAATATTCATCTTGAAAAGCAAATCAAGGATGTAAAGTAATGCTCCATCAATTAAAAGCACAATTGTTTCTGGATTGTTGGTCTGTTCAAAACATTTGCAATAAATAAAAAGAAAAAGCCCAATCGCAACTAATACCAGGCCAATATTTAAAAACCTAAGAGGCCCGTGACTACCACGAGAATTTTTTTCACAGGTCCAGGGCAGCATAAAAAGGTTTACAGAGAGGATTCCATGCCAGTTTTTAGATTGAACTGCCAGGTTTGTCTTATTTTGTAATTAGAAGGAAGCCCCTGCTAGGTTTAAAGGCAGAAGGGAGGCAACAGAACTCCGCAGGTGTCTGAACAAAACCAAAAGTGAAAGCACCCATTGTCACTTGGTTTTCTGCATCTAAATATGAAACTTGCAAAGACTGTACGTGCAAGCAGTGGCGTAGCCAAGGGTGGGCTTGGGTGGGCCTGGGCCCACCCACTTTGAGCTCAGGCCCACCAGTAGCAGCACACCTATGATGTGGCCAGCAGAGATTCCCAAGCTGAAAACTCCCAACAACTGTCCCTCCTGCATACCTTATAAATAGCAGATCTTCGCCTGCAGGAAGCAGCGACTGATACATACTGCTTACACCGGCCCCACAGCCTTCTCTCTGACGTATTCCCGCCTATGCGGAAACAGGAAGCTGCATCAGTGGAAAGGATGTGGGGCCTAAATGAGTAGTGTGTATTAGTTGCTCCTCACTGAAAATCTGAAATTTAAAAGGTGTGCAGGAGAGGAGGGATATTTGAGAGACCATATGGCATGCAGGCAAGAGGAGAGACCAAATCACCTATGGGATGGGGTGGGGTTCTTCTGCCCACCCATCTTGGGCCCAGGCCCACCCAAAATTGGGTGTCTGGCTATGCCCCTGCGTGCAAGTGATTTTTGCAAGGCTTATATTAGGTGCAGAGGAACAGGCATCGATCTGTGCTTCCATTTTCAATTTTTGTTTGAACATATGTACAAGACGCCTGCTTGCTGCAAAACCTTTGTGTGCATGTGGCTGTCTTATTAGTCCCTCCCCCCCCCCCCCCCCCCCATTAGCTGTACATTTCCCGTGCATAAAATTTGCGTGCGATTGATTCAGAATGCTGCAGCAAGACTAACAGAAGGTTGCAAGCGACGTGACCACATCACACCATTTTTGTAAAACCTTCACTGGCTACCAGTACAATACAGGGCTAAATTTAAAACTCTTTGTCTGATCTTCAAGGCCCTGAAAGGAAATGGCCCCGAGTACCTGAAGAATAGGAATGAACCTCCACACACCAGGGGCGTAGCCACACAGCCAATTTTGGGTGGGCCTGAGCCCAAAATGGATGGACACAGAATTCAGCCCATCCTGCCCCCCCCCCCCCCAACTGTGCTCGCCACATTCTGCCTCTCTCCCTACCCTCAAACGCAAAATATTAAATACCCGAGCTGGTGGGGATCCGTAAACTGCACCAGCTGATCATTTCCTCCTCCTCGGGTAGCCGGTGCTCTTCCAAACAGCAGCCAGCAGCACTTGACTTGAGCTGACGCCGCTGACAGTAGTCTGTACATGCTCAGTGCTTTCGCCTGGTGATAACTGAGCATGTGCAGAGGGGCCGGTGTGCGGTGCCAGCTCCCGTTTGGAAAGGCATTGGCTGCCTGAGGAGGAAATCTTTAGCTGGTGGGGTTTGGGGATTCCCACCAACCACAGCAAGAGAGCCACAATATGGGGTGGGCCAGAGTACAAATTGGGTGGGCCACAGCCCACCCAGGCCCACCTGTAGCTACGCCAATACCACACACTGCCACGGACACTAAGGTCCTCTCAAGGACTATCACTAACCATACCTTCTCCAAAAGACATTACATGATGTGATACCCGCAAGCGAGCCTTCTCCGGAGTAGCCCCCACACTCTGGAATGCATTGCCCGAAAGGCTCCGCTTAACACAAGACTACCTCTACTTCAGGAAGCAGGTGAAAGCTTGGCTCTTCAACCAAGCCTTTAACGGAAGAAGTAACTAACTCGTTAGTTTCACTCACACACAAGGAGTGACTCAGGTTGCACATACTGCAGCAGGACATGTTTATCCACTCCTACCCTAGCTGAGATAATTTTTAACCATCTCTCTGACCTCATGTGCACCTTTCGTTAAATTAGTTACCTTACTTTCTAACTCTTCTTATTCTCTTACCTATCTATATGTTTCATCTTTGCTCATACCGTTCACTGTCAATTAAAATGTTCTATTACATAATGTGTTGACATTGTAAGTTGTCTGCTATGCCATTCTTTGTATTGCTGTTTGAATATTTTTACCGCTGTAATTGCCTATTGCTCATGTTTGATGTATTCTTACTGGACACCGCCTTGAGTGAATTCCTAGGCGGTAAATAAATCCTAATTAAGTAATTCATTTATCATTTATTCATTTTATATACCGTTTCTTATTGCTGCTGCAAAACAGAGCGGTTTACATTTTTAAAAACACAACTCATACATACAAACAAATAAGAACGCCAATCATTGATAGAAAAGCCCAGCAACCCAAAATGACAACGAAGGACATACCTAATAAAATCTACAAATTAAATACAGTTAAGCCTAAACTTCTACACCTTCTCTGCTATCATAAGTTCTGTTCAATACAGTTTGCGAAGGGAAAAGTTTTCAGAAGTTTTCGAAAGTGAATGTAGGACTTCTCTAGTCTAATCTCTTTTGGAAGCCCATTCCAAAGAGAGGGAGACAGAAAAAAAGCTGATCCTCGTGTAGATTCCCAATGAGCCATAGCAAGCGGAGGAATGACTAGCCTGTTATCTGTTAATGATCTAAGTGTCCGCATAGGGAATCGTCAAATTTGATAGGTAGCTAGACATCCATGCAGGGCTCTTCCATGACCCTTCTGCATTGGACTCTAGGTCCCTAATGCATCACGACTAACATTCCGCCAGTGAAGTGACTTTTCCGCATACAGTTCAAACTCCTTTTATTGACCTATAAGTGCATTCACTCTGCAGCTCCTCAGTACCTCTCCACTCTCATCTCTCCCTACATTCCTCCCTGGGAACTCCGTTCACTGGGTAAATCTTTCTTATCTGCACCCTTCTCCTCCACGGCTAACTCCAGACTCCGTTCCTTTTATCTTGCTGCACCATATGCCTGGAATAGACGACCTGAGCCGGTTCGTCAAGCTCCATCTCTGACCGTCTTCAAATCTAAGCTAAAAGCCCACCTTTTTGATGCTGCTTTTAACTCCTAACCCTTGCTCACTTGTTCAGAACCCTTATCATCCTCACTTTAATATTCCCTTATCTCTTGTTTGACCTGTTTGTCTGTCCTAATTAGATTGTAAGCTCTGTCGAGCAGGGACTGTCTCTTCATGTTCAAGCGTACAGCGCTGCGTACGTCTAGTAGTGCTATAGAAATGATAAGTAGTAGTAGTCTTTGGGATTCCGGAATCTTGCTGCTCTTTGGGATTTCGGAATCTTGCTGCTCTTTGGGGTTCTGCACGGAATCTTGCTACTCTTTGGGATTCCAGAATCTTGCTACTCTTTGTCCTTATCCCTTATTTGTCCTGTCTGTCCTAATTAGATTGTAAGCTCTGTCGAGCAGGGACTGTCTCTTCATGTTCAAGCGTACAGCGCTGCGTACGTCTAGTAGTGCTTTAGAAATGATAAGTAGTAGTAGTAGTAATGTCAGAAATCCAAGACTGGCTCAAAATCTTCCTGCTGAGGATGTGAGATAGTTTCTGTTCTAGCTGGAATAATCCCTTAGCAAAACCATACATCCACTAATCTTTAAAGAGACGATTGCTCCTCCTGTACAGAAAGTGTGGGATCTCAGCTAAGTTCATGGTACAGGGAGGGGCAGAGCAGTCCACACCTGGACTCCTCCCAGCCCTTCTTCTCCCAGGCTGCAGCTGCGTCGGGTATCAGCTGTCAGTCGCCTCCTCTGGCCTGGCTCCCGGTTGCTTTGGCTGCTGGTGTCTCTTTCCGGATCGCTTTCACCGCCCCCCCCCCCCCCCCCCCCCCCATCGGAGAGAAGGAGCGATCTCGTCCTGGAGACTTCTCCACCCCGGGCACAGTCAGCCATGAATCCCCGGGCCTCAGCTCTCCAGGCTCCCCTGCTACTGCCGCTGCTCCTCCTGCTCTCCGGCAGAGGATGGGCTCAGAGCCCAGCAGGTAACTCTCTCCCTATTCTGTTGGCTTCTTCCCTCCTCTGATCCCACTTGGAGACATTAAATCCTAGCCCTGTTGGGAGCCTCTTGTTTGGGTTCTGTAGTATTCTCCCTGCTGTATCCCTATTCATCGTCTGATGTACTAAGATAGCGCTCGGTGGCTGGAAGAGCCTGAGTCAACAGGTCACACGTCCGTCAGTCGTGAGAAATTTGTCTTTTTTGGGGGGCGTGTAAAACTTGACCCTGTTCTCCTGTCTCTACAAGTGTCCTTCCTCCAGATCGGTCTAGAAAACCATTTCGGTGATAACGTTTTATCTGGTTTTTAATTCGAGGGCTTTGCCTTACCAGGGGCACAGAAGTGGCCTCAGGTCTGTCTCCCCAACCAGGTTTTAAAAATTAGCTATTAAGGTCCCGCAGAGCAGCTTCTCGGAGTTTGACTGAAAAGCCCGGTGTGGGGTCTCTTCGGAGTCTTACAGCCGCCTCCTCTCTGCCAGTGCTGGGGCTTTTGGGGGAGTCATTTTAGCTCCCCAAACCTTTTGGAGGAAAGAAAAAAAATTAGACGTAAACTGTTCTAATGGCTTTCGAAAATCAGAATATTCCTTTTTTTTTTTTTTGTAATCGTAAATACAAGATACTTTCAGTCGTTGTCCCGTTCTGCCGTCTTACTGCAAAAGTTGCTTTTCTCAGTTAAAGATATTTTGAGTTTTCTCTTTCACAAGACGCCAGTTTAGCGATTTTCACCAGAAATGTTTAAAAAGCAGCGCTCATATTAAGATCATTTTTTTAAAAGCAACGAACGGGGTTATTTTTATGCTTCGTGTGTGTTGTTGTTTTTTGTTTTTTTTTTTTCTCCAGGAGAATAAGGATATTGTGTCCCCACCTCCTCCACCACTCCAGCCCCTCGGGGGTAAAGGTGAATCGCGTCCAGAAACCGGTGCCAACACCAGTGTTGTAAACAGCCAAAGTAACCTTTGGGGAACAAACTGGTTTAGACAGAGTTTCACCTAATAATATACCCTTCTATTCCAAGCAAGTATAAAAATAAAACCTTAGATATATCTTTGGCCACCCCAAAAGCCCCAGAAAGAGAACCTGTTGGAGAAGGGGTTAAAAGGCTGGTGAAGGGAGATCTCTAGTTTGGGGGGGGGGGGGGGGTTAACCAAGAAACTTTATTAAGCTTTCACCAATATACAAAGTCCAAAAACATTCAGAATAATGAAACAATAGTCAATGTTCATTTTGTTCAGGTGGTTTCAGGACTGTGCTATCTGTGTTGCTAGAAAGAGGACCCAAATTTACACCCATAAGTACATAAGTAGTGCCATACTGGGAAAGACCAAAGGTCCATCTAGCCCAGCATCCTGTCACCGACAGTGGCCAATCCAGGTCAAGGGCACCTGGCACGCTCCCCAAACGTAAAAACATTCCAGACAAGTTATACCTAAAAATGAGGAATTTTTCCAGTCCATTTAATAGCGGTCTATGGACTTGTCCTTTAGGAATCTATCTAACCCCTTTTTAAACTCCGTCAAGCTAACCGCCCGTACCACGTTCTCCGGCAATGAATTCCAGAGTCTAATTACACGTTGGGTGAAGAAAAATTTTCTCCGATTCGTTTTAAATTTACCACACTGTAGCTTCAACTCATGCCCTCTAGTCCTAGTATTTTTGGATAGCGTGAACAGTCGCTTCACATCCACCCGATCCATTCCACTCATTATTTTATACACTTCTATCATATCTCCCCTCAGCCGTCTCTTCTCCAAGCTGAAAAGCCCTAGCCTTCTCAGCCTCTCTTCATAGGAAAGTCGTCCCATCCCCACTATCATTTTCGTCGCCCTTCGCTGTACCTTTTCCAATTCTACTATATCTTTTTTGAGATACGGAGACCAGTACTGAACACAATACTCCAGGTGCGGTCGCACCATGGAGCGATACAACGGCATTATAACATCCGCACACCTGGACTCCATACCCTTCCTAATAACACCCAACATTCTATTCGCTTTCCTAGCCGCAGCAGCACACTGAGCAGAAGGTTTCAGCGTATCATCGACGACGACACCCAGATCCCTTTCTTGATCCGTAACTCCTAACGCGGAACCTTGCAAGACGTAGCTATAATTCGGGTTCCTCTTACCCACATGCATCACTTTGCACTTGTCAACATTGAACTTCATCTGCCACTTGCACGCCCATTCTCCCAGTCTCGCAAGGTCCTCCTGTAATCGTTCACATTCCTCCTGCGACTTGACGACCCTGAATAATTTTGTGTCATCGGCGAATTTAATTACCTCACTAGTTATTCCCATCTCTAGGTCATTTATAAATACATTAAAAAGCAACGGACCCAGCACAGACCCCTGCGGGACCCCACTAACTACCCTCCTCCACTGAGAATACTGGCCACGCAATCCTACTCTCTGCTTCCTATCTTTCAACCAGTTCTTAATCCATAATAATACCCTACCTCCGATTCCATGACTCTGCAATTTCTTCAGGAGTCTTTCGTGCGGCACTTTGTCAAACGCCTTCTGAAAATCCAGATATACAATATCAACCGGCTCCCCATTGTCCACATGTTTGCTTACCCCCTCAAAAAAATGCATTAGATTGGTGAGGCAAGACTTCCCTTCACTAAATCCGTGCTGACTTTGTCTCATCAGTCCATGTTTTTGTATATGCTCTGCAATTTTATTCTTAATAATAGCCTCCACCATCTTGCCCGGCACCGACGTCAGACTCACCGGTCTATAATTTCCCGGATCTCCTCTGGAACCTTTCTTAAAAATCGGAGTAACATTGGCTACCCTCCAGTCTTCCGGTATTACACTCGATTTTAGGGACAGATTGCATATTTCTAACAGTAGCTCCGCAAGTTCATTTTTTAGTTCTATTAATACTCTGGGATGAATACCATCAGGTCCCGGTGATTTACTACTCTTCAGCTTGCTGAACTGACCCATTACATCCTCCAAGGTTACAGAGAATTTGTTTAGTTTCTCCGACTCCCCCGCTTCAAATATTCTTTCCGGCACCGGTGTCCCCCCCAAATCCTCCTCGGTGAAGACCGAAGCAAAGAATTCATTTAATTTCTCCGCTACGGCTTTGTCCTCCTTGATCGCCCCTTTAACACCATTTTCGTCCAGCGGCCCAACCGACTCTTTGGCCGGTTTCCTGCTTTTAATGTATCTAAAAAAGTTTTTACTATGTATTTTTGCTTCCAACGCTAATTTCTTCTCAAAGTCCTTTTTTGCCCTCCTTATCTCCGCTTTGCATTTGGCTTGGCATTCCTTATGATCTATCCTGTTACTTTCAGTTGGTTCTCTTCTCCACTTTCTGAAGGATTGTTTTTTGGCTCTAATGATTTCCTTTATCTTACTGTTTAGCCACGCCGGCTGACGTTTAGTCTTTTTTCCCTTTTTTCTAATACGTGGAATATATTTGTCCTGAACCTCCAGGATGGTGTTTTTAAACAGCATCCACGCCTGATGCAAGTTTTTTACTCTGCGAGCTGCTCCTTTCAGTCTTTTTTTCACCATTTTTCTCATTTTGTCGTAATCACCTTTTCTATAGTTAAACGCTAGCGTACTTGATTTCCTAGTTTCACTTCCTTCAATGCCAATATCAAAACCGATCATATTATGATCACTGTTATCAAGCGGCCCTCGTATCGTTACCCCCTGCACTAGATCATGAGCACCACTAAGGACTAAGTCTAGTATTTTTCCTTCTCTTGTCGGCTCCTGAACTAGCTGTTCCATGAAGCTGTCCTTGATTTCATCAAGAAATCTTATGTCCCTTGCGTGTACAGATGTTACATTAACCCAGTCTATATGCGGGTAATTGAAATCCCCCATTATTATTGTGTTGCCCAGTTTGTTTGCGTCCCTGATTTCCTTTAACATTTCCGCATCCGTCTGTTCGTCCTGGCCAGGCGGACGGTAGTACACTCCTATCACTATCCTTTTCCCCTTTGCACATGGAATTTCAATCCACAGTGATTCCAAGGAGTGTTTTGCTTCCTGCAGAATTTTCAATCTATTTGATTCAAGGCTCTCGTTAATATACAATGCTACCCCTCCACCAATCCGATTCACCCTATCACTACGATATAATTTGTACCCCGGTATGACAGTGTCCCACTGGTTATCCTCCTTCCACCAGGTCTCAGAGATGCCTATTATATCTAATTTTTCATTTAGTGCAATATATTCTAACTCCCCCATCTTATTTCTTAGGCTCCTGGCATTCGCATATAGACATTTCAAACTATGTTTGTTGTTCCTAAGTACATCATGCTTAGTACTTGACAGTATTAATTGGCAATCTTTTGTCTGATTTTTATTGTTATTTAAAGATACCCGATCTACTACAATCTCTTTTGCAACCTCACTATCAGGATACTCTATCTTCCCTGTTATGGTGATATCTTTGAAAGATACCTTATCCCGAACCATGCTCTTTTGAGCGACTGTCGGCCTTCCCCCCATTTCTAGTTTAAAAGCTGCTCTATCTCCTTCTTAAACGCCGATGCCAGCAGCCTGGTCCCACTCTGGTTAAGATGGAGCCCATCCTTTCGGAATAGGCTCCCCCTTCCCCAGAATGTTGCCCAGTTCCTAACAAATCTAACGCCCTCCTCCCTGCACCATCGTCTCATCCACGCATTGAGACTCTGGAGCTCTGCCTGTCTCTTGGGCCCTGCGCGTGGCACAGGTAGCATTTCAGAAAATGCTACCCTGGAGGATCTGGATTTCAGCTTTCTACCTAAGAGCCTAAATTTTGCTTCCAGAACCTCTCTCCCACATTTTCCTATGTCATTGGTACCCACATGTACCAAGACAGCGGACTCCTCCCCAGCACTATCTAGAATCCTATCTAGGTGACACGTGAGGTCCGCCACCTTCGCACCAGGCAGGCAAGTCACCAGGCGATCCTCACGTCCACCAGCCACCCAGCTATCTATATGCCTAATGATCGAATCACCAAGTACAACAGCTGTCCTAACCTTTCCCTCCCGGGCAACATTTGGAGATATATCCTCGGTGCGAAAGGATAATACATCCCCTGGTGGGCAGGTCCTGGCTACAGGAGTACTTCCTACTTCACCAGGGTGATGCTCTCCTTCTAGGAGACCTCCCTCCTCCAAGGTAGCACAGGGGCTACCTGACTGGAGGTGGGACTTCTCTACAACATCCCTGTAGGTCTCCTCTATGTACCTCTCTGTCTCCCTCAGCTCCATCAAGTCTGCTACTCTAGCCTCAAGGGAACGGACACGTTCTCTGAGAGCTAGGAGCTCTTTGCATCGGGCACACACATATGACACCTCACCAATTGGGAGATAATCATACATGTGACACTCAATGCAAAAGACTGGATAGCACCCCTCTCGCTGCTGGACTGCTGACTTCATCTTAGTGTTTTTTGAGTTTTTCCGTAATTTAAAACTTGCTAAAGTATTAAGGATATCAGCCTATCACTAACTTACAGTTCCTCCTTTAAACCCCAATCTTCAAGTTCCGAAAGCACAAGCAAAATTTGTTCACTTACCAGATTCTTGTAATTTTGCACTGGCTGCAGTTGCAGAAGACTGGCGAGGGAGGGGTACCCAATTCTTTTTTTTTTTTAATTTTCATTATGGGAATTTTCATTTTGCTTGGGTTTTCTTGGCCATTATGTCAACATTGGGGACAGCTTGCCTTCTTTGCAAACGCATAGCTAGGTAAATAGCTACTGGAAAAATGCCCACTCTCTCTGTGGGTACATTTATTTATTTATTGCATGTATACCCCGCTCTTTCTCGCTCGATAGCAGGTTCAATGCGGCTTACAATGTATGGGTACAAAGTGTTATAAAGATAACATATTGTAAGGGTACAAGTGTCATAGATGTAATACAATGTATGGGTAAAAGTATCACAAAGATAATACAATTGTGTAGAGAAGGACAAGATGAAGAGAGGTGGGGGAGGGTTGAGGCATGTTTAATGTTAGGGTGTGGATTTTGATCGTGAATTAGGTTGGGTCGTTTGGATAGGCTGGTTTGAAGAGGTATGTTTTCAGCAGCTTTCTGAAGCGAAGATGTTCATTAGTCGTTCGGATGAATCTTGGTATGGCGTTCCAAAGTTGGCTGCCTATAACGGAGAAGTTGGATGCATAGTAGGTTTTGTATTTGAGACCTTTGCAATTAGGCAGATGAAAATTGAGATAAGTTCGAGAGGATTTGTACCTGTTCCTGGCTGGAAGGTCGATTAGATTGGTCATGTAACTTGGAGATTCTCCGTGGAGGATCTTGTGGATCAGTGTGTGGGCTTTGAAGTTTATTCGTTCCTTGATGGGGAGCCAGTGGAGTTTTTCATGAAGTGGTGTTGCACTGATGGTGCTCTGTCCGTTTCATTTTCACTGCACCATGGAGCGATACAAAGGCATTATAACAGGGAGAGTTAGAGAGTAAGTATATTAATGTTTAGTCATGAAGAAGTGGAACCTGTGTAGAACCTTGTTGGGCAGAATGGATGGACCATGCCAGACTTCATCTGCTGATGTTTACTGGGTTACTAGTTTACCTAATGGTTAAGCCAGACCTGACTGTAGGCAGGGTCTTACAAGTGCATTTGAAAAGCAAGACTACAAATCCCTGCATGCACCTGGGGTAAAACCAGGATTGGATAAGCCTGTTCTGAGCAATATGGAGCCATTTGGCAACCCTAAACAAATTTTCCTGCTTATTCCCCAGGACACACCCATCCCTCAGCAAGGTAAGCAGTGACTTAAAAGAGCTACCGGTGCTCGAGGTGCTCCATCTTCCCTCCTCGCCCCAAGGAAGGTGCTGGTTCTGTTTACCCAAAGTGTAGCTGACACTGAAAAGTCAACTGCATGGTCTCTCCTTAGGGTTAGGTCAGGACAACTGTTCCCCTCCCCCATTAATCCATCACTGCTAGAAGGGCAGGAGCAGCTCTGTCAGTAAGCAGGTGCATTGGCTGAAATGAGCTGAAGAGTTTCAGTACTGGAATAATAGGGAATCCTGGGTGGTAGGACTGATTTGCACTAGCAGAGCTATGTGTGGGTTTCGGTATTGTAATTTTGGGACTGAGGTATATTGGCAAAGCTGTAAATGTCACAGAAACCAAAAAAATTCTCAGTTTTGTCGGGTCATTAACATGCGTACGGCCATTTCCTATTTAATCGAAAGAAAGATCTAGAGGTTGAGCTAATGAATCGGCATTTTACATTGTGAAAGAGTAGTGGTTCATTTCAAACCTTTTTAAATTACTGTCAAGACAACTTTGTCAATAACCCCCAGAGGAAAAGAACAGACTTGAAGAATGTATACCAAAAGTTCAAAACAAATGTAAAAACCTATTTCTTGATGCCAGTGGACACTAGGGATGGGCTGTTACTTGCAATGACATAAAAAACATAACCGATGAAGTTCTTCATATTCTTCTGCTTAAGAGCCCTTTCCACACTCTAATTACCTTTTGGATTTTGCAGACCAATGCAAGGACCTGGATTCCTGCAAAAAATGTATTGAAGGAGACACCCAGAGGAACATAACAGACTGTAAATGGATGCACTGCGAAATAGGTCAGGACTCTGGTGCAGGGAATGTGGGGGAGGGGAATTTGCATTTCTTTGGAGAGGTTTGCCATCTGTTTTTGAAAGCATGACCCTGTGATTTATGGAGGCACTGAGCTATGAAGTCTTATCCTGCCATGCACACTAAGGGGGAAGTTATCAACATGGGCTACCATTAAGACGGGTCATTTTCATGTTATTATGGGTTATTAGTAACTAGGTTTCATTGCATAAAATGGTTCCTGTGCTAAAACAGCAAGTGAACGGTAACATAACATGTTTTAACAGTAACCCACACTGATAACTTCCCCTCATAGTGCGAAGAGTTTCAGTCTCTGGTAATCAGAGCTGATATTGTGAAGTCACAATGCCTCATTCCACCAATGACTAAGAACTAACCTCATCAGTGATGTCATAATGCCTCATTCCACCAATGACTGAGTCAACCTCATTAGTGATGTCATAATGGCTTGTATACTTGACTCACTTTTAATACATATAGCAGTGACTTTGATATCTAGAAAAAATTCTTTTTGTTTAATTAAGGTGGGAAGTAATCAATGTGGGCTGCCATTAAGATGGGTTATTTTACTTTTAACACAGGCTATTAGTAACTAGGTCTCATGACATAAAATAGGACCGGAGCAAAAATAGCTGTGGTAAAATAACCCATCTTAACGGTAGCCCACGTTGACAACTTCTCTGGGTGTGAATATCCCTCAGACAGACCAGGGCTGGTGCCAGGGTATTAGGCGCCCTAGGTGAACCTTCAGCCTTGTGCCCCCTTCAGTTAATTTTCAGGGCACTTCCCCCCCCCCTCACCTTGATATTTTGCTAATTAAACTAGACAGTCATTGCTCCATCATGACCCCTTCCAGAGTGATCCTGTAAAAATGCAGAATTGGACACTTTGGGACCTTTTTACTGACATGCAGTAAGCGCAAGCGTGTACTTACTACAGTTTAAAATGTACTACAGTGGGATGCGCTCGGGTGTCCCAGAGCAGTTTTGGAATCGGCGCATGCTACTCATGCGCTAAAAATAAACTGTATTTTTTTAGCACCGGGGCATGTTTAGGGGTGGAGTGTGGGCGCAACTATGCTAATTGGCTTGCCTGATTAGCATAGGATTAGTGCATGGGCCCTTACTGTCACCTATTTTGTGGGCAGTAAGGACTCGTGCTAATGGCCACATGGGTGATAGTGTTATAAGCTTAATTGCGTTTGTCTAGTCTGGAATAAATACACATCTAAAAATAGCACTGGAACAGCACAGGGCTTTACCGGACCTATGATCAGAAATAATTGCATGCAAATTTAAGCACGCAATTCTCTCTGATTATGGGGTAGAAGTGTGGGAGGAAACGCCCTTATATGGTGTGAAGCCCCTCCCAGTGCATCCCAGAATGCACTGGACGGGGCAGGGCGCCACCATTTTGCAAGCGGCACCGATGGAAGAGGGCAGGCCACCTCCTTCCTCCAATGCAGCTAGGGGGTGGGGAAGGACCGCTAGACCACCGGGTGTGGGAGGGGATTTACCCACAGCCCACTGGGCCACCAGGGACATCAGTGGGATGCTGGGGGGTTTAGGGGGGGACCAGAGCTGGGGGCTCCCTGTTGCTGGAGGGGAGGGGGGTCAGGGTTCCTGCCAGGGCTGCTGCATAGAGGGGAATGGGGGACAGCTAGCATGCAAATGCATGCTGGACAGGGCTCACCATTCCTCCCCAATGGTCTGCAAACCCTAACTCCAGCTCCAATCTGGCATAGCATTTGCCGCAGCCAGCGTGCTAATCTTTGGTGCGCTGGTCACTGATCATTGGGGATGAATAGGTTTAGCATGGATTTGCATGCTAGTTGCATTCAGAGCCAGCGAGCGTGTTGTTTCACTCACTCGGGGGCTCTGATCATGGAGCGGTAGCAAACGCAGGCGCTAGTATGGTGCTAACAGCCTCTAGCGCCTGCGTTTGCTTCTGATCATCCTCGGCCCATAAATGACCTTAGAATCAGCTCCTAATTTACAGAAAAAAGTAACTTAGGTTTAGAGGGCAGTGAATTTGATATACCACCTTTCTGGGGTCCAACCAAAGCAGTTTTCAATGCATCTCAGCTATTCACGCAGATATGGTTCAAAAAACAAATTGTGTGAATCATGAGACTGTGAAAGGCATTGTTTTTATGGGAAATGCAGGGTTAGGTTCCAGCTTGCATTTCTGTCAGGCAATTAAAAAAAACCAAGAAAACGGAATACAGATTATTTATTTGCAGTAATATTAAAGCAGTTATAGCACTAAAAGAAACATGCACAGGAAATCGTGCAGGAAAATAAAACCGCATTATATATCAAAAACTGCATGAGAGGTTTGCACCTTCCTGCACAGTAGGAGACACTGAAGATGTAGATGCTGGCAGATTGACCTCAGGAGAGGTTTGTGCCTCCTGCAAAGTAGGAGGTGATGAAGACAGGGAAGCTGGCAGATCAACCTCTGAAGTCTGACTCTTGCGACTTGCTGACTAGGAGTGGCCTAGTGGTTAGAGCCCCGGTCTTGCAATCCAGAGGTGGCCAGTTCAAATCCCACTGCTGCTCCTTGTGATCTTGGGCAAGTCACTTAACCCTCCATTGCCTTAGGTACAAACTTAGATTGTGAGCCCTCCTGGGACAGAGAAATATCCAGAGTACCTGAATGGAACTCACCTTGAGATTCTACATGGAATGTTAATGTTGCTATTCCACTAGCAACATTCCATGTAGAAGGCTGCCCTTGCAGATCAGCAAAGCGGCCGCACAGGCTTCTGTTTCTGTGAGTCTGACGTCCTGCATGTACGTGCAGGACGTCAAACTCACAGAAGCCTGCGCGGCCGCATTGCTGATCTGCAAGGGCAGGCTTCTATATGGAATGTTACTAGTGGAGGAGTAGCCTAATGGTTAGTGCAGTGGAACATGGAATGTTGCTACTATTTGAGATTCTACACGGAATGTTACTAGTGGAGGAGTGGCCTAGTGGTTAGAGCACCAATCTTATAATCCAGAGGTGGCTGGTTCAAATCCCACTCCTGCTCCCTGTGATCTTGGGCAAGTCACTTAACCCTCCATTGCCTCAGGTACAAACTCAGATTGTGAGCCCTCCTGGGACAGAGAAATATCCAGAGTACCTGAATGTAACTCACCTTGAGCTACTACTGAGAAAGGAGTGAGCAAAATCTAAATATCTAAAATAAATAGAAGAACTGTCAGCCTTATCTGCTTGACTTTCCTCCTCAAGTCCTTAAGCATCTCAGTGTAAGGGGCCAATGCAGAGTTTGCAAGATGCTTAAATTTTAGACTGTGCTCTCTCATGGGATTACATTCCTCCGTGTTGCTGAACATTGTATCCCACTCCCCAATTTTTCGAGCCCTTA